>NC_084620.1:24388379-24760879 GCF_033978795.1 Nerophis ophidion
TGATTGCCAACACTAAATTGGCCCTTGTGTGTGAATGTGAGTGTGAATATTGTCTGTCCATCTGTGTTAGCCCTGCAATGAGGTGTACCCCGCCTACCACCGAATGCAGCAGAGATAGGCTCCAGCGACCCCCCACGACCCCAAATGGGACAAGCGGTAGAAAATGGATGGATGGTTTGTTTATTTAGTAAGGATAATCAAAAGTTATTGACCTTCCAATTACACTGGTAAAAAAAACTAATTAGAAATCAAAGTTTATTGCATTGACTTATATTATTATTACAGTATTACTAAATTAATCTCAAAATGATGCTGACAATAATACGTTTCTTGGCAATAATCTCTCGGACAATATATCGCATTGCAGAATTTATTATCGACCCAGGCCTACTTCCAGTTAGCTGTGAGGAATAACTGGCATGAGTTGTGACCGACAGCAGCCCCTGTGTGTGTCCTTGGCCACAAGCGAGGCATTTGCATAATATCATTTTACAGTAAGCAACGGTAACAGCATTTGTGATGTGATGATGTCAGATTGGTTTACCTGCAACTGTCTATAAAGTGTCAACAGGACAGCGTAACCACCGGATCCTTTCTGGGGCAGGTACTCCCTCTTCTTCTTTTCACCACCTTCCTTCTCCCTAGCATTTTTCTTCAACACATAAAAATGATAGATGACCCATTGTTTATTAGCCAACATCCAATCATTTCACTCAATACTCAAAGCCAACAAGAAATTACTGAACATATGCACCATTTCTCAATTATTGCTATGCTTATGTACTATTGCTGTTAATATCCTCTTTATCGGCTTCACGGTGGCAGAAGGGTTAGTGCGTCTGCCTCACAATACGAAGTTCCTGCAGTCCTGGGTTCAAATCCAGGCTCGGGATCTTTCTGTGTGGAGTTTGCATGTTCTCCCCGTGAATGCGTGGGTTCCCTCCGGGTACTCCGGCTTCCTCCCACCTCCAAAAACATGCACCTGGGGATAGGTTCATTGGTAACACTAAATTGGCCCTAGTGTTTGAATGTGAGTGTGAATGTTGTCTGTCTATTTGTGTTAGCCCTGCGATGAGGTGGCGACTTGTCCAGGGTGTACCCCGCCTTCCGCCCGATTGTAGCTGAGATAGGCGCCAGCGCCCCCCGCGACCCCAAAGGGAATAAGCGGTAGAAAATGGATGGATGGATCTGGTACCTTTTTGGTGGGAGGTGCTTTGTTGTTGTCTGACCTGCCAGGAGAAGACACTCCTTCAGGGAGCGCATGAATAGGACTGTCTTGACCTATGGAAAGTATCTTGGTTGTTTGCATCAATCACATCTTCAACAAACACCTTTCCATTCCAAATCAAAATGTACTCACCATTTTCTGTGAGGTATTGTTGCAGTTTAGAGTCCAGGATTTTGCATATCCCATCTCCAAAGTTTTGCAGTATCTTGGCCTCTTTGGCATCCCGAAGAGGAAGTGGATATTTATTAAGAGAGTTGATTGCCTAAAAGCACACACAAATACACACCCTTCAAAGACTTGACAACATTACAATGTACCCTCATGTGGACTTGAAGGACCCCAGTAATGCTTACAACAAATTAGATTAGATTAGATAGTACTTTATTTATTCCGTCAGGAGAGTTCCTTCAGGAAAATTACAATTTTCAGCACAATCCCATTCAAAATCAAACAAACATTACAGGGAGACAGAACAGGATTGCTGACGGGTCTGCCGGCTTCCAGCGCCCCTTACAAAAAAGATGAGATACAGGTAAACAAGGGGGAAGGGGGGGGAGAAATAGAAGATTAAAATACAATAAAATTTCGCCATACCTAGTGTGTGTGACAATCATTGGTACTTTAACTTTATTACTTAGTTCATAGTTCTGGACTCTCATGTAACAACCTAGGTTGTACACATAAAATCCTAGCGTATGACCTTTTGTACGTCAAAGATGAGATGTATCAAGACTGACGTTCGCGTGGAAATGCGCACTGTCTTTCGGCAGCTTCTTCGCTGTCGTACCAACATTTCTAGAGGCTGTGGCTTTAGCAACGGTTGTGAGGACGTGTATTATAAGCAATCATTTTGCTACCTATTCCTGTAACAATGAGTTTCTGAGATTCCAGCAGTCTCAGAAACACGGTGGCGGCACACAAGACCAGGAACGTGTGGAGGGTTGGGTCGACTCTGTCATATACTGTACACGACAGTCCACTCCTGTATTGTATTAATACAAAACCCGTTTCCATTTGAGTTGGGAAATTGTGTTGGAGGTAAATAAAAACATGATACAATGATTTACAAATCCTTTTCAACCCATATTCAATTGAATGCACTACAAAGACAAGATATTTGATGTTCAAACTCATAAACACAATTTTTTTTGCAAATAATAATTAACTTAGAATTTCATTGCTGCTACACATGCCAAAGTAGTTGGGAAAGGGCATGTTTACCACTGTGTTACATCACCTTTTCTTTTAACAACACTCAAACGTTTTGGAACTGAGGAAAGTACTTGTTGAAGTTTTGAAAGTGGAATTCTTTCCCATCCTTGTTTTATGTAAAGCTTCAGTTGTTCAACAGTCCGGGGTCTCCGCTGTCGTATTTTACGCTTCATAATGTGCCACACATTTTCGATAGGAGACAGGTCTGGACTTCAGGCGGGCCAGGAAAGTACCCGCACTCTTTTTTTACGAAGCCACGCTGTTGTAACACGTGCTAAATGTGGCTTGGCATGGTCTTGCTGAAATAAGCAGGGGCTTCCATGAAAAAGACGGCGCTTAGATGGCAGCATATGTTGTTCCAAAACCTGTATGTGCCTTCACAGATGTGTAAGTTACCCATGCCTTGGGCACTAATGCACCCCCATACCATCACAGATGCTGGCTTTTGAACTTTACGTCGATAACAGTCTGGATGGTTCGCCTCCCCTTTGGTCCGGATGACACAATGTCGAATATTTCCAAAAACAATTTGAAATGTGGACTCGTCAGACCACAGAACACTTTTCCACTTTGCATCAGTCCATCTTAGATGATCTCGGGTCCAGAAAAGCCAGCAGCGTTTCTGGATGTTGTTGACAAATGGCTTTTGCTTTGCATAGTAGAGCTTTAACTTGCACTTACAGATGTAGCGACTAACTGTATTTAGTGACAGTGGTTTTCTGAAGTGTTCCTGAGCCCATGTGGTGATATCCTTCAGAGATTGATGTCAGTTTTTGATACAGTGCCGTCTGAGGGATCGAAGGTCATGGTCATTCAATGTTGGTTTCCGGCCATGCTGCTTACGTGGAGTGATTTCTCCAGATTCTCTGAACCTTTTGATGATATTATGGACCGTAGCTGTTGAAATCCCTAAATTTATTGCAATTGCACTTTGAGAAACGTTGTTCTTAAACTGTATGACTATTTTCTCACGCAATTGTGGACAAAGGGGTTTACCTCACCCCATCCTTATATAATATAATGTAATATAATATAATATAATATAATATAATATAATATAATATATTTACATCCAACGCAATTTCCCAACTCATATGGAAACGGGGTTTGTAAATTGAGTAACCAAACAAGAGTCAAAGTCTAACATCCATCCATCCATCTTCTTCTACTTATCCGAAGTTGGATCACAGGGGCATCAGCCTAAGCAGAGAAACCCAGACTTCTCTATTCCCAGCTACTTTGTCCAGTCTTTAATAATTTTTTTATAGTGCTGCATGTTTGAATTTAAAAGGTTGCATTAAACCAAATAAATGTTGCTGCCATTGATTCCTGGGCTGCAAGAGGGACACAAATGAAGCGTTGAAGAAGAAAAGGGGCACCCGCCTATCGAGTTGCAGCCATTATCTATTTTTTATCCTGATGCCCGACCATTAATTTTTTTATTTCAGCCTGTGTGCTGTTTCCACAGCACACAGCATTTCAACCTATTGGCTGTTATTCACTCCTACTGACTTGTGATTAGACACGACAACGTGCAGTTCTCAGTCAAATGGCTACTTTGATGTGCATATTTATAAGGGAGCGGGGCCTGGGCTTGGTCCAGGCATGCCAAGCTACCTCCTGCAGCCGAACTTCAAGAAAATTGTGACACAACTAAGAAATGTCCTTGGGTTTGTGTGTGCAAACGCTTCAATATTTATCTGTGTACCCAGTTTTTCTGGATTTGATCCTATGTCTATTTTTAGTAGGTAATCCGTGCAAGTCTCTTTACATGAGGCCCTTGGATCTGAAAATTTAAATTTCCCCCAAAATAGACAGAGAAATGATTTTAGGCTTGTTTTCAAACAACTTTTCACACACTTTGGAACCCCCACTTTTCATCCTGCAGACATCACCTTGTGAAGACTGGAAGCAATTTCATATTGCATAGCATTTTCATCCTGATTTGTGTTATTTGCGTGCAGAATTTGAAGGAATCAGCATGTATGGCTGTCGGATATATTGTTGCAAGTTGTAGCAATGCAAATAAAGAAGCGGTCATCCTGCAATAATGTCCATATGGTGGGGATATGAGCAAAGAATGGACCTCTCCAGTCAAATGGACTCACAAAAAATGGAATGGACCAGGATAAAGACCAAGAGTTGCAATTTTCATGATTTTGACTTCTTAGAAGAAGGGTTTTGGTCAGAGTTTGGATGGAAAAAAACTGAAAGACTTAATCCAAAGGCGAACCCGAAAATCCAGGGACACCTCGAAGGGAGAAAGACGGAGTCAGAGCCTGCGGAAAACTGAGATTTTCCTCAAGATGCTTAAAAAAATGCTGAAGGCGCTTGAGAAAACTCAAGCTATGGTGTGTATGGAGGAGATAGGAGAGCGGGGAAGTCCAGAAATGTAATTTGGCTCATAACGTTAACTATATTGGTTTCAACGTAATCATTGATCACAGCAACAAAAACATGCAATTCAGTGATCAAAATAATAGTTTTACATGGCTTTATCCACACTGTCCATGCGGGAAAATGGGCTACACTTCTGTTATTGACGTCACACCAAGAAGGTACGGAATATCGAGTCTGAAGATGGAATGGAAGAAAACAAACACTGCTTTTTTCTTTTCTTTTTCCCAAAATCCTCAACTGTTTGTAATTTTTTCCGTCAGACTTTTTTTCCCCAGAGAGAGGTTTGGGTTAGTAGGGAAAGGTTTTTGAAACTTTTAGACTGTTTTTACTGTATATCAGGTGGAATCATGCAGTATTCATTTGCTTAAAAAAAAAGAGGGCGAATGTTTAACAGTTATATTTGTATAGAAGCATTTCTCAGTCACCAATTTATGTTGTTGTTTTTTTTGGGGTAAAATTTTCCATTTTTCAAACCTAAAACTTAAAGTAACCCTCTCTGCCTGGAAATATTAAAGCTTTTAGACAAAAAAGTATTGTATGTACGTGTACATGTTATGTAAAGGTACTGTTTTATTACTCTAAAGTGTGACCTCTCCACTTGACCCTACAGTAGTTGCACTTGTCTATTTCCAGAAACACAACAAGTTAAATCAGTGGAAAATGTTGACTCTTCCTTGCTGTCAGATATCATGATTCAGTTGTATAATTCAATAATTTCATGTTTTTTTATTTGTATTTTTGCATTTACGCTTGTTCACCTTTTTGCATCATGTAACTAGGTAATGTACTTGTTACAGATACGTACAGTGTCCCACCTTTTTAGGCTTTCGGTAATCTCTAGTGATACATCTGTAAAGGTTGGACATAAAGTGTTTTAGGTAAAAAAATAAATAAAAAAAAGTCTGAAGATGGAATAAGGGTGTATCAAGCACAGTCCGTTACCTCCCACATTCTCAAAAAATGTATTTATATTATGGGAGTTGCTGCCAGAATTATTTTCAGGAGCAAAAAACTCATTAAAATGTGACATTTTTGTAAATTGGACGCTATATATAGGTCGTTTAATACTTAAATTGCCTTGGTACCTTTTGGTAAGTGTACTGGATCTTTAGGCCTTTCTCCCTGGCTTCGTCCCTTAGTTCAGTGAGCCACTTGAGGAATAGGGGGTTCGGGCAGGCGGGCAGGGTCCGTTTTCGACCCAGCAAGACGGGCTCAGGATTTGACATCTTGCTGAAAAAAAATCAGAACGTAATTATTTTGTCAGGTCCACCAGGACGAAACCATTCCGAACAAACATAGAGACATGCACGAGACATTAGGCTTACTTTTAGCCTACCTACTTAGAGAAACAAAACACAAACGTACTGGAAACGCTACGCCTACAAACTATATCGATGAAATGGGGTCGTCGTGACACAAACTGGCTCCTTTCTTTTTACTTTCGAATTTCCCGCAGAAACGATAAGCAACATAAAAAACTGCACTTCCGCGTTAGTGACGTAAGGTGCAGTGACGTAACATGGGTCAGCGGAAAAAGGCGAAGCTAAAAACAACAGGGATGAAACATTGCCATCCAGCGGTGACAGACTGAGTACAGTGTAAGCATAAATTAAATGTTGGTTGTTTGGTTGTTTGAAGTTTCTTTCGAACAACGAACGGGACAAGCGGTAGAAAACGGATGGATGTATACAGTTGTAATATGATACATCATATATTTTGCATTTCTCTTTACAACATGCCCGAACAGGAATAGGAAGACGCAAAGCGTATTTAATTCTACACATTTTCCATTTAATAGCAATTACTTACACATATGCTTTCTTCCTATTCTCAATTACAAAACAATTTACACCAATGATTTCTAAATACAACAATTCTTTTAGTGGTTTAGATCAGGGGTTCTAACCTTTTTGACGTCGGGGCCCAACTTTTCCACCACAAAATAGCTTGGGGCACTTAAATATTAAAACTAAGTCAATAATCTTACTCCAAATCTTAATTATTTTCAATAATTGCATCTAACCTACCTACAATTTAACAGTATAAACCTTTTCAAATAATATGAAAGTGTGCGTTAATCACAAAGATTATTATCAAGACTTAGGTCAGGCTGATTATAAAATAAATACTAATCAATCATACCGTAAATTAAAAAATAAAACTATTACAATGTAGTACATACACACTGCTATAATAAATACATTCTAGCTAATTTAATATTTCCTAAATAAATTAAATCAATGACATTTAAGTGTAAATTAAAGTACAGCTTTGTCACTTTAGTCATAATTTTTACACTTAAGAAACTTGTCTGTGATTTTAGCTCTAGACTTCTTGTTAGTTTGATTTAAAAAAAAAAGTGTATTACAACTGATTATAGCTGCGGCTTTGCTAAGAAAAATATAAAACGGATATTTTAGATAAATACATATTGCATTAAAATGTTTTTTTCTTTTCTACAGGTGTAATGAAATCCTTCTGGCCTGTGTGAAGTAAAGTTTCCGTACCGTTATTTTTCCGTCATTGTAGTCAGCCAGAACTTACCCTACAGCAAGGTGGGCGGTTGCTAGATTCCTGCGACAAGACCTGACAGAGACCAGGAATCCGACCTCGCCCTCCCAACTCTGCTTCTTTGGGTGTAAGCTTGCAGTGAGGCGCAGTCTCTATATGTCACATGGTCCCATCACAACTTGTAATGAATGTATGCATGAAATAAACCATTGCAGTGTGATATATTACTCCCTTTAATGAATCAACTGATAGGAAAGTCCTATATGACTTTACAGAAGGCCCACATGCAGTAAAAAAGCAAGAAAAGCAAGTTAGCAGTCCCATGATAGTTCCAGTCAGAAATGTTTTTCCTCTTTCTTTTTATAGACCGGCTGATCCCGTGGTGTCGTCACTATCGGCTCCTTGTGGTGATCCTAGCGTACATTCCAGCTCTCCGATCATTCCTGTTCCTCCCGAACTCCCTGCACGTCGCCCCCCCTTCCCTTTCAAGAGGGCACTGTCGGGGTGCAGCGAGTGGAGGTGCAGTAGCAGCTCGTCCTGCGTGGCTGCTGTGTGGCCGCACTCCTCGCACACGTACAGCTTGTTGCGGCGCTCCTTGTAGGCGTACTTTAGTGTGACGCTGTGGATCTTCTTCATGTGCGACTCCAGCGAGCAACGCTGCGTGAAGGCCTTGTCACAGAGCTCGCACTTGTACGGCCGAACTCCTGCACAAAAAACAGGAACGTCAGTGCCATTTGACGGCGTGAGGGAGGAGCATGAGTGCGACTGTGCCACGTACCCGTGTGTGTGCGCACGTGTCTCTTGAGGTCAAAGGTGTCGTTGAAGCCTTTGCCGCAGAAGGTGCAGAGGTGCCGCTTGGTGTCGTTGTGACACTTCATGTGTCGGTTTAACATTCGCTGGTACTGGAACGTTTTCTGGCAAATCTGAAGGCAACAAACAGACATTCTGGAACTTTATATGACAGTCAATACATTCCGCTAACCTTTCTTTGTTTAAAAGCCAAGTTGGGATACCTGACAAATTAAGGGCGGCGTCAGCCCGCTTGATGGCCGGATCACTGACGAGGCAAATTTCATGGGAACTGGGTTTGTCGTCATTACAACGGGCATTAACGTGTCTTCAGGTACAGTCAGGGATGGCGATGTAGGAACAGGATCATGAGGCAATTCGCCGGTCGTCACCTGACGAGACAAAGACGCTTGATTTCCAGTGTTAAGTCTGCGACCAACAAATCACACATGCTGTGTCTCAACTGACGCACTTCCGTACTTACACTTAAGACTTTTGGGTGCATAGGTATACTCTCAGCAAAAATGCAGTGTGCTGTCAACACCTGGATTTTGCACTCAAAACGCTCAAAAAATGTCAAGGGCACAGTGATGGACACTTACCACTCGCAAAAGTCGCCATTTTGGATACGAAGTAAAAGGGAAGGGACTATCACTCAAAAATGGCCGGAAAAAAAAATGTTTAACCATAATTTTTTGTCCTTTCAATACTGTTTTGAGTAGCTGTTGTTCCCAAACTCATCCATTTTCTTATAATGAAGCCAACAGTTGACTTTGGAATATTTAGGAGCGAGGAAATTTCACAACTTGTTTTGTTGCACAGGTGGCATCCTATTCCACGCTGGAAATCACTGATCTCCTGAGAGCGACCCGTTCTTTCATAAATGTTCTTAGAAATAGTCTCCATGCCGAAGTTCTTGATTTTATACACCTGTGGCCGGGACAAGTAATTAGGACACCTGATTCTGATCATTTGGATGGGTGGCCAAATAATTTTGGCAATATAGTGTGATTGTGTGTGTGTATATATATATACAAACCCTGTTTCCATATGTGTTGGGAAATTGTGTTAGATGTAAATATAAACGGAATACAATGATTTGCAAATCCTTTTCAACCCATATTCAATTGAATGCACTACAAAGACAAGATATTTGATGTTCCAACGCATAATCTTTTTTTTTTTTTTGCAAATAATAATTAACTTAAAATATCATGGCTGCAACACGAGCCAAAGTAGTTGGGAAATGGCATGTTCACCACTGTGTTACATCACCTTTTCTTTTAACAACACTCAATAAACGCTTGGGAACTAAGGAAACTAATTGTTGAAGCTTTGAAAATTGAATTCTTTCCCATTCTGGTTTTATGTAGAGCTTCAGTCATTCTCCGCTGCCATATTTTACGCTTCATAATGCGCCACACGTTTCCCATCGAAAATAGGTCTGGACTGCAGGCGGGCCAGGAAAGTACCCGCATTTTTTTTTTACAAAGCCACGCTGTTGTAACAAGTGCTGAATGTGGCTTGGCATTGTCTTGCTGAAATAAGCAGGGGCGTCCGTGAAAAAGACAGCACTTAGATGGCAGCATATGTTGTTCCAAATCCTGTATGTACCTTTCAGCATTAATGGTGCTTTCACAGATGTGTAAGTTACCCATGCCTTGGGCACTAATGCACCCCCATACCATCACAGATGCTGGCTTTTGAACTTTGCGTCGATAACAGTCTGGGTGGTTCGCTTCCCTGGTCCGGATGACACGTTGTCGAATATTTCCAAAAGCAATTTGAAAGGTGGACTCGTCAGACCAAGGAACACTTTTCCAATTTGCATCAGTCCATCTTAGATGATCTCGGGTCCAGAGAAGCCACCAGCGTTTTTGGATGTTGTTGATAAATGGCTTTCGCTTTGCATAGTACAGCTTTAACTTGCACTTACAGATGTGGCGAGCAACTGTATTTAGTTACAGTGGTTTTCTGAAGTGTTCCTGAGCCCATGTGGTGATATCCTTTAGAGATTGATGTCGGTTTTTGATACAGTTCCGTCTGAGGGATTGAAGGTCACGGTCATTCAATGTTGGTTTCCGGCCATGCCGCTTACGTGGAGTGATTTCTCCAGATTCTCTGAACCTTTTGATGATATTATGGACTGTAGATGTTGAAATCCCTTAATTTCTTGCAATTGCACTTTGAGAAACGTTGTTCTTACACTGTTTGACTATTTTCTCACGCAGTTGTGGACAAAGGGGTGTACCTCGCTCAATCCTTTCTTGTGAAAGACTGAGCATTTTTTGGGAAGCTGTTTTTATACCCAATCATCGTACCCACCTGTTCTCAATTAGCCTGCACACCTGTGGGATGTTACAAATAAGTGTTTGAAGAGCATTCCTCAACTTGAGCAGTATCAATTGCCACCTTTCCCAACTTCTTTGTCACGTGTTGCTGGCATCAAATTCTAAAGCTAATGATTATTTGCACAAAAAAAATGTTTATCAGTTTGAACATCAAATATGTTGTCTTAGTAGCATATTCACCTGAATATGGGTTGAAAATCATTTGCAAATCATTCTATTCCGTTTATATTTACACTGTAACACAATTTCCCAACTCATATGGAAACAGGGTTTATTTATTTATATATATATATATATATATATATATATATATATATATATGTATCGTATATATGTGTGTGTGTGTGTATATATACTGTGTATATATGTATATATTTATATATATATACACATTTATATATATATACACATATACATATATATACACACATATATATATATATATATATGTGTATATATATATATATATATATATACACATATATATACACACATATATATAAATGATAAATGGGTTGTACTTGTATAGCGCTTTTCTACCTCCAAGGTACTCAAAGCGCTTTGACACTACTTCCGCATTTACCCATTCACACACACATTCACACACTGATGGAGGGAGCTGCCATGCAAGGCGCTAACCAGCACCCATCAGGAGCAAGGCTGAAATGTCTTGCTCAAGGACACAACGGACGTGATGAGGTTGGTACTCGGTGGGGATTGAACCAGGGACCCTTGGGTTGCGCACGGCCACTCTTCCATTGCGCCACGCTATATTTAAAAAAAAAAAAAAAAAAAAAAAAAAAAAATATATATATATATATATATATATATATATATATATATATATATATATATATATATATATATCCACCCATCCATTTCTACCGCTTATTCCCTTTGTTTGGGGTCGCGGGGGGCGCTGGTGCCTATCTCAGCTACAACCGGCGAAGGCGGTTTACACCCTGGATTAGTCGCTAACTCACCGCAGGTCCAACACAGATAAACAGACAACATTCACACTCACATTCACACACTAGGGCCAATTTAATGTTGCCAATCAACCTATCCCCAGTGCATGTCTTTGGAAGTGGGAGGAAGCCAGAGTACCTGGAGGGAACCCACGCATTCACGGGGAGGACATGCAAACTCCACACAGAAAGATCCCGAGCCCGGGACTACTCAAGACCTTCGTATTGTGAGGCAGACGCACTAACCCCTCTTCCACCGTGAAGCCCTCTGTATATATATATATATATATATATATATATATATATATATATATATATATATATATATATATATATAGAGGGCTTCCTTCCACCGTGAAGCCCTCTATATATATATATATATATATATATAAATATATATATATATATATATAAATATATATATATATATATATATATATATATATATATATATATATATATATATATATATATATATATATATGATACCGTCGATCATAATATCTTATTAGAGCGTATCAAAACACGAATTGGTATGTCAGACTGAGCCCTGTCTTGGTTTAACTCTTATCTTACTGATAGGATGCAGTGCGTCTCCCATAACAGTGTGACCTCGGACTATGTTAAGGTAACGTGTGGAGTTCCCCAGGGTTCGGTCCTTGGCCCTGTACTCTTCAGCATCTGCATGCTGCCGCTAGGTGACATCATACGCAAATACGGTATTAGCTTTCACTGCTATGCTGATGACACCCAACTCTACATGCCCCTAAAGATGACCAACACGCCGGACTGTAGTCAGTTGGAAGCGTGTCTTAATGAAATTAAACAATGGATGTCCGCTAAATTTTTGCAACTTAACGCCAAAAAACGGACATGCTGATTATCGGTCCTGCTAGACACCGACCTCTATTTAATAATACAACTTTAACATTTGACAACCAAATAATAAAACAAGGTGACTCGGTAAATAATCTGGGTATTATCTTCAACCCAACTCTCTCCTTTGAGTCACACATTAAAAGCGTTACTTAAACGGCCTTCTTTCATCTCCGTAATATCGCTAAAATTTGCTCCATTTTGTCCACTAAAGACGCCGAGATCATTATCCATGCGTTTGTTACGTCTCGTCTCGATTACTGTAACGTATTATTTTCGGGTCTCCCCAAGTCTAGCATTAAAAGATTAGAGTTGGTACAAAATGCGGCTGCTAGACTTTTGACAAGAACAAGAAAGTTTGATCACATTACGCCTATACTGGCTCACCTGCACTGGCTTCCTGTGCACTTAAGATGTGACTTTAAGGTTTTACTACTTACGTATAAAATACTACACGGTCTAGCTCCAGCCTATCTTGCCGATTGTATTGTACCATATGTCCCGGCAAGAAATCTGCGTTCAAAAGACTCTGGCTTATTAGTGATTCCTAGAGCCCAAAAAAAGTCTGCGGGCTATAGAGCGTTTTCCGTTCGGGCTCCAGTACTCTGGAATGCCCTCCCGGTAACAGTTCGAGATGCTACCTCAGTAGAAGCATTTAAGTCTCACCTTAAAACTCATCTGTATACTCTAGCCTTTAAATAGACCTCCTTTTTAGACCAGTTGATCTGCCGCTTCTTTTCTTTCTCCTATGTCCCCCCCTCCCTTGTGGAGGGGGTCCGGTCCGATGACCATGGATGAAGTACTGGCTGTCCAGAGTCGAGACCCAGGATGGACCGCTCGTCGGGACCCAGGACTGACCGCTCGACTGTATCGATTGGGGACATCTCTACGCTGCTGATCCGCCTCCGCTTGAGATGGTCTCCTATGGACGGGACTCTCGCTGCTGTCTTGGATCCGCTTTGAACTGAACTCTCGCGGCTGTGTTGGAGCCACTATGGATTGAACTTTCACAGCATCATGTTAGACCCGCTCGACATCCATTGCTTTCGGTCCCCTAGAGGGGGCGGGGGGGGTTGCCCACATCTGAGGTCCTCTCCAAGGTTTCTCATAGTCAGCATTGTCACTGGCGTCCCACTGGATGTGAATTCTCCCTGCCCACTGGGTGTGAGTTTTCCTTGCCCTTTTGTGGGTTCTTCCGAGGATGTTGTAGTCGTAATGATTTGTGCAGTCCTTTGAGACATTTGTGATTTGGGGCTATATAAATAAACATTGATTGATATATATATATATATATATATATATATATATATATATATATATTTTTTTTTTTTTGATAAAACTCATGTTATACATATGTATATTAATTTAAAACTGACATCATTATATCAAAAGGCCTTCAAAAAGGTAATATATATATATACACAAACACGTATATATATATATATATATATATATATATATATATAACATATATACATACATATATATATATATATATATATATATATACACATATATACATATATATATATATATATACACATATATACATACATATATATATATATATATATATATATATATATATACATACATATATATATATATATATATATATATATATATATATATATATATATATATATATACACATATATATATATGTATATAATATATATATATGTATATATACATATATATATATATATATATATATATATATATATATAAACTTTTTGAAGGCCTTTTGATATAATGATGTCAGTTTTAAATTAATATACATATGTATAACATTACCTATTTTTTTAAAACCTGTGACATTATCTGATCAAAAAGGGTCAAATTTTTTAGGACTGATGTTTACTGAGAAATTTAAAGGAAAAAAAAAAAGAATCCAAATGTTTTTACGCTGTTTCAAAAACTTAAGGACCTTTCTGTCCTGTTTGACTTTGAAGATAATATCAGTTAAACCGCGAGGCCGAGAGGGCCAAGCGGTTGGAAATGGATGGATTGATGGATGTGTCCGTAGCGTAGAAATGCTAAAATCTCAAGCCATCCATTGTCCAGCCGGCTCTTAAGGCATTAGAGAGTGAGGTTAACCAACGTACTCTCACACAGCTGCACCTGCTGGCATTTGTTAAACTCACCACCCTACACCTCACGGCACCAATGTAACCCGCCTGGGTCTGCCTCCTGCGATCAAACCAGGGTCTGCAAGATGAGAGATAAGAGCACTGAGCAACAAGCTAAAAGCCTAAGCTGTCAGCTTGTTGTTTAGCGCGATTCTTCTAGCAATAGGGAGTGAGGTTTACCAACGTACTCTCGCACAGCTTCACCAGCAAGCATCCTTTAGGGGGGCAATCCAAATGTTGGCAATAATGCTGCGCCGAGTGGTTACAATTCACAAAAAAAAAGAGAAGACGAAAGTAAATATTGTCATTTTCCGGTGAGTGTAACGACACTAATGGATTTGGGGCACTACATTCATATTTTGTTATTGAAGTGTAGTGACGGAAGTATACCATTTAATACACAGCCTCATCCAACAATACTCACCTTCATTTTGGAGCGGACAAACAAAGAGCTGTTCTGTGACCAGTTGGCATGGACCTCTGAACTCTCGTCTGTCATAGGCGCCACCGGGCTCTGCGGCCGGCCAAGCACCGTGCAGGACGGCAGTTCGGCGTGCGTGTGGCTCTCGGTTACAGACTGCTTAGCCAGGCAGAGTGGTGCGCCCTCGGCTGGACTCGCCTCATCCTCCATCACCAGGACGGATGGGGGAAAGATGGATACTGTAAAAGGCAGCCATTTACATTTTTACATGTGCATGGCAGGTGCACACACACACACACGCACAGCATGCATGGTTGGACCTGTCCGACCAGACAGTCCTGCAGCACCAGCTCAGTGTGTGTGTGTGTGTGTGTGTTGAGCCTCATAAAGGGCGGCGCTCGCATCAAACACAAAGATCAGTGCAAACAATTCATGTGACTGATGCGTTCAAGTTCTGCTATAAAGTCACTGACTTTTGATTTCTCTTGTCTGTAAGCTCTGCATCCATTGTCACCATGTGAAGGTGGGCTGTTTATGGGTCCATGGGTGCTGCTGGATGTTTCAATGCTCTTTTAAACATCTTTGTTAATTAGCCCATTTTGGTGATAGTTTCTATGGCTACTCCAGCAGGCTGGACATTTAATCTCATCTTATTGTTTGCACACCCTCCCCCTTTTGCCAATGAATGAGCTGTGAGTGTGTTTGTGTGTGTGTGTGTGTGTGTGTGTGTGTGTAAAGTGCTGTTGTGAGACAGGGGCTTGCTTCCATAAGCAAGGGAGAAGAGAAAGAGAAGAGAAAAACCTGACTTGACTTGTTTCAGTAAATGCTACCTCATACTTTCACGTCAGTCTGTGTGTGCATGTGTGTGTGTGTGTGCATGCGTGTGTGTGTGTTTGTGTTTGCTGAAGGCGTCTGCGGGGTCCGTTACACGTCCTCAAGTCTAATAAACATTAACCCGGCGGTGCTCAGAGGAAGCGGCAGGGTATATAAGACACAGATTAACAGTCAAAAAACAACCTGACGACAACCTGTCAGTACAGATTTTGTCCAGCAGAGGCACAGGTTAGCTTAGCATGGTTAGTTTAGCACGACACCTGGACAGGTAAGTGATAAAAAGTGCGGGTGATTGAAACTGGGCAGGACTTTTGTGGTGGTTCTGTGTTGGCCAAAATGTCCTTAAAGGCCTACTGAAACCCACTACTACCCACCATGCAGTCTGATAGTTTATATATCAATGATGAAATATTAACATTGCAACACATGCCAATACGGCCTTTTTAGTTTACTAAATTGCAATTTTAAATTTCCCGGGAGTTTTTTCTAGAAAACGTCGCATAATGATGACGTGTACGCATGACGTAACGGGCTGTAAGAAAATATGAGCGCTGCGCACACACACAGCTAAAAGTCGTCTGCTTTGACGGCATAATTACACAGTATTTTGCAGATCTGTGTTGCTGAATCTTTTGCAATTTGTTCAATTAATATTGGCGAAGTCAAAATAGAAAGATAGAGTTGGGAAGCTTTAGCCTTTAGCCACACAAACACACGGTGATTCCTTGTTTAAAATTCCTGGAGGTGTAACTTTACTATGGATCAGAGCGTGGTCAAGCGAACATGGATCCCGACCGAAAGCCAACTAGCAGGTTTCGGTGAGAAAATTGTGGTAAAAAGTCGCTTCTTACTGGAGATCAGCTGAGCTTGGCCCGTCCATAAAGCTGCCGTCGACTTCGCTGAGACATTGGCGTCAAGACACCCGTGGACAAACCCCTCCGACTATCAGTTACTGTTAAACTCACTATAGCAACACAATAGAAAGATAAGTGATTTCCCAGAATTATCCTAGTAAATGTGTCTAAAAATATCTGAGTCCGTCTCAATGCAATCGCGTTTTTTTTTTAACTCGTTTTTTTTTTTTTTTTCAACTCCGTCGCTATCAAAATCCTCAAACACGGATCTTTCATCCTCGCTCAAATTAATGGGGAAATTGTCGTTTTCTCGATCCGAATAGCTGTTTTTGTTGGAGGCTCCCATTAAAAACAATGTGAATATGTGAGGAGCCATCAACATGTGACGTCATCGTCTGCGACATCTGGTAAAGGCAGGGCTTTTCTGTTAGCACCAAAAGTTGCAAATTTTATTGTGGATGTTCTCTACTAAATAATTTCAGCAAAAATATGGCAATATCGCGAAATTATCAAGTATGACACATAGAATGGACCTGCTATCCCCGTTTAAATGAGAAAATCTAATTTCAGTAGGCCTTTAAAGGACAACGAGTGTCGTCAAGCGTTGATACTTTCGACTTCAGTGAAAGTCCTGCCACACGTCAGGCAGGTACAGCAAGTAACAGCACATACCACAGGCAAGTAGACCGTTGTTGTGCAGGAAGTCTCCTCCATAATAAGAGAAATGCTGCTTGTTGCAGAAGAATGACGTCACAACACTGATGGGGGGTGCAATGGGGGCTAGCGGGGGGGGGGGGGGGTGTAGCCCGTTATGTGTTATCTGATCCTGACGTCTGATGTCAACAATGCCAATTGTTCTCCTGCAGGGGGATCGGGACACTCCCTTAACTTAAATTAATGCAGTGTGTGAGATGAGGGCCAAGGGGAGGGGGTGGGGGTTGGGGGGTCCCTCAACTTAAATGAATAGTGTCTGCTGAAACGGAAGGGGGCAAGAAAAGGAAGAAAATGGGTGGTGAAAAGAGCACAGCAAGTTTAAAATTATTTTGGTTTTTAAAAGAGATGTTTGAAGGTACGAATAATGGACTATTTCTCCTCCTCACGCACTGTTGCTGTCCTTCCCGTTATTCGGCCTGGGTCCCGTTACACTCTCACATCTGGACCAACACCCCCCGTCCCGCGCCCCGGTGGCAATGTTCCGGCAGGTAAGGCGGACTCACCTGGGACGTAGACGTCTCCTCGTTCGTCGTCCGGGAGCTCGCTCCAGTTCCGCTTTCCCGGCGAAACGTTGGCCTTCTTCACCAGGAAGGCTCGAGGCATGTTGGCCTGGAACTTTCTTGCCTCTTCTTCCTCTTCTTCTTCCTCCTCCGCGCTCACCTGAGCTCCTTCCAGTGGCGGGAGTCCACTAAGGGGGGAAAAGGGTCCGTTAGTCCGCGCTCGAGAGCGACGAACACGCAGGCAAACAAACACGAAACGCTCACACGCACACGGGACACACGCACTCAGGTGGGTCGAGCAGCAGCACAGGTACTAATTTAAGAGCAGGAAACGGGCGCCAGCGCGCATGCGCGCGAGAAATAACGGTGACAACAAGGAGAACGGATTCTGGGCTGGGCCTCAGTTTACCTGCTCAACCGGTTTCCTGCCTTTTGTCAGCCTGAGAACATGGAGGACACATGTCATCATTTTTATGACTGCGCCGTAACACAATCATTAGAAGAAAAATAAAAAAAAAATAAATAAATGAATTTATAATTAAGACAATGAAAGTTATTGTTGTTTAAATGTGCTATATAAATAAAGTGGATTGGATTGGATCGGATTAAAGGCCTACTGAAACCCACTACAACCCACCACGCAGTCTGATAGTTTATATATCAATGATGAAATATCAACAGTGCAACACATGCCAATACGACCTTTTTAGTTTACTAAATTACAATTTTAAATTTCCCAAGAGTTTCATCTTGAAAACGTCGTGTAATGATGACGTGTGCGCAAGACGTCACGGGTTTTAAGGAAGTATGAGCGCTGCACACACACACAACTAAAAGTCGTCTGCTTTAACGGCATAATTACACAGTATTTTGGACATCTGTGTTGCTGAATCGTTTGCAATTTGTTCAATTAATATTGGAGAAGTCACTGTAGAAAGATGGAGTTGGGAAGCTTTAGCCTTCAGCCACACAAACACACGGTGATTCCTTGTTTAAAATTCCTGGAGGTGAAACTTTACTATGGATCAGAGTAATTCAAGCAAACATGAATCACGACGGATTGTCAACCAGCAGGTTTCGGTGAGAAAATTGTGGTAAAAAGTCGCTTCTTACCGGAGAAAAGCTGAGCTTATGCCATTCATAGCTGCCGTCGACTCCCCTGAGACATTGACGTCAAGACACCGTGTACACCTCCGACTATCAGGTCCTATTTAACTCACTAAAACACTAGCAACACAATAGAAAGATAAGGGATTTCCCAGAATTATCCCAGTAAATGTCGGAATCCGTCCCAATGCAATTGCTTTTTTTAAAAATTATTATTATTTTTTTTTAGTCCGTCGCTATCAATATCCTCAAACACAAATCTTTCATCCTTGCTCAAATTAATGGGGAAATTGTTGTGTTCTCGGCCCGAATAGCACTTTTTGTTGGAGGCTCCCATTAAAAACAATGTGAATATGTGAGGAGCCCCCACATGTGTGACGTCATCGTCTGCGACTTCCGGAAGAGGCAGGGCATTTCTCTTAGCACCGAAAGTTGCGAAATTTATCGTGGATGTTCTCTATTAAATCCTTTCAGCAAAAATATGGCAATATCGCGAAATGATCAAGTATGACACATAGAATGGACCTGCTATCCCCGTTTAAATAAGAAAATCTTATTTCAGTAGGCCTTTAAATTCGTAGGACACAGGAAGATACAGGGCTACACGACAGGCATGGCAGTCTGCTATAGCAAACAAGAATTTATAAGATGTTTGTCATATATGTTATTAAAGGCATGCCTCATGCTCATCATTTTCATAGGAAAATCCGCAAGTCTAGGCGAGGCTGCTGATGAGCAGAAGGAGGTTAAGGGAGTGTGGTATGCTGCCCGGGCGGTCCGATGAGTTGAGCCAGAAGATCTCGGGCCCTTCCTCTCTCACCACAACGTCTCACCTTATAAGAGGATAAAACGTAGGAGATCATGTTTCATTCCAAAATTCTGCTTATGACTTGATTTCAATATTAAATATCCCGCATTAATTATTTTTAAGTAGGTCTTGTGAGGCCAGACACCAACTTATGTGCTTTTTAATTGGCCTGAATTCCTCAGTGAAAAGAGGGAATACTGGTCAGGTAGCATAACTGTGTGTGTGTTTTCTGTAAGAGTTTGTAGACTAAAAAAACCCCAACAACTTTAATTAAATAGCCTGTCATTGTCTCACATACCATTCTTCAATTTATTTGGAGAAGAAAACCTTTTCTCTTGTATTTTGATAGCCGGAATTCTCGTATGCACATTAATGGTTCACCAGCAAGTGGCGGTAGTGAGTAGTACTACGGCTTACTTGCTGCAGTGAAAAGAGGGGAAGAGGAGAACCAGGAAGCTCCCGACGACAAGGTACAACCTACCGAGTTGCAGACGCTTAAAACCGCCCTAAAACCGTCAGGCTTCTCTCGAGTCAAAGCAGAGAGCCGCAATGGATTGTCGAAAGAGAGGTGTGCCCGCTAGTGGCGATCGGACCACGCAGGAAGCCGGCGGCAAGCATAGCAAAGTGGACGGGAAGAGACACGTCGCCGCGCTCATCCTGGCGAGGGGCGGAAGCAAAGGTATCCCCCTGAAAAACATTAAGAAACTGGCCGGGGTGCCACTCATTGGATGGGTGCTCCGGGCGGCCGTGGACTCCAACATGTTTGACAGGTACGAGAACAAAAACAAAAGTGACCGTAAATGGCATCTGAAGGGCTAGAACAAGCCTGGGAAATTATTTTGAGCCGGGGGCCAAATTTAGAGAAAAAATGGGTCTTGGGGCCAGTGTATCTATTTTTAGGAACACGAATATTAAACCTCACACTAATGTCTTATTGAACGCTAAAACGTTATGACAGACCGCCTTAAAAAAACGGAATGGAATTTTAATTTTTTTTTCTGAATGAGACACCCAGGATGTAAATGAAAATGAAGAATGTGGGATTTACAATATTAACTATTAACGATAAAACACTGAATATTGACAACATATGAACGCCACACCCCCTCTCTTTTACGATCAAGCTAAACGCAACAAAAATACAACAAAAAGTGAAGGGTAAAAAAAACACCTACACTCTAATATATGCTAAATATCACTAAGCTTTAGGTTTGTTGTAAAAATCTCCTTCCAAGTTTGTCCCTGACACCCGCATTTCAGGCTGGATGCTCTGGAAACACTCCGTGGAAACACTCCCCACCCACACTGCTTGGTGCCTAGTTTGAGCTGCTGTGACTTAGATTACCATAGTAACTAATTAGACTACCATAGTAACTAGTATATCATGCAAAAGCGCAGATTCCAGCCCAGTGGTTCTTAACCTGGGTTCGATCGAACCCTAGGGGTTCGGTGAGTCGGCCTCAAGGGTTCGGTGGAGCCTTCGCCACGGAGGTAAAGACACATACGGCTTATCGTGTAAATACAAACTTCTCCCTATCAGCGTGTTATGGATACTCCCAAACAAAGTTCCCTCTAATTTTCTATCTGATTAGCAGGTTGTTTGATTGATCGATTGAAACTTTTACTCGCAGATTGCAAAGGAAGAGAATACATTATATGAAACAGTACAGTTTACACAGTACGGTACATATTCCGTACAATTGACCACTAAATGGTAAAACCCAAATAAGTTTTTCAACTTGTTTAAGTCGGGGTCCATGTTAATCATTTCATAGTAATGTGTATAAGGTGTGTAATTTGTTGTGAGTTCATGCACTGTGTTGGTGTTGTTCTTTAAACAAGGTTATGTTCATGCACGGTTAATTTTTCTGCACCAGTAAAAAACATGACTTTCTTGAATTTGAAAAAAAAAAAAAACATTTTATTTTTCACGAAAGAAGGGTTCGGTGAATGCACATATGAAACAGGTGGGGTTCAGTACCTCCAACAGGGTTAAAAACCACTGTTCCAGCCATTAAAATATGTTGTATAGTTCAAGACTTATTGCCATTTGAAAACATCACTGCACATCATAATGGCAGCTAAACTTTCGTTCCTAAAGATCTAAAAAAATTATTTGGGAATGTCCGGCGGGCCGGATTGAAAAGCTCAACGGGCCGCATGCAGCACCTGGGCCTTAGTTTGCTGAAGTCTGGGCTAGAACGTCCGTCCTGTGTCTACAGCGTGTGGGTGTCGACGGACCACGACACAATCGAGCAGGTGGCGCTTGACTGGGGCGCCAAGGTGCATCGGCGCAGCGCCCAAGTGGCACGGGACTCCACCTCATCATTGGAGACCATCCAGGAGTTTGTCCGACACCATCCGCGTATGCCAGACAAGCCCAAACGCCACGTTTGTTAGAGCGCCAAAACCTTTGACACATATACTATGTTTGTCTTCTCGCAGATGTGGACATAGTGTGTAACATCCAGGCCACCTCCCCCTGCCTCCACCCATTCCACGTGAAGGAGGCATTGGAGTTGATCATGCTGCAAGGCTTTGACTCCGTTTTCTCCGTGGTCCGCAGGCACCAGTTTCGCTGGCAGGAGGTCAATAAGGGCGGTAAGTAGACAAACTTGTGTGTGTGATGTCAGATACAGAATCATCTTTATTGGCCAAGTATGCTGCGATGAGGTGGCGACTTGTCCAGGGTGTACCCAGCCTTCCGCCCTAATGCAGCTAAGATAGGCTGCAGCACCCCCCGCCATCCCAAAAGGAACAAGCGGTAGAAAATGGATGGATGGATGGCCAAGTACGTAACACACAAAGAATTTGACATGGTACTGTGCTCTCTGTTCAATGCAAGAAACAGGGAAAAACGCAACAACGAGATTGTGCATATCATGGTCATCGAAAAAAAACTGACCACTGCAACAGCTCTGCTGTAACAGGATGAAGGCAACATAGAATAGAATAGATTGCCTTTTATTGTCACTATACACAGATACAATGAGATTAAAAGCAACTTCAGTATCAGTGCGACAGTCTATAAATATGCAAAAATAGGAAGGAAAGAAAATAAATAGTGCAAAACGAGGCAAGGTGCACAGTCCAGTCCTGAGAACGAATGTTATGAATATGTACGGCATTGTCTGCCGGGGAAGCAGCTTGTCTGCGACGTGGACGTACATCAATATATACAAGATTTACCCGCGAACAGCGATCTGCAAAGTATGCAAATAATAATAGGGCAGTGGCGGCTTCAAAGTGGATAAAGTCCAACTGGAGCAGCAGCGCAAAAAACGTGTAACGTCAGGTTGGCTGCAGCTCGCTGTTCCTCACAGACAATCGAGGGGACAGAAGTAGAGCCTCTAAATAGGAACACAATCTATAATAACACCAGAAAAAGATGCTAGCTTTGTTGCCAGTCGTTTTAAATAAAGAAAAAGTCACTAAAAGTGTCAAGGCGTTTGAACAGTTCTCAAATTACATTGTAAAATAAGCAACAACAATTGAAAATGGAGCAAAGCGATGTATAAAAATATATGTTAACACTAATTAATAACATTTGTTTTTTAATGTATGTACGCGGTATACATTTTTTTTCAGCGTCTTTATAGAAAATCATATTGTGGAAAAGTATAGGATGTCGTCATGGTGGCTACCTCCCTAACCATGCCCCCACCGCCACCGGCATCTTGGCAATCCAGGAGAAACCCTGATCTTGGTATGAAACAATGGGTAGTACTTTTCTACATAAAGATACTAAGGTAAAACAATTAGTATAAAATAATACATGTTGTGCACATATAATTGTAACATATATAGATAACCAACGAAACAAATCAGTGGCCTCTGCAGTGCTACAGGCCATTGTCTGCTGGGGTGGGGAGACAGCACGGCCAGAGACCGGAACAGACCCAACAAAGCAACCAACGGATCCGACTCCGTCTTAGGCTGCCCACTAGCTCTTGACCAATTTCCAGTACGTGGGGATGAGCGAGAATGCGTCCAAGGAGACAGAAATGTCCGGCACGTGCTCATTCAGCTACAGCTCCGTGAAGCCCGTCTTTTCCGATGTCGAACGCTACCGACACGTGCTCATTCAGCTAGAGCTCCGTGAAGCCCGTCTTTTCCGATGTCGAACGCTAGCTTCGTCTCTTCCTTCGCATCTCCTCCGGTCCCTCCACACGGACTCCGGTGTGGCAGAGAGCTAGCTGGGTGTCTTCGACACAAACATGGGCACGGCTCCCCCGAGGCAGTTTAAAAAGTTCGCAAAAGAGCAGGGCAGAAGCCACAAAAGTGCCACACAGTGTTGCGCGGCCCTGATCAGTTGATCCAAAAGGGAAACCTCACAAACACATAGGGGGAAACACAAGAGCAAGGAGCTCCTGTAGACAGCAGCCACTATAGTGGTGCCATTTTGATGTGGGGGAAAAATATTCTTAAAGCAGACTTCCTCTCCTTTCAGCGCCTGATCTAACCAAACCGTTGAACGTGGACCCGGCTAACCGTCCTCGGCGTCAGGACTGGGACGGCGAGCTGTGTGAGAATGGCTCTTTTTATTTCACCACCAAGGAGCTCCTCATGGACCGGGGTCTTCTGCAGGTTTGCGGCGATGTTGGGAAAACTTGCCAGAACCTTATGGGATGCCAAGCTTTGCCCTTTTAAATGCGCAGGGTGGCAAGGTGTCCTACTACGAGATGCTTCCTGAGTACAGCGTGGACATCGACGTGGACATCGACTGGCCCGTGGCTGAGCAGAGAGTCCTCAGGTTGCACACGTTTTTTTCTTCCCAAGTACGACTGCCTCTTAACATGCGTGTTAATGTCTCACAGGTATGGCTACTTTGGCCAGGCAACGCCGGAGGTGGTTCAGCTAATGTTCTGTAATGTATCGGGATGTTTGACTGAGGGCAAGATCTATATTTCTGCGTCTGGAGAGGAGATGATGTCTGTCAACACCAGAGACACGGCTGCCATCCGCATGCTGAAGCGAGAGAAAGTGGAGGTTGTCAGCTCTCAAGCACAGAGGCCGCCCCCCAAAAGTGGTCCATGTCTTCGTAATTTGATACTGCATCGACGTGCTTGCCCTGCAGGTGGTGCTGCTGACCACTCGAGAGGACCCTCTGACTCAGACGTTGGCGGATAGATTAGCCAAGAGGACAGGCTGTCAGGTGATTCAGGTAGGGGAGGAGCCTCTTCCTGATCTGACGGCCATGCTGAAGTCTAGGAAGCTGAATTGGAAGGATGTTGCATACATGGGTAAGGTGCTACCATTTTCCATCACTTACAAACCGCCATTGCCTTCTTATTCTGTGGCGTCCTGACCGCCAATGTCTTATCAGGTAATGACAAGCTTGACGTGGATTGTCTCAACCTGGCTGCGTTGAGCGGGGTCCCTGCCGATTCCTCCAAGGTGGCCGTCCAAGCCTCCAAGTACACTTGTCATTGCCTGGGCGGTAACGGCGCCGTCAAGGAGTTCGCAGAGCACATTCTGCTCCAGAAGGAAAAGGCCAAATATCAGAAGAAGCATGATGGCATCAATTCCCAGTAGAATCTCAAAATGGACTATGAAAGAAGTCTATTTGCACTTAAAAGATTTTTTGAAGAATGACATACATCACTGGTTGAAGTTTTTTGAAGACGTTCTTGTGTGTGTGAGAATGTGTGCAGACCAGTGGTTGTCATATTTGAGCTGGGTGCTAATACTAGCTTTTGTTGATTGAATTATGACAAACGTCACAAGTTAAAGTTTTTTGAAATGTTCTTAAATTGGTGCGTACAAGTGGGTGTGTTTTGTATGGGTTAATGGGTGCGGACCAGTGTTCGTGTCATAATTGAGCCAAGTGCTAATGCTAGTTTTTGTTTTTTTGAATTATGACAAACATCACTGGTCGAAGTTTTGTGTTCATGTTTTTGATTGGGTGTGGACCAGTGGGTGTTTCATATTCAAGCCAGGTGCTTATGCTAGTTAGCCAATTAATTAATTGTGATCATGAAGTTAATGTCAATATATTACTGATTTTCACGTTTGTCTTCCCCAAGATTCCTCAATGCTGATATTTGCTGAGTAAATTATTTAATTATCTATGTTTACAAATAAAATCACTTTTTGAACTATTGACCTGAATGATAAACTTTTTTTTTTCAAAGAAAAAAGTGCAAGTAGATGCATTTGTGTTACTACGGTAACTGCTATGTGACACATGCTAGACACCCAGAAAACCGCAAGAACATCAGTTAAAACCATAACAAAACCTATCTTGGGTAAAGCCCATTTAAATACGATTCAATTGGAGAATGTTTAACAAGCAAGATGTCAGATAGGATTTTGTTGTGAATCACTTCATAAAACAAAATGCGACAATTTGCACTTTTTAAAAAGTTAACACTAAGCTCTTTCAAACAATACATGCATCATTCCTCTACAGCTACAAACGTATTGACACTTATCCAGTAGCAGAGGTATGTACATTTTCACATCTACAGTAACCATCAAAATCTTAATGTTGATAGTTGAAAACTTGTTTGCATAAAAAAAAGTATTTTTTTAACGAGCAAATCAGCCCTCTCAAACATTAACAATGTCAGGACAGTGATAAAAAAGGAACATGAAATATAAGGAAGGAACAAATGGTCAGTCCGACTTGTCGACCGGCGTGATGACGAGCGGTCCATCGTTCTTTCCCGACTTGTTGGTGCACGGGCTGAAGAAGGGCAAGATACACTCTGTGAAGTTGTCGTTGAAGGTGTAAATGTGGATTTTAGCGTCCACGTTGTAGAAGGAAACCTGTCCTCTTTCATAGTCGACAAATATTCCAATCTTGTTTGGCCGAAGGTTCAGGTGGACGTCCGTGGAGGGCTCTGTGCGAAAGGCGTACTTGTTCCTGGTTTGAAGGAGAAAAGGCATTTTTTTAGAATAAATATGTACACAAAGTTGGGGCATGCATGGATTAGGACTCACTTGTCTCTCAAGCTGAGGAACCAGTATCCGTTACTTGGTGTGACATCAATCTTGCCCTTCCTGTTGCTGGATTGTCTAGCGACCCCCAGGTCCCAGTCAGTCTTGCCCCCCACAAGCACCTGTCACCAAGGCGAAGATACATTAACAACTAATCCCCCGTGGTCCTGTAGCTCCACTGACTCCTACTCACCTCCCAGTAGTGTCGCCCAGAGCTGATAGCCTCCCTCCCCAGGACACAGACCACCCTGTCAAACCTTTCTGTGTTGTCCGGAAGCAGCTGGTGCCGCTCGCCGCACCTTACCTGCACAGCAGATACCAAGATATCCGATGAGCACGCAGAGCCTTGTGACTGTCAACTTGCTGACATAAAACAACGTCTCACACTCTTCATGCTGTCTGACAGGATCAATCTGGGGTGGGCTGTGTTGCAGTCCAGTGTCACATCAGCTAAAAAAAAATGGAGGACATCATTGTTATCATCTGTATCATCATCATCATGAATCTTAGTCCTAGTCAACTGGTCTTTGTAAATGGGGCTTACTTGAATACTCCTGGACCCTCTTCATCCCTGCAGAAAACCAGTAATGCGTGTCAGGAAGGCATCTTAACATGCAAATGTGTGTGTGCAACACTCACTGGGCTGAGGACGTGTTGGACTGGCTTCCAGCAACGAAGCAATAAAACCTGCAGAGGTAGTACAGAACGTGGATCTCTAACTGTGACAAGGCAAACTATGATTCTGTCTCAACTGGTGCACTTCTGTACAAATTTAAAGGGGAACTGCACTTTTTTTGAAAGATTTTGCCTATCGTTCACAATCATTATGAAATACATGACGACGGATGGATTTAAAAAAAAAAGAGTATTCTAAATATTAAATTAATTAGATCAAAAGTTCACTTACAATAGGGCCTATGGTTATGCCTACAGAGCCCCTAAAATCATCCAAACACTTCCATTAGGGTTTTATATAAATGATGTAAGTGTGTAATGTAGTAATGGGCACAACTATAATAACTGTTCAGCAGCTCTCTGAAACAGCCAGGATATGCTGGTGTCATGTAACGTGATTAAAGTGTCTTCTTTGGGAACATTCTGCTACTTATTGAAAAAGTACGTATCTCTATTTTATCATATACCGTACTTTAAAAATACTGACCTATTTCAGCTTCCTATAGCTGTATTTGCGCTTGTTTGATTGGTGAAATGGAATCAAACGTCACAACTGCTTATGTCGGATTGGCGAAACAGAGTCATGTGACAGTGTCTGCCGGAAGCAGGGTCGCTGACATTAGAATACGTCTTTACAAGCCTTAATCGATATTTATGAACTGTGATAAAAATAAAAGTGACGATCGGAAATAAACTCAATGTAACGGAGTAAAAGTAGCATTTCTTCTTTTCAAAAATACTCAAATAAAAGTAAAAAGTATGTTACATTAAAACTACTGTCAAATACAATTAATCCAAAAACTTACTTGAGTAAATGTAATGGAGTAAATGTAGCACATTACTACTTACCTCTGCTAATACTTGGTTAATATTCAAGTCACGAAACGGAAATTGAGTATTGTTGGCGCTTTTTAAATGATTATTTATTGGATTTTATCAGTGGAGTAGTGGAGCTCCCATTGGCTCCACTGTAGCTGGAATTTTATTTAAGTTTTTTTTTTTATTATTTAGAAAGCATTAAAAAAATATATCCGTTGTCATGCCTTCCATAATGATTCTGACCAATAGGCAAAATTCCACAAAAAGTGCAGTTTCCCTTTAATGTGTTTTCACACGGTACAGCACTGTAAGTATCCAGATGTTGCTCTTATAACGCTCAAAATGGTTAGTTTGCAGTGATGGACATCTACCATGTTGAATATTTGCCATCTTAAAGACATCGCATGAGGGGGACAGACTTATTTGAAATAATGGCAGCTGACAAGCAAACCATAGCATGAGAAAATAAAGTGATACTTTAACTTAAAGAGTGCCTCTACTTTAGATTGTTTTGAAATAAGAGCTGTCTCTCGACCAATTTTTATGCCTTAAGTTGTGAGAGTCTGACTACAGGGAACATGCTTTTTTCTGTACCAGAATATGACAAAGTGTGTGTAGCACTTGGCTTCACTGTAACCACGGTGGGAGACGAGAAAAGGCTTGTGTGTTTATTCCTTTAATCTTAATAAACTTACAATGTTTGGCAGAGGTTTAGTTATAACAATTTTCAAGTTATACTATTTATAGTCACGGTGGCAAGTGTGGGGTTGGGTGGTGCAAAATATTTTCTTCTTCCTAGGGGTGGCTTAACAGAAAATATTTGAGAAGCACTGAAATAAAGCAAGAACTTATCAAAAATATGACCGAAGTTGTCGCTAACTTTGCAAAGGAAGTCAAGCTTATCACTGCTACTATGCACCATACTCAGGCAGAATAAGGCTAACATTAGCCAAGAATGTTAAAATAATATATAAATGGCGGACATTTATTTAATGAAAATATAGAAACGTTTTTCTGGTGTGTTTGAAGTTGAAGCAGCTGGAATGCGATACAGTAGATGTCACCTCTCCTAAGTAAATGCTGTACAATATAATTACATTACTTTATAAATCTACTGTAGTGTTTGTACTACATTTTTTTGCATTTTTTCATACAGTATTAATTCACAAAAACTTTGTTTTCCCCTTTTTAAAAGGCATGTTACTTGTTAAAATTGTGCTGTTTTGTCAGGCCAATTAAATTTATTTATTTAAATGGGTAACGATGATTTGAGATACAAGTGTTTTGAGTTAAGAGCTACATCACAGAACCGAATTAATGTCATATGTTGATGTACTACTGCAGTGACATTAGCGGTAACAATTCACAATAAAAGAGGAGAGAAGAAGAAGAAGAAGCAGTTAAACATTGCTCTCGTCATTTCCGGTAACACAGCGGTGTACTGATGGAAGTATTCTATTTGAGACACAGACTTGTTCTTAATCACACCACGAGAGAGCACCTGTCTCGGTTACGCTCCTTAGCCGCTCCTGGAACTTCTCCACCTGAGCCGCCAGCGACTTGTAGATGGCGCTTGTGCCCAGGTCAGACGCCACAGACACGCCAGACCAGTCTTTGGTGGGTGGAATGCTGCAGACCCCAGGGAAACTCTGGGAACAATACGCAGCCGTTTTGAGCGCGGAAATACAAAAAGCTAAATCATTTGGACGCCACTCACCTTAATGCCTTGTACGTAGTCGTCAGAAGTTGACAGTTTGGCAACCGCGCTTTCCCGCTGTTGGAGTTCCTTCACTTCCTGCTCCAGCTGCTGTACCATGGTGTCTGCCAGTTGCTCAGAGGTCTTCCGGTTGACCTCCATGGAGTCTATTAGATCCGATTGCGAGCGTTCGATGGCTGCTACCAGCTCAGAGAATATGCACACACTGCTGGCCGTCTCTTGCTCCACTGCTAGCTATTTCCAGATACACAACATTACTAACAAGCTTCCAAATTAGACTGATTATTTCAGCTAGAAGACAAGGACTCACCTTCATGTTTGCTACTGATATTCGGATCTCTTCAATCTTCCGGAGTCTTTGTTGGATCATCTCCTGGATCTTCTGTTCCGTCTCCTTCAGCTGGGCCTGGACATGTGCAAACACGATTAATACCAGATCCGTGCCTAACATTAGTGCTTGGCTTTCCCACCTGCTTTTCTATCCACACATCTTCCACCTTCACCGTGTTGTGACTGGAATGCTCCTCAGCCTCACAGTCGGGACAGATATACTCCCCGTCGGTAAGACAGATGATCTAAGCGCAGAATGAAAATGAGAGCGTTCCAGAGGTGAACGGGTGGAACAAAAAAAAAAAATTCTGGTACCATGATGCCCCTCTGGTGGATCTGGCAGATGGGAATGTTTTGGCTGCTGGCGACCCCACTCATGGTGAACCTCCTTCTGCCGGACAACTGGGACGGTAAAGCAATGGCTGGAAGCTCTTCACTGGCTCCGCTTGCCACAGAGATCGGACTTTGGTTAGGGACGGAAGATGCCATCGGAGTTGTGACTGTGGGTGTTGAGGTGATGAGTTTGCCATGGATTTTTGTTAGGGACAAAAAGACCATCTCGATGGTCACACGACTCACCTCGCTCCTTGCTGTTCAGGGACGTTTTGGGCGGAACACGTGGAAGCCTTTTGGTCAGTTCATTTATTAAAGCGCTGGGCATAGCGCCATCTTGTACACGTACTTTCTTATCCTTTGCCAACCCCCCATTCCCTGCAGACATGGATCTGTACTGCTCTGTGATTTCACGCAGCGTCCTGTTGATCTGGAGGTCCGGACGCTTCTGGAAGGTCCTTTTGCACAGAGGACATTGACATTCCTGCAGAGGAAGGACAAATGAAGACATGTGAATGTGAAGGTGGAGGTGGAGGTAGAAGAACCCACCTTGGCCCCGTCCCAGTACTGGTTGATGCAGGAGACACAGAAACTGTGACCGCACGGCGTGGAGGACGGGTTATTGAAGATGTCCAAGCAGATGGAACACGTGAACTGATCGCTGTCCAAAAAAGTGTTTAAAGACATCCTGCAAAAACAGGACAGCATGTGGTCGTAATAAGCACTTAGATAGTAGGGGTGCTTCAAGAGTTCCCCCCTCACACATGACAAGCGGCTAACTAATCTTAGCGCATACACTATAATACTGTATATTGTTATTCAACTAGACACACATTATATAACGTCTGCTTTGTTACCACAAATCTGATTACAATGAACATTTTAGGAATGAAGCGGAACGAAATGTTATCACAAAGATTACATTCTGTACAAAGTTTCTTTGTGTGTTGTTGGTTAGTAATTTCACAAACAATACATTTCAGTAAGACTGTACACATCAGGTTTTTAGACATTTGGAAACTAAACAAATGTGGACATGGAGAAGATCTGCCCTGTCAAATAGGATAATAAATGTTTGAGTGTGAACACTTTCCGTAAAAAAAACAAAAAACTTGTCCCTCAAGTTAGTCACAACTTCTTGTTCAGTTGTTTTTCTTTTGTGGCCAAACAAAGTGGAATTTCATTTGGACAATCTTCAATGTGTGTGACAATGGGTACCTTATTTTGCAAGGGTCGTCTCAGGTATCCGAATGGGCTTAAGGTATGTCGATCGTATCCTGTTGGCACTCACTGGTCTTGTAGCTGGTCTGCTTGTCGCTAACTAAAGAATCAGGGCGTGCAAGGCTTTTAAATTTCCTCACACCACACCCACGGAAGACTGCTTCCCCGTTCAATGTGGACGAACTGGTTGAGGAAGGAAAACCATGTACACACAAACAATAAAAAACATTTGCCCTTAACACCTTGGCACGGTTGGACTTATCAGCAATGGCCTGTATCCATAATAGTGGGCTGGCAAGGAAGTGTGTACATGTGGGGCTTTATGCGGGACAGGAATGAAAGAAGCTCATTGGTTATGTTATTGTCAACTGGCCTTGTGTATTGCACGTGTGTGTGTATGGGTTTGGTCCAGTCAAATCTGACATTTTCTTCAATGTGACATTCCTTTGGACTCATGATAAGATCAACTGTTTACCGAGTGTGTAGACATTTGGTGTACAAGACTACCAAAATCAGTGTATTGAAAACTTTATTTGATGCACAAAGTTAATTCTGCTTTGTGTGTTCTACTACCGCTACTCATTAAGCGCTTCAAATACGGCATTCAAAATGGCAACAATGGCCTTGGCCCCAGGGTCGGGGAGAGTGAGTCGCTCAGAGGCGATGTAGCTGGCTCGACCCGCCTTGGCCACAAGGCTGCGAGTGGATTCTGCGCCAGCAGCAGCTCTCTGGGCAGACAGGAGAATGAAATTGTTAATGAATCAGCAGCAGCAGGTTTATTTTTTGGGACGCACACTTGCGCAACCAAAAACAAAACAGGTCGAGGATGTTTTACTGTACCTGTATAGCAGCTTGCAGTATAGTCATTTCTGCACCGGGAGGTGCTGTGTTTAGTTTCATCAGCTCGTCTACAGCAGGACACAGAGCGTCCAACTAAAACCAGGTTGAGTCCTAATGACTATACGCAACAAGAAACATTTTAAGTTTGTCTGGAGCTGTGGTCACTCACCATGGTTCTGTCCCCTGGATCAGCGCCGCCATATCTGTTGACGTCATAGATGTTTTGTAATATAAAAATGTTCAGGGCCAAATTCCAAAAAAAGAACGACATAGAAGCCACTAATGATATTCACCTTTTGTTTACTTACATGCTAAAACATACTGCATAGATATTCTAAACCAGTGGTTCTCAAATTTTTTTAATCAAGTACCACCTCAGAAAACATTTGGCTCTTCAAGTACCACCATAATGACAAACATTAAAATAAAAAAGTGTATTAGGCCTAAGTATTCATTACAAACAAGACAGAAGTTTTATTTACTAAGTATACTCAATATTTTGGCCACTGTAACGCTACACACAGTTTGAACAGTAACACTTTGTGTGAATATAGGAAAATAAACACTGTACTTTAATTAAGGGATTCTTTGGCGTACCACTAGATGGAACCTGTGTACCGCACTTACCACAGTTTGAGAATCATTGTGCTAAACAATTAAATATAATTAAAGAACATCTGTTTGTATACCAGGTGACAAGGCACTTAATTGTGTGAATACTGAAAATAGTTCCCGCATATAATTCGTACATTTTTTAATGTGCAAATAAGAACTGTGCTTGATAAATATGTATTGACAAACATTTACATACACAAAGTAACACAAACTCTGAGACGGTCTGAAGCAAATTCTTTCATAAAAAACAGAAAATGCAAATGGTAACCTTGAACTTATCTGGCAAAACTTTAAAAAACTGCTTGGCCGAATGGAAACAAAACATGAAAATATGAAAATACATAACATCCGCGTCCTCATTAACTAACTACAAAAGATAAGTCAGTGCTTCACTCCAACTACGTGCTCACATAAAGAACTCAGACCCAACATGCCGGATTTTTGGATTACCAACATAAATGACACTGAGGTAGCCACAATTACCACCAACCTAAAAAAAACTAGCACATCCCACATAGGCTGAAACTAAAATGTCCAACTACCGACTGTTCTTACAATATTATCCAAACCGCTCTAGCTACCCCTGCAACTCCAAGAGGGAAAAGCGATAGAAAATGGATGGATGAATGGCTGAAAAATGGGTGGTTAAAAATTTAACTGACCACCTGGGAAATGGTCCTTCCTTGACTGTGTGGTTTGTCATGCTGTTATGTATATTTGGAGATAATAAACGTCGCTGCGTCAGTTAAATTTTCATGGACCTTCAGATAGCTTACGACTCAGTAAACCACTAAAACAGGGGTGCCCAAAGCATAGGCCACAGCAAAATAAAAATAAAAATACTATTTCAAAGTAGAATAAGAGAGCAAATAGGTGTAAAGCATCAAGAAAAAGTTGAAATGTTGACACTAAAAGTAGGGATGCACAAAAGGCTGTAACTAGGATTTTAAAAATACCAAGGTCAAAAATTGGTGTTCCAAGAGGAGCTTTGAAAGGCTGAAATCATGTGTATATAAGCACTACATAAATATTACATTGAGCAACAAAATTAATTTCCAGAATAACAAAAGCTTTCATTGAGGTAGAACTAACACGTTATGTTATTATTATATCATAAAATCTTTGACAATCAGCATGATTTTGTAACAGTCCATTTTTTTTAAATAACATGCTGAATGAAGTTTAGCGTATGAAGCAATTCATAGGGGTGTCAAATTTTTTTTAAATTTTTATTTATAATGATTCTTCATTGTTAAAAAAAAATCAAAAATCGATTCAAGAAAAATATTCTTTTTTTTAAATCTGTCTTGTCCATCCATCCACTCATGCCAATCATATTGTTGATGTAAATCAGGGGTCTCAAACTCAATTTACCTGGGGGCCACTGAATGCAGAAACTGGGTGAGGCTGGGCCGCAAGAAAAGATTTCTTAAAAAATCAAACATGCACTTTTTAATGAATTCACCTTCTATGAATGGCTTTCCCGCCCTAGCGCTGCTAGGGCGGGAAAGCCAACCCTCACCCTTTTTCTGGGAGACTCTTGAATTTCAGTGCACCCCCCGACAATCTACCGTTGCAACCATTTTCCCGAATTTGTCCCAATTTTCACCCGGCCGACATTTTTAAGGGCTGCCGTGACTGCACTGCTGGTTATCAACCTTTTTTCAGTGATGTACCTCATGTGAACATTTTTTTTATTAAAGTACCACCTAATCAGAGCAATGCATTTTGGTTGGAAAAAAAGAGATAAAGAAGTAAAATACAGCACTATGTCATCAGTTTCTGATTTATTAAATCATATAATAGTGCAAAATATTGCTCATTTGTAGTTGTCTTTCTTGAACTATTTGGAAAAAAGATATAAAAATAACTAAAAAACGTGTTGAAAAATAAACAAGTAACTCAATTATGAATAAAGATATCTACACATAGAAGTAATCATCAACTTAAAGTGCCATCTTAGGGGATTGTAATAGATATCCATCTGGATTCATGAACTTAATTCTAAACATTTCTTCACAAAAAAAGAAATCTTTAACATCAATATTGATGGGACAAAATGTCCCCAAAAAATCTAGCTGTCAACACTGAATATTGCATTGTTGCATTTCTTTTCACAGTTTGTGAACTTACAGTCATATTTTGTTGAAGTGTTATCCAATAAATATTTTTATTAAGTATTTATGACTGATTGCTATTTTTTAGAATGTTTTTGATAAATTTCACTTAACCCTTGGCATACCTTCACATAGCGTACCATCTATAAGACAACTATTGCTCTACAGCTTGTCATTGCGCACATAACTCAACTAAAGTAACAACTCTAAATCATGTTGTGCGAGACATGTGCAGAACAACGGTTGTGGCATACAGGTCACACTGAGGGAGGCCGTATAAACAACTTTAACACTGTTACAAATATGCGCCACACTTTGAACCCAAACCAAACAAGAATGACAAACACATTTTGGGTGAACATCCATACTCTAACACAACTTAAACACAAGAGAACAAATACCCAGAACACCTTGCAGCCCAAACTCTCCCGGGCTACAATATACACAACCTCAACCGACGCAAGTAGGGAAGGTGGGGGTGTGGGGGGTAGGTGGTAGCATGGATGTGTGTATTGTAGCCCTGAAGAGTCAGGGCTGCATGGGAATCTGGGTATTTGTTCTGTTGAATTTATGTTGGGGGGCTTCACGGTGGCAGAGGGGTTAGTGCGTCTGCCTCACAATACGAAGGTCCTGCAGTCTTGGGTTCAAATCCAGGCTCGGGATCTTTCTGTGTGGAGTTTGCATGTTCTCCCCGTGAATGCGTGGGTTCCCTCCGGGTACTCCGGCTTCCTCCCACTTCCAAAGACATGCACCTGGGGATAGGTTGATTGGCAACACTAAATTGGCCCTAGTGTGTGAATGTGAGTGTGAATGTTGTCTGTCTATCTGTGTTGGCCCTGCGATGAGGTGGCGACTTGTCCAGGGTGTACCCCGCCTTCCGCCCGATTGTAGCTGAGATAGGCGCCAGCGCCCCCCGCGACCCCAAAAGGGAATAAGCGGTAGAAAATGGATGGATGGATGGATGGAATTTATGTTGTATTACAGTGCGGATGTTCTCCTGAAATGTGTTTGTCATTCTTGTTTGGTGTGGGTTCACAGTCGGGCACATATTTGTAACAGTGTTAAAGTTTTGTTTACGGCCACCCTCAGTGTGACTTGTGTAGCTGTTGACCAAATATGTCTTGCAACATCACACATGTGTACTGCTCAGCCAAATGTAACAATCAAATAGGCTGGCACGCTATCTGTACAGGATTCAGAGGGCGTTAAGAACAGTGCCATTGCGGCACCCCCTGAGTATTGTTGATTGGGTAAAAATTGGCAGGGATTACCAGAGAATGGGTACCCCGATATTAAGAGGACTCCCGTGAAAATTGGGAACGTTGGGAAGTATGATGCTGTCAAGTTCCGTTCATATTAAAATCGCGGGCCGCACATACATTAAATTGTCATATCAAAGTGCGGGCCGCAAAATAACATCTCGCGGGCAGCAATTGGCCCGCGGGCCGCATGTTTGAGACCCCTGATGTATATATATATATATATATATATATATATATATATATATATATATATATATATATATATATATATATATATATATATATATATATATATATATATATATATATACATGTACAGGACTGTCTCAGAAAATTTGAATATTTTGATAAAGTCCTTTATGTTCTGTAATGCAACTAAAAACATGAAAATGTCATACATTCTGGATTCATTACACATCAACTGAAATATTGCAAGCCTTTTTTTTATTTTAATATTGCTGATTATGGAATACAGCTTAAGAAAACTCAAAAATCCTATCTCAAAAAATTAGAATATTTCTTCAGACCAAGTAGAAAAAAAGATTTATAACAGAAAAACAGAATCAAACATTTGAAAATGTCAATTAATGCACTCAGTACTTGGTTGGGAATCCTTTTGCACGGATTACTGCATCAATACGGCGTGGCATGGAGGCAATCGGCTTGTGGCATTGCTGAGGTGTTATGGATGCCCAGGATGCTTCAATAGCGGCCTTCAGCTCATTTGCATTATTGGGTCAGGTGTCTTTCAGCTTCTTCGTCAAAATACCCCACAAATTCTCTATGTGGTTTAGGTCAGGAGAGTTGGCAGGCCAATCGAGGACAGTAATGCCATGGTCAGTACACCAGTTACTGCTGGTTTTGGCACTGTGAGCAGGTGCCAGATCATGCTGGAAAATTAAATCATCATCTCCATAGAGCTTTACAACAGATGGAAGCATGTGCACAGCTGCATTCACTCTGGACTTGATGAAACACAGTGAACCAAAACCAGCAGCTGACATGGCTCCCCAAACCATTGCTGACTGCGGGAACTTCCGTTTTCTAGAGTTCAGGAGTGGCTTGACCATGGGAATACGGCTATTGAAGCTGTATCTGTTGAAAAGCTCTATGGAGATGAAGATTTTATTTTCCAGCATTATCCGGCACCTGTCCACAATGCCAAAACCACCAGTAACTGGTGTACTGACTATGGCATTACTGTCCTCCATTGGCCTGCCAACTACCTTGACCTGAACCTCATAGAAGCTGAAAGACACCGGGCCCAATAATGCAAATGAGCTAAAGGTCGCTACTGAAGCATCCTGGGCATCCATAACACCTCAGCAATGCCACAGGCCGGATGCCTCCATGCCACGCCGTATTGATGCAGTAATCCGTGCAAAAGGATTCCCAACCAAGTACTGAGTGCATTAATTGACATTTTCAAATGTTTGATTTTGTTTTGATGTTATAAATCTTTTTTTTTTTTACTTGGTCTGAGGAAATATTCTAATTTTTTGAGATAGGATTTTTGAGTTTTCTTAAGCTGTATGCCATAATCAGCAATATTAAAATAATAAAAGGCTTGCAATATTTCAGTTGAGTAATGAATCCAGAATGTATGACATTTTCATGTTTTTAGTTGCATTAAAGAAAATAAAGGACTTTATCACAATATTCTAATTTTCTGAGACAGTCCTGTATATACACACACACACACACACACACACACACACATATGTATGCCAGGGTTATTCAAAAAGAATATGCTAAAATCATCACACATTTATTCAGTTCTAAAGCATTGTAATAGACTAAATCAATGGTCATTTGATACAGGAATTATCCAAGTTTTATTGTGTCACAATTTCACCGTTGTGGTCATGTAATCCTTTCGGCGTCGTTCAATTGTAGTAAGACCACATGTTTATTTACCCTCAAAACGGTGACTCCTCAACATAAGGCGTTTTGTGTGCTTATGTTTGAAAAAACAAACGTCATTGTCACGGTGCACGTGCTTTTAGAACAGAATTTGGCATTGATCCACTCCATTATAAGAGCATTCAACGGTGGGTTAAACCGTTTAAAGAGACTGGCTGCTTGTGTTAAGGAAAGTCCTGAAAGACCACATGTTTCAGAGTATCAAGTGGAGAAGATTCACTACGCGTCTGAGGGGAGCCCGCGCATGTCTACACGTTGAGCAAGTTGTAAGCTTGCGATCTCTCAAACCACTGTCAAGCGTGAGTTAAAAAGACGATTACATATGAAACCATACAAACATAGCCTTGTCCAAGCACTTATTAATAACGACAAGGAGATGTGAAAGAGATTCTGTGAGTCGATGCTGGAGATGATGAAACTCTCTTTTCAGTCTCGTTTTTAGCGATGATACACATTTGGGGAACACGTCACCCACGTGAAACAATTTAACATAAAAGAGATTCCCCTAAAGTGAACGTCTTCTGTGCTGTGTCTCAAAACAGGGTCTATGGTCCCTTTTTCTTTAAAGGCCTACTGAAACCCACTACTACCGACCACGCAGTCTTATAGTTTATATATCAATGATGAAATCTTAACAGTGCAACACATGCCAATACGGCCGGTTTAGTTTACTAAATTGCAATTTTAAATTTCCCGCTAGGTATCCTGTTGAAAACGTCGCAGTATGATGACGCGTGCGTGTGATGTCTCAGGTTGTAGCGGACATTTTTTTCCAGCCCGATCCAAGCTATAAGTAGTCTGCTTTAATCGCATAATTACACAGTATCCTGGACATCTGTGTTGCTGAATCTTTTGCAATTTGTTCAATTAATAATGGAGACTACAAAGAAGAAAGATGTAGGTGGGAAGCGGTGCACTGCAGCTGCCTTTAGCATCACAAACACAGCCGGTGTTTCCTTGTTTAAAAAACCCGAAGGTGAAGCTTTACTATGGAACAGAGCGGTCAAGCGAACATGGATTCCGACCACATGTCAACCGGCAGGTTTCAGTGTGAAAATTGTGGTAATAAGTCGTCTCTTACCGGAGACATCAGCAGAGCTTGCGTCCTGCTGCAGCTGCTGCGGACTATTACCTCCTCTCGCCGGAGACACTAGCTGTCAACACACCCGTGGCCACACCCCTCCGACTTTCAGGTACTATATAATCTCACTAAAACACTAGTAACACAATAGGCAGATAAGGGATTTTCCAGAATTATCCTAGTAGTGTCTAATAATATCTGAATCGCCCTCACTGCCCTCGCCTTTTTTTTCTCTTCTAGTCCTTCACTCTCATTATCCTCATCCACAAATCTTTCATCCTAGCTCAAATTAATGAGGAAATTGTCGCTTTCTCTGTCCAAATCGCTCTAGCTGCTGGTGGATACGATTATAAACAATGTGAGGATGTGAGGAGCCCTACAACCCATGACGTCACGCGCACATCGTCTGCTACTTCCGGTACAGGTAAGGCTTTTTTATTAGCGACCAAAAGTTGCAAACTTTATCGTTGATGTTCTCTACTGAATCCTTTCAGCAAAAATATGGCAATATCGCGAAATGATCAAGTATGACACATAGAATGGACCTGCTATCCCCGTTTAAATAAGAAAATCTCATTTCAGTAGGCCTTTAAAGAAAACGCAGTTACAGGACAAAATTATCTCAAAATGCTCCAAAACTGGCTATTTGCTTCACTTCAAGAAGATAGAAATGACTTCATTTTTCAACAGGATATACCTATTGGCGTCTCGAGGTTCGAACTTATCTGAATGAAAGCGTGGATTGGTAGAAGAAGTGCTTAAGACCTAACTCTCTGCACTTGGCCTGCCAGATCCCCGGACCTAACTGTGTGTGACTTTATTCTGTGTGGGTATGTAAAAGACAAAGTTTATGTTTCACCGTTGCCGGCAAATATCGATGACATGAAAGATCGATTAACAGCAGCAATCAACATGGTGGATCACGACATCCTCGGGCGCGTTTGGGAGGAATTCTCATATCGTCTTCATGTTGTCCGTTTTGTTGTTGTTGGCAATATTGAGCACTTGTAAAGCATGAACTAAATATTCAAAGTTATATAAAACCATACTTGCCAACCCTCCCAAATTTTCCGGGAGACTCCTGAATTCTAGTGCCTCTCCCGAAAATCTCGCGATTTCCAATCGGACAACAAGGCATGCCCCCTCCGGGTCCATGCAGACCTGAGTGAGGACGGCCTTTCGTCACGTCCGCTTTTTCTCCATATAAACAGCGCGCCGGCCCAGTCACGTTATAACACTTCGATATGACAATTTAATGTTGGTGCGGCCCGCGAGTTTAATATGAAGGGCCAACGTCCCCAATTTTCCGGGGAGACCCCTAAATTTTAGGGCACCAATTCTATCGAAGCCCCTGTTGATATATACCAGATCAACAATATTCAGGGAGTGCCATAATGGCACTGCCTTTAACGCCTCCTACATCCTGAACTGACAGCATGCAAGCCCAGTTGTATGTTGCATCTGGCCATGCAAGACGCACGTGTGGTATTGCAAAATATATTTGATCAACAGCTACACAAGTCACACTGAGGGTGGCCGTAAAAAAACTTTAACACTGTTACAAATATGTGCCAGACTGTGAACTCACACCAAAAAAGAATAACAAACACATTTCGGGAGAACATCCGCATCGTAACACAACAGAACAATTACCCAGAATCCCATGCAGACCTAACTCTTCCGGGCTACAATATAACCCCCCCCCCCCCCCCCCCCCCCACACTACCACTAAACCCCCACCCTCCCTACTTGCGTCGTTTGAGGTGTTGTATATTGTAGCCTGGGAGACTTAGTGCTGCAAGGTGTTCTGGGTATTTGTTCTCTTGTGTTCAAGTTGTGTTAAGGTACGGAAATTCTCCAAAAAAGTATTTGTCATTCTTGGGGCGGTATAGCTCGGTTGGTAGAGTGGCCGTGCCAGCAACTTGAGGGTTGCAGGTTCGATTCCCGCTTCAGCCATCCTAGTCACTGCTGTTGTGTCCTTGGGCAAGACACTTTACCCACCTGCTCCCAGTGCCACCCACACTGGTTTAAATGTAACTTTAGATATTGGGTTTCACTACGTAAAGCGCTTTGAGTCACTTGAGAAAAGCGCTATATAAAATATAATTCACTTCACTAATTCACTTGTTTGGTGTGGGTTCAAAGTGTGGCGCATATTTGTAACAGTGTTAAAACATTTGATGTGAGTTTTCCTTGCCCTTATGTGGGCCTACTGAGGATGTCGTAGTGGTTTGTGCAGCCCTTTGAGACACTAGTGATTTAGGGCTATATAAATTAACATTGATTGATATATCAACCAGACCTGTCATCCCTCAACAAGCACAGTGAAATCATATCAGCATGCCGTCACAGACGGAAACACCTCCTAGGTAACACATGAGCCAATCACCACGCCCCTACGCCTGCCTGTACCAACCCACTCTGTGCCCTATATAAACCATTGTATGTGAATGCTTCCATTAAAATCTCCTGATGATTGAGGGAACCCCTCATGAAACAGTTCTGTAGTGATGAAGTAGTCTTGTGATTTTTCCCACACATACATATTGCGCTCTACCACGGTATCGAGCACTATTCTCTGGATAATCTAATTAAGACATATATATATATTTATATTACAAAGACATGCACCTGGGGATAGGTTGATTGGCAACACTAAATTGGCCCTAGTGTGTGAATGTGAGTGTGAATGTTGTCTATCTATCTGTGTTGGCCCTGTGATGAGGTGGCGACTTGTCTAGGGTGTACGTTGTCTGTTGTTGAGCGTCGGTCATCCTGATCTCTAGCCCAGTCAGCATCTGAGAATCCAATCAAAGCTCCAGAGTCTGATTGGTCATACTTGAGAGCAAAGTTTACTGTCCCTCTCAAGTATCAAAGTATCCTCTTTACAGCAGTCAGATGTGCAGCATCTGGATTTGAGTTGAACATTGACACAGCACTCACTGCTTGAGCTATGTCTGGTCGTGTGGCCATTGCAGCATACAGTATACTTCCCACCATTGACTGATAGGTGTGCTGGTCACTTGCTTACTGACACCATCGCACGTTCTCAATTTGACATTAGCATCATTAGGAGTTTCCACAGAATTTGCATTATCCATTCCATATTTCTGAAGTATGGCTTCAATGTAATGTTTCTGATGAAGAATTACACGGTTCTTCTCTCTATCTTGGATCACAGAGATGCCCAGGAAATAGGACAGCTCTCCCATGTCTTTCATCTTGTAGCGTTCCTTGAGAGCCACTTTGAGCTCGTTCATGCTCTCAGTTGACTCTGTTATCAGAATCAAATCATCGACGTAAACTGCGAGTATCTCAAGCTCTTTTCTTGATCTTACTAACACACAGACGTCTGATGTGCTCTTCTTGAATCCGATTTCCATCATGAACTCTGTGAAAGCCTTGCTCCTTGCTTCAGTCCATAGATTGATTTTTTTAGTTTGCATACCAGGTGTTCCTGCTCTGGTTTGATGTAGCCCTCTGGCTGCTCTATGTAGATTTCTTCTTCCAGGTGCCCATTAAGAAATGCAGTAACAACATCCATCTGGTGTACATGTAAATTGTTTTGAATGGCAAAGGACAATAATGTACGAAGAGAGCTAAAACGTACCACAGGTGAAGATATGTCATCATAGTCAGCACCATACAACTGTGAGTATCCCTTGGCAATGAGCCTGCACTTGTATCTCTCCACTCTTCCATCACTATAATGCTTGACTGTAAACACTCATCTCGATCCTACTGCCTTTCTTTCTCTTGGTAAAATCACCAAGTCCCACGTCTCATTTTCCAGCAATGACTCATATTCCAAGTCAGCCGCCTCCTGCCATTCTTTTGCATTAGGACTCACAAATGCTTCTTTCAGTGTGATTGGCTCTGTCACACGACACATATTGGCACGATGGTCAACAGTCACTATATCGACAAACTCATCATATCCAAATCTCCTTGGAGCCTTTCGGATTCTGCCACTTGTTCAGATAGTGCTGTCATTCTCATCTGTTTGTATTGTAATAATCCCAGGAATGCAGGCTCATACAACTTCTCCGTTTTATCGTATATTTATTGCACAAGATGCAAAACAACCATACAACAGCGCTCTTGTGTCTTTCCAGCCGTCTTCCCGGGCAACTCGAACAAACACTCTCTATCAACAACGTCACTTCCCTATATCTTCCCGGAAGTCCCGCCCCCCAGCCAAAGCCATTCGCTAACACCCCGTAGCAGCCGCTACACCCCCCCCCCCCCCTTACAAAAAGTCCTCGCCCTCGAGGACTGACCCGTAAGGCAACATTTGGTGACATCACAACAGCATGTAAATCAGAGCAACACATTAGTGCAAACAAAACAATGTAGACAACGTAACCTTTACATCACACAAAACAGGTTTACAACACCCCCACCCCATTTTCCCTAGTCTAAGGACACCACAAAGTCTTGCAAGCGGTCCGGAGGCCTCTTTTTCCGCCTCGGCCGCTCCCTTCCAGTCCTCAGGAATGGGACAACTGGGTCAGGTGTGCCAGTCCTCGGGAGGGAGCTGGAGGGGGCGGGGGACACAAGGGGAGGGGAAATTGGTTCTCCCTGGGGCGTAAGCGGGGTATTGGGAAAGGGCTGGGTGGGCAAGGGAGAGGTCACCTGTGTATCCGAGGCAGGGGAAGGGGGGCCCCCCCGGTAGGGGGCTAGTCTGTCTCTGTGGAGGGCCACTTTCCCTCCCCGGGGGGGGGGAACAGCTGGACACGATACACAACCTCTCCCAGCTTCTGGAGTATCTTACAGGGCCCTGTCCATTTGCTGTCCAGCTTGGGACTGCGGCCCTTCTTCCGAATCGGGTTGTAAACCCAGACCAACTCGCCTGGCACGAAGTCCCTCCCCCGGGTCGTCATGCCATAGTAGCGCTTTTGTTTCACACCAGCTTCCTGCAGCTGCTCCCGAGCGAAACTGTGGGCTGAGTCCAGCCGGTCCTGTAATTTCCTGGCGTACTCTGGTCCTGCAGCGAAGGCCGGGGCATCAGGAGGGCGGCCAAAGGCCAGCTCTGCTGGTGTGCGCATCTCTCTCCCTAGCATGAGAAGCGCCGGTGTGCACTCCGTAGATTCCTGGACAGCAGAGCGACACGCCATCAGCAGCAGCGGTAGGTGTTCGTCCCAGTCACGCTGGTGGCGGGAGGTGACAATGGCGAGCTGGTCTCCCAGGTTGCGGTGGAAACGCTCCACCAACCCATCACTCTGAGAGTGCAATGGGGTAGTGCGGGTTTTGTGGATGCCCAGGCGCTCGCACAAGGCGGAAAACACCCGGGACTCAAAGTTCGTGCCCCGGTCACTGTGCAGAGACGCCATAACGCCAAACCGACTTATCATGCCCCCCACCAGGGCATCAGCAATGGTCTCTGCCTCCTGGTTGGGAATGGCGTATGCCTCTGGCCACTTTGTAAAATAGTCAATGGCGGGAAGGACATAGCGGTTCCCCTTGTCCGACCGTGGGTACGGCCCCGTAATGTCAATCCCCACCCTGTCCATGGGGCACCCCACTGGGAACTGTTGGAGCGGCGCCTGTGAGCGCCCAGTGGGGCCTTTGCGGGCAACGCAGGGGTCGCAGCGGCGGCAGAAATCATCCACATCTCTCTTCTGCCGACCCCAATAGAACCCCTGTCGCAGCCGCTTAAGTGTTTTGGCGACCCCGAAATGTCCAGACCCACCTTCCCCATGCACTGCCCTAAGCACCGCCCCTTGCAGTCCCTTTGGCACCACCACCTGCCACTGTTCTTCACCCGTGGCCGCGGCCTTAAATGCCCGCTGCAGCACGCCTTGGGACACCCGCAGTGAGTCAAACATGGCCCAAAGTCCCTTGGTAGCCTTGGAGAATGGTGCCATTGCCTCCCAAGGCAGGCGCCGCCCAGCCTCTATCCACTGCAAGACAGGATGGAGGTCTGTGTCACCCTCCTGTGCGTGCCTCCAATCAGTGTTCGTCACAGTCTGTAGTTCCTTGCAGGCAACGTTATCAGCCTGACTGACGGCCACACCCTCAGCGCCTTCCGCCCGCCGCTCTTGTTCCCGAGCTTCCCTGCGCTCGCAGTCACGACATCCGTCTGCTGCACACGGCCGGCGAGAGAGTGCGTCCGCGTTGGAGTGGCGAGCGCCCGGCCGATGTTCTATTTTAAAGTCGTATCCTTGTAGCTCTTCCAACCACCTGGCGACCTGCCCCTCCGGCTCCCGGAAAGTCATTAGCCACTGGAGGGCAGAGTGGTCAGTCCTAATCACAAAGGGGAGGCCACACAGGTAGTATTTAAAGTGTCTAATAGAGAGCACCATGGCCAGCAGTTCTCGGCGGGTGACACAGTAATTACGCTCCGACTTTGTGAGTTTCTGACTTAAGTACGCCACAACCCTCTCCCCTTCCTGCCACGGTTGTGCAAGTACACCCCCCACCCCCACTCCGCTGGCATCAGTGTCCAGTAAGAAGGGCAGGGCGAGGTCAGGTGGGGCGAGTACCGGGGCCTCACACAGGGCCCGTTTCAACCCCCAGAATGCCTCCTGGCACAAAGTCTTTGCCTCTTTCCAGCAAACGGTGTAGGGGCGCGGCGATTGTAGCAAAACCCCGCACGTGCCTCCGGTAGTAAGAGGCAAGCCCAATGAAGCTCTTCAGCTGTCCTTGGTCTCGAGGGGCGGGCCAGTCTCTCACGGCCCGCACTTTCTCACCCATGGCGCCAATGCCATCGGCACCCAGCTCATGTCCCAAGAAGGTTACTTCTCGTCGCATGAAACTGCATTTCTCAGGGTGCAGTTTAAGGCCCGCTGCTCGAATCCTCTCCAGGACTCTCCTCAAGGACCCCAAAGCTGCTTCGAAAGAACGCCCGTGTACCAGGATGTCGTCCAGGTATACCAGGCACTCTTGGCGTGGAATACCAGCCAGTACTTTGTCCATAAGCCGGGCAAAAGTGGCAGGTGCATTACAGAGCCCAAAACTAAGGACTTTGAATTGCCACAAGCCCCTGCCAGTACAGAAGGCGGATTTAGGGCGAGATTCGGGAGAAAGGGGCACTTGGTAATATCCGCTCTTAAGGTCCAGAGTGGTGAACCACGACGAGCTGGAAACTAGGTCCAGGGACTCATCAATACGGGGTAGGGGGTAAGAGTCCTTTGTGGTCACTTTGTTCAACCGTCTGTAATCCACACAGAATCGCCAATCATCAGCCTTCTTCTTCGCGACCATGACCACAGGTGCCGCCCAGGGGCTCTCAGACGGCTCAATAAAGTCGGCCCGCAGCAGGTCATCCACGGCCTTGTCGCATACCTGCTGCCGAGCGAGGGGGATGCGGCGCGCGTGACATTTGATGGGCCGCGCCAAGCCAGTGTCTATTACATGCTCTGCCAAGTGGGTTCTTCCCACTTCACTCTCATTCGTTGCAAAGCTGCCCTGAAATTCCATCAGCAGCTGTTTCAGCTGTTGTTGTTGCTGTTTTTCCAGGTCTCCGTACTCCTCTCTCCACACCCCTCCCCCTATGACCGGGGGGCCCGGCGGTGGGCGAGGGGATGTGGCCGGGGCTGCCCGGGGCTGGCATCCCCGGGTAGTAAACAGCTCTGTCTCCCCCCTCATTGGCTGAAGGGAGACAGGGTGAGGGCAGGAGTAGTAACTTGGTGCGGTGTGAGGCAACCAGAATGCAGAAGCATGCGGTGAAACGGGAAGGGGCCCGGGAACTAGGGTACCCATGGCAACTGTTGGGCCCCCCGGGAAGTTAAGTGTACCCCTCCCCATGTCTAGCAGGCACCCAGTGACTTGGAGGAAGTCGAGCCCTAAGATGCAGCAGTCTTGCACGTCTGCCACCCAAACTAGATGGCGGACTTTTTCCCCCCACGCACAACCACAGGAACCCCCTTCCCACCATAGGAGCAAGCTGGCCAGTGACTGTGCGGAGCTGTACTGCTGTAGGCTCAAGTGGTGAACTGCTGGGCAGAACATCTGGTCTTACCAGCGTTACTGATGACCCTGTGTCCACCAGGCCCGCGGTAGGCACCCCCTGGACAGAGACAGCAATGTGGCAGGAGCCCCCTCCTTTGGGGCCCCCTCGTGTCCAGCCCACCGCCATTGGTGGCACACTGCTGTCATCTGCTTCTGGGGGGGACGGAGCCCCTCCCCCCTGGCTGTGCCGCTAGGCTCCTCCGGTTGCCAGAAAGCGAGGAGTAGAAGAAGGGGAGTCGTCGTCTGCTTCTGGGGGGGATGGAGCCCCTCCCCCCTGGCTGTGCTGACGGGCTCCTTCCCCTGCCTGACGAGCGTGTGCTGGCGAGTCAGGGTTCGTGGTGGACGTAGGGGCCCGCATACCCCCGACTATGCGGGCCCGGCGCCGTTTCCCGGCTCACGACGAGTGGCAGGGCACTCCCTGCGAAAGTGTCCAGGTTGGCCACATCCCAAGCAGACCTGCATGGGGCGCGGGCCATGTTGATTTTGCAGAGTCACCGCCCTCAGTAGTTCGGTAATTTCTGTCGCCCAAGCCGGCGCCATGTCACCAGACGGGTGTGACGACACCGTCCTCACTGGATGGGGTTTCATTTCCAGTTCCCCAGCTGCAGCAGCACTTCCCAGCATCTCCCTCTCAACAGCAGCTTCCAGTGCCTCCTGCAGGGACCTCGGGTGCTGAAGCTGCACTTGCCCGCGCAGGTCAGGAGGAGTAATGGCTCCAACAAACAGGTCAGTTGCGAGTTCGTTTCGTGCCTCAGCGGGCAGGTGACCATATGCACGGCGCACCTGACCCTCAATGTCATTAGTGAGCCCCCGGAGTGGCTCGCCAGGCTTCCTGCACCTCCCTCTCAGTTCAGTTTTTAGAAGTGCTGGCTGAGACCATCTCCCAAACCTCCTCTTGAGTGCCCCCACAAGGGCTTCGTAGCATCGCTGCTGTTAGGGATCCAGCAGCAGGAGGCACGAAAGAGCCTCTCCCTCTCGACACAAAGCCAATTGCAATGCTTTGTCCTTTGCTTCCCACCTTCTAGCGTCTGCCAACAGTTCAAATTGAGCGTGGAACGCCTCCCAATCCGATCCACCGGCAAATTTTGGCGTCTTCACTGATGCAGCAGACGGTGGGGGGGCCGCGCCGTGCGGGGAAGTTGCTGGCGGCGGCGGCGGCAACTTTACATCTTCACGGGTCGACGAGCCGCTAGTGTGCGAGCAGTAGCGTGGCTGTTCGACAGTCACCCGCTCCAAAACAGCGTCATCCCGCTCCACTTTATACTTCCTTTCACCGGAGCTAAACATGATAAACGGCTAGAGGTCCTAGCTAACTCACAGACTGAAGCTAACTGGCTAATGCGTCCTTACCGCGACAAAGTCTCCTTCGAACTCGCCGTTTTACTTCTGACACCAGTGTAATAATCCCAGGAATGCAGGCTCATACAACTTCTCCGTTTTATCGTATCTTTATTGCACAAGATGCAAAACAACCATACAACAGCACTCATGTGTCTTTCCAGCCGTCTTCCCGGGCAACTCGAACACACACACTCTATCAACAACGTCACTTCCCTATATCTTCCCGGAAGTCCCGCCCCCCAGCCAAAGCCATTCGCTAACACCCCGTAGCAGCCGCTACAGTATGGTTATCTCATTCTCCAAACAGGGTACTTTCATTTCCTGCTTCCAGCTGAAGTTTGATTAATCGAAGATGACATCACGGCGGATTAGAATCCTCCTCTTCTTTTCATCATACAGGCGATATCCCTTGGCATTGTTTGCATATCCCACAAAACGAAGCTTCACAGCCTTTTTGTCCAGTTTCCTTCTTTCTTCATCTGGGATATGTGCATAAGCAATAGAGCCAAACATCTCCATGTGACTCATGTCGGGTTTCTTTCCACACCATTTCTCATAGGATGTCTCTTCCTTCAGAACTGCTGTGGGCAACCTGTTCTGTATGTAAGCTGCGGTGGCTACAGCCTCTGCCCAGAATATCTTTGACAACTTTGCATGTGACAGCATGCTTCTAGCTGCTTCAACTAATGTCCTGATTTTTCTTTCTGCAACATTATTTTGCTGTGGTGAGTGAGGTACAGTCATTTCATGGTGGATGCCTTAAGACTTCAAATATTCTTGAAACTCCTTTGATGTGTACTCACCACCATTATCTGTCTTTAGCCTGGTGACGCTTAGACCAAACTCATTTGAGAATGTTCTCTCAAATTCCTTGAATTTGATTAGCACCTCATTTTTCTGTTTCAAGAAGTATACCTTGCAGCATCTTGTGTAATCATCAATGAAAGTCACAAAATATTTTGCTCCACCCATAGATTCAGTCTGCATGGGACCACAGACCTCACTGTGAATCAGCCGCATCTTGCGTTTGGAACGGATTCCTCCAATCGACTTGAGTGGCTCCTTAGCAAAATTGCCTTCCACACATCCTTCACAGAAGGGAATATCTTTTTCTGCAGAATAGTTCACTCCGTTCACTAGATCTTTGAGTTCTTTAAGCTTGGTAGCGTGAACAAGGCGCTGTTGCCACAGGCTGGCTGCTACAGAAGCACTGTGACATACAGTTTCACTTCCTTCAATATCCAGCTGATATAGTCCATCAGCTCTCTGTGTTCCCATTCCTTGAAGTGTTCCACTTTTTCCACATATGTAGCAACGAGACTTTCTGAACTGCACTGTATTCCCTTTCTTGGTAGCAGTTCCCACTGAGAATAAATTCCCAGACAGCTTTGGAACATACAGCACGTCATACATTGTGATATTTTTTACATCACTTAATTTGAAAGTCATTTTCAGGTTGACATTTCCAATTCCTAGGGCGTCAACTACCCTGCCGTCACCCAGTTTCACAGACTGTGATTTTGTGAACTGCTGGTATTCTTGAATAATGTCTATATCACACATCACGTGGTTTGATGCTCCAGAATCAATTAACCAATCAGCCTGTTGTGGTCTGTCACTGTTTGCATCCGTGATCACAAAGGCACTTTCAGAGGAATCTTCTTCATCCTCACACATCATGGGCTTAGCCTTGTTGATTTTCTTTCGTGGTTTATTTTTCAAGGTTGGAACTTCGCGCTTGATATGGCTTTCTCTACCACATTTGTAACATCTCCACATACTTGTGTCTGCTGCTCCCACTGTTTTGGAGCTATTCTGCACATTTCCTGGAAATTTTGATGACATGGCGGCGGCACCACCTGATGTAGCACCACTGGAATCATTAGCATTTGCTTGCTTTTACTCTTCATTTATTAATGCTTGCTGAACAAACTTCAGTGTCAGGTTGTCAATCTTTGTTTCGAGTGTAGTGACAATTGTGGCATAACTTGGTGGCAAGCTACCCAACAGTGTTACAATTTGGTCTTCGTCTTCAATTACAGATCCAATTGCTCATAGCTGATCAGTTAGCTCCTTCATTTGTTTTAAATGATCAGTTAAAACCTCTATTTCCTTAATTTCACATCTAAAATATAATTTCTTCAGGAACAGTCGGCTAAAGTATCCCTCTCAAAATGGGCTTTCAGCGTGGTCCACGCCTCTGGGAGTTTGACAGTTTGTTATCAGGTACAACTGGGGTATAATTACATTTAGCACTAACATAGAGAATGCTTTCTCTCTCCGTCTTGTGAATTCCGCCTGTGGTGCTGCATTAGCATCTGCGGCTAGCGTCTCCGTCTCCATTAGCATGCCCCATAGTCCTTTAGCCTTTAGCAAGTGTTCCATCTGAAACTTTCACGTTGCCCAGTTCTCTGGTCCGCTCAGTCTGTCAATAAACATCTTATCCTCCATTGTGAGTTCCCACAATACAATTTATCTTCACACAAAGTCCGTGCACAACAGCTTTTTAGCGACGATCTGGGCCCATAACCTGTTCTTTGGCAGATTTTTTATTAACTGGCAGCAGAGGTAATACAGCAAGTGCACATACGAAGTGGAATGAAAATAATCAACAGTACAACAGTGCCATCTATTGGAAACACAACTGCATTACAACACCATACCCCGGACTGTTGAACGACTGAAGCTCTACATAAAAGAAGAATGGGAAAGAATTCCACTTTCAAAGCTTCAACAATTAGTTTCCTCAGTTCCCAAACATTTATTGAGTGTTGTTAAATGAAAAGGTGATGTAACACAGTGGTGAACATATCCTTTCCCAACTACTTTGGCATGTGTTGCAGCCATGAAATTCTAAGTTAATTATTATTTGCAAAAAAAATAAAGTTTATGAGTTTGAACATCAAATATCTTGTCTTTGTAGTGCATTCAATTGAATATGGGTTGAAAAGGATTTGCAGATCATTGTATTCCGTTTATATTTACATCTAACACAATTTCCCAACTCATATGGAAAGGGGGTTTGTATATATATATACAAACCCTGTTTCCCTATGAGTCCATGATACCTTGCTTGGATGACAACATATGTTGCTCCAAAACCTGTATGGACCTTTCAGCATTAATGGTGCCTTCACAGATGTGTAAGTTACCCATACCTTGGGCACTAATACACCCCCATACCATCACAGATGCTGGCTTTTGAACTTTGCGCATATAACAACCCGAATGGTTATTTTCCTCTTTGGTCTGGAGGACACCACGTCCTCTGTTTCCAAATATAATTTGAAAGGTGGACTCGTCAGACCACAGAACACCTTTCCACTTTGCATCAGTCCATCTTAGGTGAGCTCGGGCCCAGCCAAGCCGGCGGCGTTACAGAATATTGTTGATGAATGGGTTTGGCTTTGCTTAGTAGAGTTTTAACTTGCACTTACAGATGTAGCGACCATTTGTAGTTACTGACAGTGGTTTTATGAAGTGTTCCTGAGCCCATGTGGTGATATCCTTTACACACTGGTGTCGGTTTTTGATGCAGTACCGCCTGAGGGATCAAAAGTCCGTAATATCATCGGTTACGTGTAGTGATTTCTCCAGATTCTCTGACCTTTTTGATGATTTTACGGACCGTAGATGGTAAAATCCCTAAATTCCTTTCAATAGCTCGTTGAGAAATGTTGTTCTAAAACTGTTCGACAAATTGCTTACAAATTAATGACCCCTCGCCCCATCCTTGTTTGTGCATTACTTAGCATTCCATGGAAGCTGCTTTTATACCCGATCATGGCACCCACCTGTTCCCAATTAGCCTGCACACCCGTGGGATGTTCCATATAAGTGTTTGATGAGCATTCCTCAACTTTATCAGTATTTATTGCCACCTTTCCCAACTTCTTTGTCACGTGTTGCTGGCATCAAATTCTAAAATTAATGATTATTTGCAAAAAAAAAAGAAGATGTTTATCAGTTTGAACATCAAATATGTTGTCTTTGTAGCATATCAACTGAATATGGGTTGAAAATGATTTTCAAATAATTGTATTCCGTTAATACTTACATCAACACAATTTCCCAACTCATATGGAAACGGGGTTTGTATATATATATATATATATATATATATATATATATATATATATATATATATATATATATATATATATATATATATATGTGTGTGTGTGTGTATATATATATATATATATACATATATATATATATACATATATATATATATATATGAAATACTTGAATTTCAGTGAATTCTAGCTATAAATATACTCCTCCCCCTGAACCCTGTTTTTTTTATGTAAAAGAGTGCCTTTTCAGTACCACATTTTTATATTTGCTAGATTAAGGTGACCTTTTTATATGAATGCTACTCGTTTCTGTACTCAGACGTTCGACTATGTTTACCATGCTTCTTTGAGGTCTGTCACAAACTGTAGAGCCATGACACACAACTGTGACTTGTACTTTTGGATGGGATGGCCTTTACTAGTCACTAAGTGACAGTGTCATTGGTACAATTGTATTTACAGGGCTCTTATAGGACTATTGCCCTCTTACATCTGTACATTGATTACAGAGAGAAGTGCAGACTCTTAGGCACTGAAATCCAATGATCTATGTCCCTTTTGCTTGCACAGAGCTAGGGAAAAAGCTTTTGTCTATACAGCTCCTTGTGCTTTGACCATGCTACAGACTGCAAGCTGACTGAGATTTTATCCTTAAAGATGTTTAAAACCAAACTGAGAGCATTTGAAGCTGCCTAAGTTGACAGTAACTGTGTTTTTTGATGACCATCCTGTCATTTTAATGTGTAATATGATCGCAAATGTAATTTTATGTGTAACGTTGCTGCCTCTTGGCCAAAATTAACTTGAAAAATATTTTTTTAATATCAATGGGATTTTTTCTGGTTAAGTAAAGGTTACACAAAAAAATAAGTTAGGGGTCTATTATGGATTAATATTTTTTTTAGCGGGCAAAATGTGTTTCCTTTGTCAGGTCGCGGGGCTCTCTCTTAGGGATAGGGTGAGAAGCTCTGTCATTCGAGAGGAGCTCAGAGTAAAGCCGCTGCTCCTACACATCAACAGGAGGCAGATGAGGTGGTTCGGACATCTGGCCAGAAGGCCCCCTGAACCCCCTGAGGAGGCGTTCGGGGTGCGTCCGACCGGTAGGAGATCATGGGTATGACCCAGAAAACAGTGGTGAAACTATGTCTCGCAGCTGGCCTGGGAACGCCTTGGGATCCCCCGGGAAGAGCTGGACAAAGTAGCTGGGGAGAGGGAAGTCTGGGCTTCTCTCCTTAGGCTGTTGCCCACACAACCCAACTTCAGATTAGCGGAAGAAGATGGATGGGTGGAATATTTTAAGATTTAGAAAATCTTCATGTTTACCAGCCTTAAGTTTGGAAAACAACCCACAAAATTTATGAGCGGATTTTGATTGACCTTTGACTTTCAGAGGATTCTTAAATTGGGAGATACGGTCTGGCAGAGAGTGTGGATGTTGTCTGTCTATCTGTGTTGGCCCTGCGATGAGATGGCGACTTGTCCAGGGTGTACACGGCCTTCCGCCCAATTGTAGCTGAGATAGGCACCAGCGCCCCCCGCAACCCCAAAGGGAATAAGCGGTAGGAAATGGATGGATGGATGGGTCTGACGGAGGCCTATGTTCTCCCGGGCTTTTTTAGTTTATTATGTGTTACTGTACTGTGTTGTGTGCATTTTAGTGTTATTCCTTTGTTTTCCTAAATTTGTAAACATCAACCTTTTTGAGCCCAAGATCTTTGGTCTCGGCCATGAACCAAAGCAAGATCTACAGTACCCTACTTTCTCACTCACTGACATTTATATGTATTTTACTGAATTTTGTAGAAAAGCTTAAAAACTGATTCTGTATTTAGAGGCAAACATCTGTGTTTCTATGGGCCATTGCTGTCAACATTTTGACTTATCTTATTGTGGCTTTTGCTCAAATCTGCTTTATTTTGAAATTAGGTTTTTTTTCTTTGCCAAAGGACAATTATGATTGAGGCATGTGCGACAGAAGCATCTCTGCTTTTGTGGCTCTTCATCGGGCTTAGTACGTACATTGGTGCTGTGAAAAACAGCAACGCTATTTGGCCTGTTGGCTCTCTGACGTGGGCGAGTAAGGGTGGTTAGACAAAAAGGGGAGTGTTGTTACGGCTGGAGATGGTCGATGCGTTGTCATTTAGCCTTAACACCTCGCCGCAGCTATATGATTTTTTGTGGATATGTCATGCTGGGAGAGCCTGTGTTGTGTGCGCTGGAGCGGCATTGTCCAGGTTTTGGGGACTGAGCTCGGTACTTTGGCTAGCGGAGTGTGTGCGTGGGGAGCGACGAGGCATTTGGGCGGGTTCAGGGATTAACTTGTGAGCTTGTTGGCAGTTCTGTTGGTCACTCTCCTGGAGGGAAGGGAACTCATTTGATCATTCATTCATTTTTCCTAACAATTTCTGGATCGACTGGTAAACTCCCAAGGATTGACCGGTCAATCACAATGTCTGTCACATTTACAATCGACAGCTTGACAACCCCTTCATTAACATGCTATGTCCCTCACAAAATATATTGATGGGAAAATATGTAAACTATGGTCCACTAAAAACCTCCCTGCGTGCCACAAATGGCCCCCAACTTGGATTTTGGACACCTCGGTCTACAGCATATTAGCATTTGAAGACATCGTATTGAATATTCATTAAACATTATCACATAAATTGGAGCTAAAGATCCACCTTCTCATGGCCAGCATCCCAGCATGCATTGCACAGGCCCACGTTGCAGCACTGCTTTGCCTCTCTGTCATGTGACCGGCCGCTGCCGTGAGGAACAAGCTGTACAACTGAGATGCACGATGAGTCAACGTGTGCAAAAACTATGACGTCATTAAGAGAGGTGAAAAACTTACTGCTCCTGAAGACCCGCCCATTTTCACTTGCACCAATTTAGCGAGGGTGGATAACAGTTGCTTGGGGCAACCGGGGACTATGTGACTCTGGAGCCATACCCGAATGGCTAAGTGAAAGTTTTAGTCAATGTAGTTGTACATATTTTGTGCTGTCTGCTTCTTTGTGTCGTGTCACCTCTGGCCGCCTGCGCGTGTGTGTTCCCGCAGTCACCGTCCCCAGAAGCACGATCCAAAGCGTTGAGCTCCTCCTGTTTTTCCAAAAGTGTGGAACAAACCCTATCCAACACAGCCCGCATCATAGCACTGTTTGGTCCTGGAAGAGAGCCATCAGTCATGTGATATTTTTAACTCAACATGTGAAATTTCACCAAATGTATATATGCATATGTGTGGCGAAAAATGATTTAACCTTCTGGCTGTGTATCGCTGTGCACTCCTGTGGGCACATTGGGGGCGTCTGTGATATGGTTGCGTCCGCTCACATGCACATTGCTGAGATTTGGCCATGCAGGGGCACTGGTCTTGGCATCTACCGTAGATTACAGTCATTAAAGCTCACTGACTGCTGTTTAATTTTAGCCTAGCTTCACGCTATCGCACTTGATTCGTGATTTTAAAATAGCAAATTCTTACCAAAGAGTCTAAGTATTTCCGAATTGGCTGTCATCAGTGTCAACGACATTCCAGCCATCTCTAACGACGTCATGAAAGACCCAGACATCACCCTGGCGACTACCATCCCACGGTTTTCTGTAACCATAGCGACGGACGGATGAACATGACATGCCGCGTCATGCTGGTCACCCAATCCGCAATGTTGATACCCAGACTGATAATCGCGGCCCGCGTCGCCACGGCCATCTCCAGACCTGACAGCGCTCCCAGATTGTTCACGCACACAATGAGCTGGTCACCTGTGTCAGAGAGCGGCATGGACACCAGTTTGACCAAGTCACCAAATGTGTTAAATGACAGAGGCTACCTTTCCTAAGGTGCAAGTGTGACTGACTCTCTGCGTTGGTCATGTGATCAATCATGGCTGACACCACTTGGTCTGCAGAATCCACCTAATTTAAGATTCATTCATTCAAAAAAATAAAACAACATAATCTTTGTTTACTATTCTTGGACTCACCTTTGACCTTTTGACACCAGGTTCTCCATGGATTCCTGCAAGAGATGAACAAAAAACAAGATAGTTGTACTTAGACTAGACCAATCGTACAGTGTCTAAATGCTCACTTCACACTGGACATCGCTACTCGCAAGTTATTCATGACAGGTGCAACTTTGTACAAAATATTGAAATTGAAATACAAATAAGACTGAAAATAATCCAATATGTCAGAAAAAATTGCAGTAAAACCGATGTGTCTGAACAAATAAACAGGTCAAAACACGAAAGCGAACCGAGGCCAGCAGGGCCCGGCGACGGAAGGTGAAATTCCACGGAAGTCTATCACTGCAGGAATCAATCAATAAATCAAACAAATGTGATCTATATTGCACTTTTTGTGCATACAAAAGACTTTACAACAGGGAAAAATATAACAAATAGATACATTACAAAACAAAAATCGCACACACATGCAAGCACATCGCACGCACAGCACTATTGACAATAATAAAACATAGCATGGCCTTAAGGATTGAGGAAAATTGCAAGCTTTGATGCGTCCACGCTTCAGACTAACTAGAAATGAAAGTCCTTTAATAAAATAATGTAATTTTTTTTGTGATAACTATAAATAATGATTATAAACATAAAATGACAAAAAATAATAAAAATAGCAGTAGATAATTAATAACCTAAGAATAATTCAAAATGATGAATATAAATCCTGATTCAAAAGGTGTGTTTGTAACATTTACAAAAAAAAATTGGTCTTTGCAGTCTGACTCCTGAGGGTCTCAGGCAGGCTGTTCCACAGGTGGGGGCGATAGTGGCTAAATGCTGCCTCACTGTGGGTCTTTGTTCTGATATTTGGTAAAGATAAAATACCAAGGGACCTCGTCCTCACCTAAGCCGAGCTCCATATCCCCTGGGGGAAGCTCAAAAGAAGGCCGACATCCGGGAACGCTGCACGGGGATAAACTGACTCCAAATGTACCTGCAAAACAATACTAGCAGTCAAGCAGGCTTTTCATCACCATGGACAACCCAGCTTTAGTTAGCACTAGAGCCTTACCTGTGCCCTTTAACACCTCTGTCACCATGGCAACAATGTGGTCCAATGAGCAGCCTTCGTCTGCTAAGGCACCTGCCAGCTGAGGGAAAAGTTTACTTCCATCCTCAAACTCTTTGTCTCTCATGATTAAACTGAATGGTTCACCTTGTGAATGAGAACAGTGCCACACAAGCCCCTTCTCCCTGCCTTCGTGGGGCGTTTAAAGGCGCAGTCATCAGCAACGATGACCATATTGACAGCCACACCGCGGTTGCACGCTTGCTCTGTGGCCAGTCCAAAGTTGAGGCGATCTCCGGTGTAGTTTGTTACAATGACAAGGACCCCAGATGCTCCTGCTCAATCAAAACTTTTGAGGGGGTGCCAATCTTTTTACAGTGAGAGCCGCATACAGAAAAAACAAAGGATGCTGGGGCTGCTATGACATTTTTCACTGGGCTAAATGCAGGTCTATACATGCTAGCTATTTTAAAAATACATTCAGATTGTAGCTTTGTGTTAGTAGATAAAGCACATTGTTATTACTGGAATATATTTTTTAATGTATATTTATTGTTATTTTTTTAGAATATGCTGATAAAAAATCAAGCTGTGAGCCGAAAATGGTTAACAATATTTTTAGTGTACAGGAGAAAAGGTAATCTTACCAGCATTGTGTAGGCACAGAATGGCAGCCAGTATTCCAGCAGGAGGGGGAGACGCAAACACCCCTCCTGCTACTGCTGCAGACAACATCCCAGCACCCACATACCCTGGACATGACATCCCCAGTATTTTCAAAGAGTTTATACACTCTCCACATGTGGTGACATGGTCATACCCCCGTGTGCGGGCTCGTGGCCTGAGCCTCCTCCTGCCAGCAGTGCCACTTTTCCCCTCACATTGTCCAGGTCGGAACGGAGAATGACACGGTGGCCCTGCAGCAAAGAAAGGCCACCGGAGGCCCTGACAAGGCCACAGAGAGCCTCGTCAACACAGTCCTCTGCAGAGTTGATTAGCTTCTTTGGGGGCTGCACCAGAGAGATAATACATTGTTTGGTCTCACAATTGTCACACACACTCAAAAACAACTTAGTAGCCTGAACAATTTGTCAACCTATTTAAGGGGCTGTTTGCAACCTTTACGTGGATGCATAGAGGGCGCTAACTTTCTAATATGTTTTAAGCATTATATTATACCTTTTTACAGCTTCTAGGATGTGATGATGTAAACACTACATAACATGTTGTATGTTGTTAGCTAATAACGATTTGGACATCATTGAATGTATATTACATTGTAACAACATTGCTGCAAATTGTTCGTTACTTCTAATGGACTGCTTTTGTATGTGTGCATGCGCTCCCTGCGTGTATGTGTGGACGAGGCAGCGGCGATGACAAGCCTGAATGCCAAACAAATTCCCCGGGTCGACGAGCAAGTTTTATTCAATATATTTAGTGTTTGTATGTACACGACAGACATTTTAAAAATATATATTAGTAACATAAGCTAGTTGGTTAGAAAAAAAATAACTAATAGGGCTGCAACTAAGATAGGGCTGCAACAATTAATTGATTAGAAAAAAGCTTTGATTTCTTTTTTGTTGCTTTGATTAATCTTTTAATGAGTGTTACTAGTGCAAATGTATAAAATCTGGACTGCATGGAGTGCCGGAAACTTTAAATACATAGACATAGATTCCACACGGTCCCTGCAATAGAGCTCACATGAGAGCAATGGTGTGTGAGTGATGTGATCTGTGTGAATGTTTTTCACATCTTTGAGTTAATAGACACTAATGGATGTTAAAAGTGCAATTTTAACGTGGATTATGTGCATTTATTATAAAAAATAATAAAGGTTATGGCAAGCACAACAATAATTGTTTATTTCACACATTTTCCTGAAAATATAGATGTTCATATTATATAGTATTTGATTATGATTACTCAATTAATCAAACAGAATAATCGATAAGAGTACTCGTTACCAGAATAATTGATAGTCGCAAACACTCCTTTTAATTCACCTTTATAACACTCATTAGGAACTGGGGACAGGGCTACAAGGGGTAAAGGGAGTCTATAGCCCCATCAGAAATCTGTCCCCAGTTGAGCTCCCCACCCTTTCAGCATTTTAGGTCCCTATTATGGAAAACCAACTTTTCTTAACAATTGGTACCTGCTGTTGTGTATTTTGGATCTGTATAAGTCCTAGACACTTGAAATCAATCCGTGGGGGCATTGCGGAAATATTTATAAAAAAATCTTGCCTTCCTTCATACCTTCTCCAAAGGAGGCATTTGGAATTTGCCCCATTTGTGACGTCAGTGGATTATCCATATACCGGTATGATAAAACATGATGCCACATAAATAAGATCACCCACAAAACGGGACAGCTTCATGGCAGCCAATCCTCTCCGTGAGTGTATCTTTCCTAAGCCGTTCACCGGGCGGAGTCTCTCTTTCTGTGGCTAATCACGTAACTGGGTTCATTTTTCTAATGCCAATCAAAAGTCCAGCTTCATCTTTTGGCCGTCCAATAACAGCCTGAATATGACCCTTTTTGTCCCTCCCCTACGCGCACTGGGCCAAGCCCATCTTTTCTAAACCTATCATCGGGCTGAGTCCATCTTTCTATGGCAGGGGTCGACAACCGGCGGATCTGGAGCCGCATGGGGCTCTTAAGCGCCGCCCTAGGAGCTATCTGGAGCTTTTTCAAAAATATATGAAAAATGGAAATGATGAGGGGAGAAAAACATATTTTTTCTTTTAATTTGGTTTCTGTAGGACAACCATGACACAAACCTCCCTAATTGCTATAAAGCACACTGTTTGTATTAAACATGCTTCACTGATTTGAGTATTTGGTGAGCGCCGTTTTGACCTATTAATTTTGGCGGTCCTTGAACTCACCCTAGTTTGTTTACAATTTACATGTATAACTTTCTCCGACTTTCTAAAACATGATTTATGCTACTTGTTTTTCTGTCTCATTTTGTCCACCAAACTTATAACGTTGTGCATGAATGCACAAAGGGGAGTTTTGTTGATGTTATTGACTTATGTGGAGTGTGCTAATCAGACATATTTGGTCACGGCATGACTGAAAGCTAATCGATGCTAACATGCTATTTAGGCAAGCTGTATTTACATATTGCATTACTATGCCTCATTTGTAGCTATAGCTGAGCTCATTTAGTTTCCTTTAAGTCCTCATAAATCAATTTATATCTCATGACACACTATCTGTATGTAATATGGCTTTTAATTTTTTGCGGCTCCAGACAGATTTGTTTTTGTATTTTTGGTCTAATATGGCTCTTTCAACATTTTGGGTTGCCGACCCCTGTTTTATGGCCATTCACACATCTTTCTAAACTGCTATCAAATGTCCAGCTCCATCTTTTGGCTGCCCAATCACAGCCTGAATGCAAACTTTTTCGGCCGGCCCCTCTAGAGCAATCATTTGGGAATGCACTTTGTAGCCTTTAGGTTAACCATTAATAATTTCTTAAGTTATAATGATGTGATCCGAAACAATATTGCCAATGCACAGTTGTCTGTTTTCATTAATTATGCTGCACATAATAAAGACACTTGCTGTCATTTTTAATGTATTGTCTGGTTATTAGCAGACGTATGAGCGTCACCTTTGCACTCGAAACATTTTTGCCACCGTTGCTTTTGTTCAGATTGAAGGGGCTGTTAGAAACATTTACACAGATGTCTCGAGGGCACTAACTTTCCAATGTATTTTACACATTATTTCCTGCCCTCTTCCGGCTTCTATAGGACGTGATGACGTAACTATGTACGTACATAACACATGCACAGGCATTAGCTTTGGGTGTTGTAAGCTAATAATATAGCGATTTGAATAGTTAATGTTAGCCATCATTGAATGTATATCACCCTGGACACAAAATATCCTCCCCTCTTCCCTCAGGCAGGAGACTACGGTCCATCCAGACCCACACCTCCCGCCACCTGAACAGTTTTTTCCCCTCGGCCATCAGACACGTGAACAATACCAAGATCTGATAGCTCAATTACAGCTCATGTTATTCTATTCTGTCTTATATGTCTTTTTTGTTGCACGATTGCGCCAGGTAAAATACCTAGTTTGTGAACCCGTTCTCAAACAATGGCAATAAAAACTTTTCTGATTCTGATATCATAAAAACAACATGACTACAAATTGTTTGTTGCTTCTCTTGGACTGCTTCTGTATGTGTCTTAATTTCCCCTCGGGGATTATTAAAGCATGTTGGATTCTGACTCGGTGTGCACGCGCTCCCTGCACGTACGAATTGACGAGAGAGGGTTTAGTGACCGCTGTAAACACCAACCTTTTTATTCGGGCCGTTAAAACAATTTCACTACACAAACTTAGTAATCATGAAAAATATAGTCCGTTTTCACACAAATTGTATTCTGTTAAACCACTAGTGGTATAACACAAGCAAGCCAATGTCATTTTTGTTTTATTTTTAGCTTTGAAAAACATAACTGTGAGAAAGTTATAAACAGCCTCTTTAACTACTTTGTTGACTAATCTTTGGGCAAATTTAGTTAAAACTACTTTTATATCGAACATGCTGTTGCTGTGTACCATAACTGATTTTATCTAAAAAAAAAAAAAAAGAGAACTGAAGTTTTGAAAATCGATTATTTTCTCAGCACCCACCTAAGCTCCCTTCTCATACCCCCTTGGCCCTGGGAGAAAAAAATCCTGGGGCCGTCCCTGTTGGGAACGCCTTTAAAGTTTGATTAGATCAAATAAATAGAGATGGGCAAGCTACTTGGAAAGTGTAGTAAGCTGAGCTACAATTACTCTTGATTAAATGTAGCTAAGCTACATGGCAAAAGTAGCTTGTTACATCAAAGTTACTTTTAACAGCATTTATATCTGTGAGCCTACATGTATAATATCGATGTTAATGTAGCTGAAAGTGTACAAATGGACCCAGTGAGTGTCAATTACTATTTACTATCTGTCATTTAGCTGGGAGACCCTACAACTACCTCTGAGGGTTCCCACACCCAACTGTGTATATTTATTTAGTTTGTCTTTTCTTTGGCCCAAACCTATAATGTTATTCACTCTCTTTGCCTACAGTAAGAAAAACAGTGTCTATTAATATATTGACAGAAAAAAACAATGACTTGTGTTTTGTTTGGGAACAGTTAGTAATGGTTATGTCCAGTAAAACTTCTCTTGAAATCCACTCGCCTTAATGCAAGTTCTTAAATTTGTGTTTGGCGTTATAGATGAAGAGAGCAGATATGATTTTGGTTAACAGAGTAAACAACTAAAAACTAAGGTTTGGGGAATTGTTTTCGCTAAATGCATACATTTATCTAAGTATGCCCAAGGACATGCATTATTGTCGGTTTCCTGCACGTCGTCTTCATCACTAAAAGAGAAATATAATCTGAGGGAAAGAATTCCTCAGCTATTTCCAAGTATATTTGTTTTTTCAGCCGTCAGCTTGAAGCGTGTCTGTTATTATTTTGCTTACTAGTTTCGAAGATCCGCCTTGTCTAGCCTCAGATTAACCAGTCTGTAATATTTCGCTCTAACCTCTAGCCAATTGTGACTCATCGTGCAAACCCCAACCAATCATCATTGATTTTCTCCGTATGTGTAAATGTTCTGGGCAGCACGGTGGAGGAAGGGTTAGTGCGTCTGCCTCACAGTACGAAAGTCCTGAGTAGTCAGGGTTCAATCCCGGGCTCTGGATCTTTCTGTGTGAAGTTTGCATGTCCTCCCTGTGAATGCGTGGGTTCCCTCCAGGTACTCTCGCTTCCTCCCACTTCCGAAGACATGCACCTGGGGATAGGTTGATTGGCAACACTAAATTGGCCCTAGTGTATGAATGTGAGTGTGAATGTTGTCTGCCTATCTGTGTTGGTCCTGCGATGAGCTGGCGACTTGTCCAGGGTGTACACCGCCTTCCGCCCGATTTTAGCTGAGATAGGCACCAGCGCCCCCAAAGGGAATAAGCGGTAGAAAATGGATAAATTGTTCTCATTTATCCAGATCATTGTATTTTCCATATTTTTTGGCCTGGATTCGCAGTCCATTTTCTCTCTTTGTAGCTTTAATGTAAGCTACCTAGCAACATGGGTCTAAAAGTAGCTAATTAAACTAGAGGAAAGCTACTCGGTAAAAATAAGTAACTAAGTTACAGGAAAAGTTGTTGGAAAATGTATTTAAGCTACGTAGCTTGGCTACATGTATAGCTAGTTACTGCCCAACACTGCCAATACAATAGTTATATCGCCAAACAACAATTCCCATTTTTGATTGACACACAATACTGTTAAGTATGGTAGCTGTAGCTTGGATGGTAAATATATAGTAGTTTACATATAGTCTAATTCTGCACAGACTTCGATTTCTGAGGGTAGAAAAGTGTTGAAAAGTCCGCGTAAAGTCACAAAGAATGAAAGAAAAGAAGCACATTGTCGTGTTTGAGTCTCTGCTGTGTGTCTTTTGGGTGAGTTTACCTCCATGACAAGTTTCTCTCCCAGATGCAGGTGGACGCAGCCTACAATGTACTTTGAACATAAAAGACCCGGATGTCACCCCTTCAAAACAAAATAAAACATGTTGTAAAGATAATACGTTAAAACAATGATGATAAATAATAACTCACGATTCTTAAAACTGCAACGCAAAAGGCCTGGCATTTTGGTCAGGATCCGCTCAATCAATATTAGTTATGTTTAAAGCATGATAGTGTTGTTTGACGTCGACGTCACGGTCTCAGCCGCGCCTTTTTCATTAGCATTCACTATTTCTTTCTGAGAGCAAAATTATTACAAAAATGGTTCGAAGACATATTAATGCAAGCAAGACCAACGATACAAGGTTACATGTTATTAAAATATTTTAATCAGTCAATCATTAGCTGACAAAACCACAATACTAGAAAGTATATATTTTAGGTAGTGAATTATGTGTGCTGAAGTTTTATTTTGTAGAATACGTGAGTCTAACCCCGCTCACTCGGGCGCCACCATGAGGACATCGAACCAACCCGAGACCAGCGGCTCGCCATGACGCACGGAGCGCAAATCGTCCGCTCGCCTCAGCCCATCTCGGGACAGTCCAGAACAAAATGCGGTATGGCGACGGTGGAGGCAGCCGCCGAACACGAGCGAATTCTCCGCGAAATAGAGAGCACGGACACCAACTGTATTGGGCCGACTCTCCGGTAAGTTCCCCTGCTTCGGCTGTGCTGCTCCACCCCTCTCGGCGGCTTCGCCCAGCTGGCTAGCTCCGAACTTTAAAACACCCAACGTCCTTTATCGGACACCTAGCTTGCCAGCTAACTCGCTTCATTAGGTGGAAATCCTTTTGGTCTCACTGCCCAGCCGAGCCTTTCTTGTGTCTGAATCCTGACATATGTGAGCAGGCTAACGTTAGCCTACTCTGCTAATTAATTGTAATTCTGCTCACTTGTTTCACTGAAGAACGAACCCTCACTATTCAGTTGAAAGACTAGCTAACACTTCATCCACTTTGGTCCTTGTTGTGCCACTAAATGTAAACAAAGCATATTGTTAACATTGACAGTTATTTGTAGGACATATGTGCTCTTACTATCACTTATAAATTCAGACGCAAAATACTGGACAAAAAGTCATGATGGGCTGTCAGTGTTGCCATAGCGCATATTGAACGTCCAATCGGGTTGCGCTGACGTCATTCCGCAACCTGCTTCTGGCTACTTGGGTCTCCTGTGCATAATATCTTAATATGTCCATCCATTTCCTACCGCTTGTCCCTTTTGGGGTGGCGGGGGGTGCTGGAGCTGTCTATCTCAGCTACACATGGGCGGAAGGCGGGGTAGTTTTGTCCTAGCTATTCCAGTCCTCTTATCTTCTTTGATTTGTTCCCCCATCTTGTTTCCTTGGTCTTTGTCGCAAAATAACATTTTCCATAAAAACAGGGAAACACTGTAAGCAAGACTTGTTTTTTAAAAGACTTTGCAACTTCTAATGTTATTTCTATCCATCCATCCATCCTACCATGAATTGATTAACGTGGATCCCGACTTAAACAAGTTGAAAAACTTATTCGGGTGATACCATTTAGTGGTCAATTGTACGGAATATGTACTGTACTATGCAATCTACTAATAAAAGTTTCAATCAATCAATCAATCCATTTTTCTACCGCTTGTCCGTTTCGGGGCCGCGGGGGGTTGCTGGATCCTATCTCAGCTGCGTTTCGGGCGGAAGGCAGGGTATACCTATTTCTCACTATCAAAATATGATTCTTATTTGCAAACTATCTCGCAAACTGCCTGGTGACTTGAGTGGGTGCCACAGAATTGTATTTGTGGGAATAATAAAAGTGTTATGTGTTTTACGTACCACAGTCGCATATAAAAAAAAAAAAAAAGAATATGGCAAACTAAACAACAGGCGCCATGACCGCTACCAAGGATGTGGGTGGCTGTACTCGGGTGCATGCAATTGCTTTCGTTTTGACATGAGGTTTTCTGACGAAATAGACCAAAATAATACGTCTATTTATACTTCTAAACATACTGCGGCTCATAAACTTACAATAAAACATGCTTTTATATTGTAAAAGTAAAATTTTGCAGCTGTATTTGATCCACTATGCTCCTACATTCCTGCAATATTTTGTGACCAGCAGGCACTGTAACACCCACCCGACAGCGCAATAAACATCTATTACTACACCCGAAAATTGGTTTCTTTTACTCATTCAATTTCCGTCTGTTTGTATTTGTGTTTGACATTCTCTTCTATTGTTACTGATTGCATTATTTTAGTTTTACTGAGATTCAAAGATAGTCTGTTTTTGCATGACCATTTCTTTAATTTGTTAATTTCTTCTGTTATTGTTTGTATAAGCTTCTGTGATATACTGAACAGAACGCAAACATTGTGTCGTTTGTTTACCTGGCACAAGACACTGTTATCGGGGGTTCTCCAGTGTTGTTCACGGACCTTCACTTCCCATACTTGTCTTCTTTCCGGCAATGTAAAAGCTTTCCACAATTCTTGTGGGTGGAGCAGGCCCATGTTGCACTAAGGGGCATTTATACATTGACTCAAAGTTAGTAGCACTCATGGCGCCCTTTAGTCACATGAGTGCCTTTTGACCAATCATCGAGGAGATCGCCTGAAACGAGTTGGCCCTATTCTCTTTATACATGACTTTATGTGCTGCTATTTGTTGCTCTTGCTGGTCAGTAGAAACAATGCAGTTGATTTGTCCAAGAGGGAAATAGAGTTAAAATAATTAAGTGTGTGTGTATGCGTGTGTACTTGGTGAGCAGGATGAAGCATGCTGTTACATTCCTTTCTGACAGTAGACCTGCTCAGGACATGTCAACTCGGTCACATGGCTGCATCAAATGCACAAGTGGGACTGATAGAGTTGTTGGTCATTTGCTTTGTTAACCTTACACTGCAGCGATATTTACAGTACTGGAGCATCTCATCTATGTGACGTAGAAATACACTCTACATACGTTCAGTGTCTTTCTGTCATAAGGTGCTGGGCGTTCTAAATGAGTGAATAATCTGAATCCAGTCAGCACTATATTTCACACATACACACGCACACATACACACATTGTTTAAATATAACTGAAAAAAGCCCCTGATGCCATCAGGCCGCTCTCTTTCCCCATTGTACTCGTCAACATTTCAAGACACTTCCTGGTCAAAAGGAGGGTGGGGGATTCACACTGTAGAAAGGTGTTTGTGTGTGTATGTATGTGTGTGGGATGGGGAGGTGGTAAAGGAAAAAACACAGGAAGATCATAACAAAAGCTTGTTGTGGGATTTCGGCCAACAGGAAATCAGGTGACCTAATTCCTCTGTCTTGTCCAGGTCAGTGTACGATGGCCAGGAACATGGCGTATTCATGGACAAACTGGACGCTCGGATTAGGAATCACGACAGAGAGATCGAGAAGATGTGCAACCACCACTTCCAGGGCTTTGTGGACTCCATCACAGAGCTTCTCAAAGTGCGAGGAGAAGCGCAGAAGCTGAAGGTAACACGCATGAAGATGAGTAAGACCAGCTCCGTTCATCTTTTTTAATATTGCCCTTTTTATCATCCAGAGTCAGGTGACTGAGACAAACAGGTCCCTTCAAGGTGACGGAAAAGAGGCAAGTTGACTCACTGACAAAAAAGCATCCATCCACAGTAAAAACCTCATCTTCACCCCCTACTCCTACCTCTGCAGTTGATGAACTCCATGGAGGACCTGAGGCAGTGTCGAGTACAACAGAGAAACATCGCCACAACTGTGGACAAACTGACGCACTGCCTGCCAGGTCTCAAACATCTACACACACACACATGTCCAATTTCCAATCACTGACAGAGTCACTAACAAGTGTCTGTATTTTGTGTGCCAGTCTTGGAGATGTACGCACGCCTACAAGAGCAAATGGAGACTAAAAGGTATGAGTATCATCTCCAAATCATTCTCATCTCATGCCCACTGAACAGGTGGTGGTGGTTTTGCTTGTAAATTTGAAGTAATTTGAGACAACTAGAAACCTAGCAGCAATGGAGGAATGTCAAGTTAACAAACATAATTTTTAATTTTCCTGAAGGAACTCTCCTGAAGGAATCAATAAAGTACTATCTATCTATCTATCTATCTATCTATCTATCTATCTATCTATCTATCTATCTATCTATCTATCTATCTATCTATCTATCTATCTATCTATCTATCTATCTATCTATCTATCTATCTATCTATCTATCTATCTATCTGCCTACCTACCTACCTACCTACCTACCTACCTACCTACCTACCTACCTACCTACCCACCCACCTACCTACCCACCAACAGGAGAAAAGCCTGTTGACATGCAAATTTAAAAGATTCACTGTGTGACTGTCAGATAGTTCAGCTGCTATCCACTAGATAGAGCCAGAGAACTGTGAATAGCTCCAAATGTCCTGCTTCCCTCTCCCCTCTATCCCTGCCTGGCCTGGCTCTGACCTGAGGACAGAAGTCTGATTGGTCCTAAATTAATGGTTTGTTTGTGTGCTTTTCTGCTGCTCGCTGTCCCCGCAGTGAGCAGAGAGCAGAGAGCAGCTTGTGGTCAGCCAACGCTGCAAGTGAGGCAAATACAGTGAACGTCATAGCGCGTGTGTGTTTTTTGGTGTGCCTCTGTTGTAGAGCTAATTTTACTCCTATTCCCATAGGAACCTAGCACTTTTAAAAGAGAAAGTAAATTGTGTGTGTGTGTGCGTGTGTGTGTGAGAAGGTACTACCCTGCGCTGTGCACCTTGGAACAGCTAGAGCAGACGTGTCTTCCCAGGGCAGGCCAGTACCGGTTCTGCACCATCATGGCAGAAAACATTCCGAAGTTGAGGACACAGATCCGGGACACAGCCATGATCCAGCTGAAAGACTTTCTAGAGAGCATCCGGAAACACTCGGACAAGATCGGAGAAACGGCCATCAGGCAGGTATGTTATGTAATACCATTGTGTGCTTCTAGAGGTGCTAGTGAGTCGCGTACGAAGAGCCTATGACCAAGGCGATCTCCTCAATGATTGGTAAAAAGGCACTCACATGACTACAGGGCACCATGACTGCTACCAACTTTGAGCTGATCCTATGTGTTTGCGGTGCTTCCTTGTTAGTTTTTTGGCGTGTAAAAATGCCATGTTGTGCTGCACTGGGCTGCTCCATTGCAAGAATTGTGGAAATCTTTGACATCACTTTCCCCACAACCCGCAAAAAAGACAAGTATGGCAAGTGAAGGTTCGCGAACAACATTGAAGAGCTACCGATTACAGCCTCTTGTTTGAAGTAAACACATGACACAACATCTGTGCTTTGTTCAGGACAGAAAACACAGAAACTAATACAAAAAATAACAGAATAAATTATTAAATTTGAGAGATGGTTTGACAAAAACAGACTTTTTGAAACTAAGTAAAACTAAAATAATGCAATTTGCAGATTTAGAGGCAGCAGAGCAATCGGATTTGATAAAACCTCATTGAGCTGGATGCAATCTTACCTGGAGGGGAAGAAACAGGTGTATAAACAGGCAGTATATTAGGGCCTTTACTGTTTTATAATATACGTAAATGACATGTCATCAGCATGCAACTGTGAATGGTTCCTGTTTGCGGATGACTCGGCTCTGCTGGTATCCGGCAAGGACAAGTCACAAGTGGAAAAAATCCTCAGTGCTGAACTCCGTTGTTTTTGCACCTGGCTCACTGACAATAAACTTTCCATACACTTAAGTAAAACGGAATCCATCCTATTTGGGTCCCACATCAATCTTAAAAAAAGTCAGTGACTTCACTATAAAAGTGTGTGACAATGTTATCACCAGGAAAGAAGAGGTCACCTACTTAGGTTCCATTCTAGAAGCTAATCTTTGTTGTGATAAAATGGCAACCAAGGTAATCAAAAAGGTCAACCAACGAACAAGATTTCTATACAGAATCTCGTCTCTGGTCCACAAAAGCACCTTGAAGATCCTAGCGGGAACTCTCTTTCAACTCGTTTTCTATTACGCTTGTACCTCCTGGTACCCTAGCACAAAAACCCTCAAATTTAGACTCCAAACATCCCAGAACAAGCTTGTCAGGTTACTTTTAGACCTCTACCCGAGATTACATCTCACTCCTACCCATTTCTCCAAAGTGGGCTGGCTCAGGGTGGAGGACAGAGTAAAACAACTTGCACTGAGCCTAGTCTATAAAATCCGCTACACCTTCCTGATACCGAAGTACATGTCAAACTACTTCCAGAACTTAAATGAACGCCATAACCACAACGCCAGGGGGAGCTCCACAAACCACGTTAAACCCAAATTCCAATCTAACAAAGGTCTTAACTCATTCTCTTTCTATGCCACATCAATATGGAATGCACTTCCAACGGTTGTAAAAGAATGTGCATCTCTATCCTCCTTCAAAAGCGCACTAAAAAGAACACCTCCAGGCAACTTCAACCCTAAACTAACAACCTCCCTCCTCCACATCCCACCTCTCCAGATTGTATTTAATCAAATGTATATACTTGTTCTTATGCTTTCTGAACTCACTATGTTCACTGCTCCCTGTAAATATCCTACCAAGTCAGACCTGCACTGTTTCAGTGTCCTTTTCTCTGACGATGCAATTGTTGATGACTGAAGTACTGATTTCAACCAAATCTACCCCCCGGATTGTAAATATTGTAAATAGTTCAATGTATATACTCTGATGATTAACTTGTGTAATGTCTGTATTATGCTGATAGTATATATTTATACCACGATTTGTGTAATGTGGACACCTACCTAAACAAGTTGAAAAACTTATTTGGGTGTTACCATTTAGTGGTCAATTGTACGAAATTATGTACTGTACTGTGCAATCTACTAATAAACGTTTCAATCAAACAATCAATCAAAAAAAGTAAGAGAGAAAGTCAAACACATATACAAATACAAATAGATGAGTAAAAGAAACCACATTTTGGGAGTAATGATAGATTAAAAAACTGGAACTGGAAATGTCATGAAAAAATATGTCAAGAAATACGTCAATAATGAAAAAAACAAACTATGTTCTGGACCAAAAATCTCTCCATATTCTTTGCTGCTCGCCAGTGTTACCATATCTAAGTTATTGTGCAGACACATGGGAAAAAAATACAAAAGTACACTTATTTACTTAGCATGTTACAAAAAAGAAAGATCAGTTAGAATAATACATAATGAGTGATAGATACCGTGATCATACAGTGGACATACTTTACACAAAAGTCATAATTTCCCTGTGATTGTTGGTCTAAAGATAATGAAGATTTTGGCAAAATTAGCATAATAAGTTGTTTTTGTTTGTTTGTAGTTCTGTGTAATTATTTACGTTTGTTGCGCTGTCGGGTTTGTGTTAGTGTGGCTGCTGGTCATGAAACACTGCAGGGATGTAGCAGCATGGTGCGTAAAATACCGCCACAAAATTCTACTTTCACAAAATAAAAGCATGTTTATTTTAAGTTTATGAGCTGGAGTATGTTTAGAACTATTTATGGACATATTAATTTGGGCTATTTTGTCAGAAAAACTAATTTTGTTAAAACGACAGCAATGGCATGCATCCGGGCACAGCTGCACACATCATTGGTAGAAGTCATTGCGCCTGCTGTTTAGTTGGCCATACTTTCTTTATACATGACTCTGGCTTACCTCTACTGAAACGTGGTGGTCACTGGTTAAAGTAGAGTTATCGCGACGCATTTAGACGATTGATGACTGAGGACACACACCTTTCATTGCACATTCCCCTGTATTTCAGTTAGGGAATGTTCTTGAAAACCTTGAATCAAATCCTGCTGTTCAGCATTGAACTCATTGTTTTTGTCTTTTTTCAGGTAAAGGAAGTTGTTTCTGTGTGTTTGTGTCCAGAGTTCACATCAGTGCCTTTTGTTTATTTGAGGAATGATGTTGTGTGAAAGTTCAGGATGAGGGGGTGGGACGGGAATGAGAAGGAATGTTTGGTGACAGACAGATGAGCCTCGAAAGGAGATTCTCATCAATACTTCTTCTGGAATTTAGTGCGGCACACTTGGACTTCATTTAAGTTCTAAATTAAAACAAGTCAACAAATAAGTCACCTCCATCCTCTTCCTTGCTTCATGTCCTCTGTGCAGCAACTCGAGCCAGCAGTAAACCTAGATGATTAATCCTAATCCATTTCAGCCCTCCTAGTTGACTTGAGGGTTTTTTGGCCCACAGTTGGAGAACCACTGGTGTGGAAAATCCACTTGCAGTCCATGAGGAAGCTAAGTGCTGCCTCCTTTAACCACTAATTACAAGGGAGACTGTCCCAATAGTAAGACTCTATCAGATGTTCCCAGTCGGAAATCCAATCCCTATTCGCGCCATCAGCCCGTACTATGTCAGTAGAAATGAGATTGACTGCTCGGTACCTGCTAGTGAAAATAAATAGATGTGGTGAGACGAGAAAAGTGTTCACAATAGACCTACTGTCCTCTGCCACGTGCTTTGTAAAGGAAGGTTGAGTGGGTGAGGAAGAGAGGATTGTGAGGTAACATCAAGATGCATCACAACTGATCATGGTCCACAACCTTAACCAATTTGTGTTTACATTAAATGGTTCAGTCTAGTTAAGTCAGCCCTGGTTTGGTTTAACCTGTAATATTTCTTTTTACCCTAAACCACTGGCACAATTTAGAAATATATGTTTGTGCTACGTTATAATTTTTGTTCACTCACATTCTAGCCTGTCTGTCCCTGCATTTTTATTCCAGTCTTTCCATATATTGCCCTTACTTAGTACTTAACTCATTTACTTGGAGCAAAGGACCGGCTTTGACTTCTGCTGAGTTTTCAGTAGTCGCGCACGCACGCACGCACGCACGCACGCACGCACGCACACACACACACACACACACACACACACACACACACTAATGGGAAACAGATTGTTGGGCCTGTGAAGTAGAAGAAGATTGATTACCTGTATTTAGTTACTGAACACACACATGCGTACGCATGCAGTTAGGGTGGCGGAGGGCACCCGCTGGGTCAGCGTGCTTAACCATGGAGAAAATAATGCGTCCTCTGCTTCCAATGACTTCACGGGATCTCCAGTTGGGATGTCCCATCTGGAGTTTTCCTCCTAAATCCTTGGAAGAATTTTAGTAAATTCATACAAGTTAAGATGAGAGTCTGTAGTGAACAATTCCATATTTTTATGTATTATTTTAGCTCTTGTATAACTAATGCTGTGGCCAAAAAACACTCACCTCATTTTGAAACCTCACAAACATGGAATGCTTTCTGTTGGTCCAGTTCATAAGACCAAACATTGCAATGCTGAAAGTTTGGTGTGTTCGTTTCAGGCACAACTGCAGCGCTCGCTGGATAACTCTATCTCTCCTGTTGGCTGGCGCCACAGGAGAGAAGCACTGGCAGCCGCTAGGGTCATGCAGAGCAACGGGCAGGGTGAGGGCCCGCTGTCAGAATTGGACTCTGGCATCCTGGATGTGGAGGATGAAGAGGATGATGACGTGAGACACACATGCACACAAACACACACAAAATTGGACCCAGTGGGTGAAATTGTAAAACGTGTTGTAGTGAAAAGTAGAAACAAACAGTGGAGCATTAATGGGAATCTGGAACGTAATGGGGATGTTTACTCACCAACTTGTGCCATTATTGCCAAAGGGACTCGAAAGTATGAGGACAATAAACTCCTCAAGTCGTTCCTGGCGGGATTCGAGTTCTTTTATGCCACTGGCGTGTTCTCGCTTAAGGAAGGCCAAGCACAATGAGGCTGAACTTGTCACCCTGGTGCTGCCATTCTCTTTGCAGGTCCCTGTTGTCCCTTTTGCCTTATTTACGTCCTGTAAACTTGCTTCAAGCCTTAGCTCCCACAAAGGCTTGACCCCGCGGTCGCCGGGTTACGGCCGCGTCGGCGCCGATGCCAACCCAACACTGTCCCTGCCCCTGGCACGTCTTCCCCTTCCCGTCATTCACGGCCGTCCCCTTGAGTCTCTTCTTCCTATGTTCCTCTGCTCTCTTTGTATTCTTCCTTTCCTCTTCGGAGCCTTTTTTACCTGCTTTTCCTCCTTGCTCATGTTCCTCATCCTTGGAATGTCATCCTCCTGTCTGCCTTGCCTCCATTTTCCCTGGCCTCCACCTCTCAGTCCTCTCCGTCGGTTTTAAGATCAGGGTTTGGTTCATTTTGGGTACGGTAAGGTAACAAAATATAAAACTAAAATTGCTTGAGTTTGTTTGAACGTTTGTATTTATTTGAAATGAAACATATCAACTACAAACTGCTGGCAAGTAATTCTACTAAGAAAAACCATTCTAGAAAAAACAAATATAATATTTGAAGGATGTCACATTGTTGCATTTTGTACATTAAATATGCTAAAACTAATCCAATGTAGGTCAATATATGCTAAGCTCTCTGAACAAAGCATCCACATCTTAGCTTTGTGTTATAGCTGACCACACTTATTACTGTAACATTTCTGATATCTTATTAATGATTATCTGATTTTATTTTTGCATTATGCTGAAGCATTAAACGTACTTTGGGCGCCCTTCATTTACAAGGTTTATTTTTAAGAAAGTTCAACAATGTAGACAAGTGCAACAGTATCAGTGTAAATTGTATGGATGTTTGGTAATATTTAGTAAATGAAAGTAATTTATTGATTAAAGTGCAGCATTACTAGTTCCAGGTTGTAGCCCTGTTTCCCAACTCTACTGAACAATAGCGACACACTGCTTTCATCGACATAGGAGGGTTTACAAGCTTTGGCATCTCCGAGGCTGGGCTGCACTGTATTTGTTTAGGTAGTAGACACGTGACATGATAAACACTTCTCATCCCTAACTTAATGTCTATCATGTGGGAAATCCTGATAAGTTTCATAGGGAAAAATCAGATTACAAATGTACCGTTAAACCAGTGATGGGCTGTGAAGTTCACTTCAGTGAGGCATTGCTGCTTTTGGAGTTGTTTTTTAAATTACTTTAAATTCATATGATCTAATCACTGCTAATACATGCCACTCATTAAGAGAATAAAACAAAAACAAGGGAATAATTCACTTTCAGAAAAATTGTGTTAATCACTTCTTAGTCCTGTTTATTTACCTATATGCAGTAAAATTATAAAACATTTGTGATCGTACCTTTTATTTGTAGCTGAGGTACATGTCCCTATTCTTCTGGAGGCAAACTTACCTTGTTGTAAAAGTATGATAAGCCTCTGTTTTGTCAAAGTCTAGTTTGAAGACATTTTTGAGCTTTGATATATCTTTCTATATCTATCTACATATTTTCATTATTTAATGCATGCGCTGCTTTTTGTTTATGTCAATAAAGAAACAAATATGATGGCTTCTTCTCTGGAAAGAGACGAGCAACAAGCACATTATAGCTCACACGCCCCCCTCTTGCTGATGCCTCTCAGTTTCTGTATTTATGTAGGAATTACTTGCCACTGCCTTGCCCTGCATTCATAGAGTTCACTCAGGACTAGGCAGAGTCCACTAAACCTGGTTAAATTTTCTTGCGCACGAAACAGAGAAGAAGGACTAGCGGCAGCCTCATATCAGGTTGCTAACCTGTTTTGAAATAGAATATATACAAATTAACTGATTTTTACTTAAACAAAATGTTTGAAAAAATATTGTAATCATACACAAAATAAATTTATAAAACAGTTTAATTGACAAATATTGATATTTATTTCAGTAGATTAATAGAAGTACACAAAGACATTTGCTTCTATTTTATTGATTACAACAAAGAATTTGACCGAGTTAAACATACAAAGTTGACAAAATGTTCATCGGACATTTGCACTAACGATAAAGATATTCTAATAATAAGTAAGTTATACTAGGAACCAGGGGTGTCACATACCAATATTTTTGTACCAGTTACAGTCCCAAAATGTATTTCGATACTTTTTCAAAAGATGGCTCTAATAATTGACAACAAGCCAAGCAGCTGTGTGTGCGTCTACGTGTCTGTATATGCACAACAGGGGAGCTAGTTAACTACATTATTACCTGTCACTCTTTAAACTCCTTGTGCGGCTCTGAATTCTTGTTATTTAAATGTTTACCTTAGTTTGAAGCAAAGGTGGTAATATTAGTCGCCACCTTTGGCGAGGCATGTTTTAAAGCCACGCATGCAGCGTTTCCGTGTACGTTTCCTTTTATCAATAGTTTTGGAGCCAAAATACTTCCATGATGCACCTCACGCACACTCTTTATTAACAAGTAGAATTGCCGGTATCTTTGCCATTCTTCCTCTTCACGCCGTTTCTACTTGCAAAAATCATACCGGTAGTTTTCAAAGGCGGTATAGTATCTTTTTTAATTTATTAGTAGGTGTATACCTTATAACACGACATGTCATCAGCATGCGACTGTGAATTGTTTCTGTTTGCGGATGACTCGGTACCCTGCTGGTATCCGGCAAGGACAAGTCACAGGTGGAAAAAATCCTCAGTGCCGAACTCTGTAGAATTTGCACCTGGCTCGCTGACAATAAGCTATCCATACACGTACGTAAAACGGAATCCATCCTATTTGGGTCCCACATCAACCTTAAGAAAGTCAGTGACTTCACTATTAAAGTGGGTGACATTGTTATCACCAGGAAAGATGAGGTCACCTACCAAGATTCCATTCTACTGGCTAATCTTTCCTGTGATAAAATGCCAACCAAGGTAATCAAAAAGGTCAACGAACGAACAAGATTTTTCTACAAAATCTCGTCTCTGGTCAACAAAAGCACCGTGAATATTCTAGCTGGAACTCTCACTCAAACCTTTTTTGACTACACATGCACCTCCTGGTACCCCAGCACCTCCAAAACCCTCAAATCTCAATTTCAAACATCCCAGAACAAGCTAGTCAGGTTACTTCTAGACCTCGACCCGTAATTACATCTCACTCCTACCCATTTCTCCAAAGTAGGCTGGCTCAGGGTAAAGGACAGAGTAAAACAACTTGCACTGAGCCTTGTCTTTAAAATTCGCTACACCTCCTTGATACCGAAGTACATGTCAAACTACGTCCATAACCATACTTGCCAACCTTAAGACCTCCGATTTCGGGAGGTGGGGGGGTGGGTAGCGTGGTTGGGGTTTGGCGGGGGGTTGGGCGGCGTGGTTAAGAGGGGAGGAGTATATTTACAGCTAGAAAAGTGCAGATTGGATTTTATCCTATTTAAAACATGACATCAAAAATATATATTTATTGTGAGAAATCATTAAGATGATCAGTGTTTCCACAAAGATACATGTCATTAATTATTAATAATAACACAGAGTTAAAGGTAAATTGAGTGTAGATTCCTAAAGTAGCCTTAAGCTTGACGCTCCTCTACTATCACATTCATTCCGCTTGCTGCGGCAACAACAAAACAAAACTCCAGATGTTCTTCTTCGTTTGTATGGTTTACTTGTGATCTTAATAATTCAAAACATAAAACAGTCACGATGTGGGAAAAAATGAATGACAAAATAAAGAGAATTTGTTGCAGTACTAGTTAGAAAAAGTATGAATGAGAATAAGTATGAGTGAGGTCAAAAAACTGTGTGGCTCGATTCCACCGCACCTGACAGCAATTACCCATGACACCTTGCGTCCAAAAACCCCCTTACCACACAGATCCTTCCGCCATATATGCACTTAAAACAGTTACGTCATCAAATCATTTTGACAAATGTAATAATTACACCTAAATTGAGATTTATATAATTACTCTAAGCATTCAATATATACATTTTCTTATCATGCAAATAAAGTAAATAGTCCCCTTCTGGCTGAATAAACATAAAGCACCTTCCATAAAATGTAAAATAATTTAAACAATATTTAGGCTCCTACATTACCGGCCCCTAATTCTTATCAATGTCCTTGAAACAATTACTTAAACGTGTTAACTCAAAATTTAAGGTGCCTAAATAGCCTTTGTACTTCTCAAAAAGCTTGTAGTCCTTGCCCCATTCCACTCTGGGTCTTTGCTTCGTCGCCATACTTTAATTATCTTCAGCTTCCTGAAGAAGACATAGCTTTGTAATAGGGCGATGAAGCTCGTTAGTCTTAGTCTTCACTTTAACCTGACGAACAAGTCCGTCTCCACCAGGAAAAGTCTCTAGAATTCTTCAAAGTGGCCAGGAATTTCTGGGTGAGGTTTCGTCCACGATCAGCACCACGTCTCCAACACGAAAGTTTCTTTTAGGTGAAGACCATCGCTGACGTTCTTGAAGCTGCGCTAGGTATTCCTTACACCAGCGTTTCCAAAAGATATCCGCAAGGTATTGCACTTGTTTCCATCTGCGACTGGCGTATTGGTCGCACGGATGAAACACTCCTGGAGGTAGCTCAGGTTTGACCTTCAGCAATAACAGATGGTTGGGTGTGAGAGCCTCCAAGTCGTTGAGGTCTGAAGAAGTCTTTGTTATGGGTCTGCCGTTTATGACTGCTTCAGCTTCACAAAACAAGGTACAAAGACCCTCTTCATCCAAAACTTGTTCCTTTACGGTAACACTCACTATTTTTCTCACTGAACGGATTAGCCGCTCCCAGCTTCCTCCATGGTGAGATCCTGCTGGTGGATTGAAATGCCACTGGACACCTCGTTGTAGCAAATGTTCGTAAATCTTCTTGGTGTTCCATTCTTTGATGGATTTCCTCATTTCGCTGTCAGCTGACCGAAAGTTGGTTCCGTTATCGGAATAGATCTCTTTGACTTGTCCTCTCCGGGCGAGAAATCTTCTGATTGCGTTAAGACAGGCATCGGTGTTGAGTGAGGATGCGACTTCCAGATGTACGCCTCTTAATGCAAGACACGTGAAGATGACGCCATACCTCTTTACATGTCCTCTTCCCCTCCTCACTTGGAACGGACCAAAGTAGTCCACACCAACTCTTGTGAAAGGTGGATCGTCAGGTAGGACCCTGCATGTTGGTAGATCTGCCATGAGTTGCTTTCCAGCAGCTCCGTGGAGTCTTTTACAGATGACACACCTGGACAGAAACCTTCTGATGGCTCCAATGACTCCAGGTATTCAAAATTTTTGACGTAGATTTGCCATCATGTGATTCCTTCCAGCGTGAGCTGTTAGCTCATCCATATGTCTCAACACAAGCCTTGTGATGTGTGAATCCTTAGGCAATATAGCTTGCTGCTTGGAGTTGTTAGGCATTGCTGCACGGCTCAACCTTCCGCCAACTCTCATAATTCCATCTTGAAGAATTGGATTTAACTTGAAAAGTGAACTACTTTTCTTTACTCTTTGATTTTTCTCCAGCATCGCCCAATCTTCCTTGAAACTTTGTCTTTGGCAGAATTTCACAATTTCTGTTTCTGCTCTAGTCATGTCATCACAAGTCAGACACTTTCCTTCAATATCTTTCTTGAATTCAAGCATCTTACTTTCTTCTCCTGATGTTCTTAGTTCTTTTCTCTTTTCCTTTAGCTCTTTCAGTAGATCTTTGAGTTTTAGAAACCAGGCTACAGCACGCTTCAATGCTGTCCAAGAAGAATAATGGTTTATCCACAAAATCTTTGGCTTCTCCTGTTTGAATGGCATATGCATGAGTCACTTTTTTGACCTCTAGGTCGTCCATATCCAGCATTCCAGGATCTGGATTTTTAGGCCACTGGTCTTGTGAGCTGAGCAAGAAACTTGGTCCTGAGAGCCAGCTCTCATTTTTCAAAAATGCTTCCACAGTCTGTCCTCTTGAAACGTGATCAGCGGGATTCAGAGTGGTGTTAACATATCTCCACTGAGATGTTCTAGAGTGCTCCAGGATTGCTGCGACCCTGCTTGCAACAAACGTCTTGAATCGGGTACACTCACTGTTTAAGTACTTGAGCACCGCCGTGCTATCTGTCCAAAAGATAGACTCCTGGATTTCCAGCTCAAGCTCTTTTCTCAGAAGCTTATCCATCTTTGTCGCAACTGTGGCTGCAGTCAATTCCATTCGAGGAATAGTCTGAGATTTTAGGGGCGCCACCCTTGTCTTTGCCATGATCAAGGTGGATTGAGCTTCACCTGTTGAAAAGCGTGTCAGCAAGTAGCTTGTGGTTCCGTAGGCGTCTTCACTTGCGTCAGCAAAATGATGAAGCTGCGCAAAGGCTGGCACACCAAACTTCTTCAACTTGACGCATCTGTCAACTCCAAAATTTTCAAGCTGTGCCAAACTTGAGATCCACTTTTTCCATCTCTCAATCACTGTGTCAGGCAGGTCTTGATCCCAATTATATCTTTGCCGACATAGATCTTTCAGAATTATTTTAGCAGGCAATATTACTGGAGACAGAAAGCCCAAAGGATCAAAAATTGAACTTACTATGGAAAGCAATCCTCTCCTTGTATGGTCTATCTTTGAGGTTGATCTTAAACTTGAATTGGTCTGATTCGGCACACCACTGGATGCCTAATGTTCTCTCCATTGGCAGGTAATCTTCGTCCAAGTCCAGATCTTGAAAGCCCTGTGCTTTTTCCTTTTCTGGGATCGAGTTAAGCAACTTCCTGCTGTTGCTTGACCATTTTGTCAGCCGAAATCCTCCTTTTGCCAACATTTTCCTCAACTCAGCACACAGGGTAATGGCTCTATCTTCATCAGCAACTGACTTAAGACAGTCATCCACATAAAAATTCTTGTTGACAGACCTTGCCGTATCCTGTCCAAACTCATCCACAAAGTCTGTTGCACATTTTTGAAGTGCAAAGGTTGCAACACTTGGTGATGATGTCGCGCCGAAAATGTGAACTAGCATCTTGTGTTCAACGAGATCCAGCTCGTAGTTTCAATCAGGCCACCAGAGAAACCTCAGGAGATCAGTGTCTTCATCGCTTACTCCAACCTGATGGAACATGGCTTCCACATCCGCCATAACCGCCACAGACTCCTGGCGAAATCTTATAAGGACTCCTAATAGTGAGCTGGTGAGGTCAGGTCCCTGCAGAAGCTGTTGGTTTAATGAAGTACCTTGAAAGCTTGCGCCGCAGTCGAAGACAACACGCAACTTCTGTTTGGTTGGATGTCTTACTCCATGGTGAGGCAGATACCATGTTCGCCCCTCAGCAGATTTGCGCTCTTCACTTTCAAGCTTTACTGCGTAACCTTTTCTTAAAAGGTCATCCATGAACGCTACGTACTCTTGGTGAAACTTGACGTCTCTCGAAAATCTCTTCCGTAGGTTCAGTGCACGTTGCTCCGCAATTGGCCTGTTATTTGGCATAGACAAAGGCTTCTTCTTCACTGGAAGGCAAATATTGTAGTGGCCATCTTTAAGTACTGCAGTTTGAGACATCATACTGATGAACTGATGAACTGATGGTCGTCCCTGGACATCTCAATGTTTTCATTTTGTCCTGCATCAGGAAAGTCGTGCTTGAACTGCAGCTGCCAAAGCTCCTCAAGCTTCACCACTGAGATCCTGTTTGCAGTAATTCCTGTCCATTTGTCAATTGTAGTTCTGTCACTTCCACCTCCGAGTGGTCCATTTACTGTCCAGCCTAGCATCGTTCTCACAGCGTATGGTCCATTATCCACACTTTTAACCACTTGCAGTGGCTCCATCGCTTTGGGAACGTTTACTCCGATGAGTAATCCAATCTTGGCTTGAATTTTAGGTATTCTCACCTCCTTTAGGTGTGGCCACCTATCAATATCCTCTCGTCGGGGAATATTGTCCTTAGAGACAGGAATGTCTTTCTGTGAATAAACTTCCTTTAGTTCCACAAACTCTTTTCCGTCCAAGCTGCTGATTTCCAAACCAGTCACGATGCTTGTGTTCACAACAGTGTCATTTCCCATTGTTCGCAATGAAATGTTTACATTGCGTCCACTCACATTCAGTTGGTTTATTAGTGACTCTGTGGCAAAAGTAGCTGAACTACCTGGGTCCAGAAAGGCATACGTGAGCACTGTCTTGGTTCCTTTCTGTGCCTTGATGTACACTGGAAGAATCGAAAGAACACAATCTTCTCTACCGGCCCCAGTGACACCACAGGCTTCAGTTGTTTGTACAATGGCACTTGATATTGATTGCTGTTCACAATTGTCCTTTCCGGTTTCTTCTCTGGACTCTTTATGACCAATGTGTAATAATGTGGGATGCAGTCTTGAGCATTCTTGACATTGAAGTTTTTGTTTGCAGCTACTACTCATATGTCCATGCTTTAAACATGCAAAACACACACCTTTGCTTCTCAAGAATTCAATCTTGTCTTTGTGGAGCTTGCTCTTGAATTTCTTGCAAACTGTGAGGCTGTGTTGCTCTCCATTACAATAAACACAAGGTTTTCTGTCCGCCAACACTGTTCGTGTTTTTGTTATGATGTATTTATCATTTTCTGTCTTGGGGGGCACAACGACTGTTGTAAACACCTTTTTGGGTTTGAGGGTTTCTACATATTGTGGTTTTATTTTTTGTCTCACAGAATCTTTCGTGTTAATGGTGGTTTCTTTTATGTTCCCATAAAGCGGGTTCAAAAGATACTTGACTTGCCGGTTTACAAAGTCCACAAAATCCTTAAACTTAACTCTTGTCTTTGTTCTTTCTTGTAAGTCGCATGCAAACTTCCTCCAAGGTTCTCTGAGTTTATATGGAAGTTTGTTTACCAGTGCCTTTATATTGGCTGTGTTGTCCAAGTCCTCCATGTAGGTAATGTCTGTCATTGTGTTAGAGCAGCCTGTGAGGAATAATGCAAAGGACTGAAGGGCAACACCATCTTCTGGCTTGATTGTTGGCCACTCCATGGCTTCTGTTATGTAGGCTTCGGCTATCTTAAAGTCATCACCAAAAAATTCCTTTAACATTTGTTTTGCTTTAGTGTATCCTGCTGAAGATTCCATATTGATGCAGCTCTTTACCAACTCATGTGGTTGTCCACTTGTATATTGTAGTAAAAATTGAAGACAATCCCGGTTGTCACTTGTTCGGCTTTCAATTCCATGTTCTATGGCCCCAATAAAAGATTTGTATTCCAGGGGGTCACCCTTGAATGTTGGAATGGAAAGAGGTGGAAGTAGAGATGCCTTGTGACTCTTCACGAGATACTCTGTGACATTGGCTTGCTGAGATACTGCTTGGCAAAGCCCATCAAGTGTTAATGTCTGTTGTTCTATAATTTCAGTCCTTGGCGCAAATGTAGTCATTTGAATAGATGTGGGGGGAGCATTATGTTTAATGCTACGTGTTGGTAAAGTGGGTGGTGGTACTTGTGTGTTAGGACTAGCAAGTCTTCTAACATCCTTTTTATCAGCTGTATTGATACTGTCTTCTTCTTGTGTGTTTTCATAGTTTTGTAAAACTTCCATTTTAGCGTCACATTCAGCGAGTGCTGTTTGCATTGCATGCATTTCTTTTCGCGCTTTTATTGCAGCTTCTTCCTGTTCTATGGCCAACTTTTCTTGTAAAGCTGCCGCCTTTGCTCTCAATGATACACGCTCCATTTCCGCCTTTAATCTGACAGAAGATGAAGAACATGAACTCCTGCTTCGTGATCCAGCTTTACTTTGACTTCTAGCGGTCCTCTTTGTTGATGTCGACCGACTATCTGCAGGTGACACTTTTTTATTGCATTCTTCCGCTTGCTCAACACGCTTAAAAACATCTTTCATCCACTCCTCACATTTCCAGAAAAAGTCCTCCATCATTTTATTTTTTGGATCAAACCAATTGTTTTGATCTTCCACAAACTCCTCCTCAGACATGAATTTCCGAACATCAGCATTAAGATCCAAAAATTCTTGCTGCAAGCCACTAAAGTCCACACGTAGCTGATTTTTTACAGCGTCCACATTAACATCCTCCTCCATCAAGTGCTCAATCTGCATCATCAAACGAGTCAATTGAGCCAGTGAGCTCTTGCGTGCCTGCATCTTTCTCACCTTGTGCATTTCTACAGCTTTCTCTGTCATTTTTACTGTCCTTTTTCCACTGTCTTGTGCATCCATTACAAGCCAATATTTCCACAACGAGTCAATAAAAATGCCGATGTGCCGCAGCGTCGCACCGGGAAGGGCTCTCTCTCTCTCTCGTTCACTTTCAAGCAGCGTGCACTCACGTACCTGTCGCCTCCTCTTGCAGGCTTGTTCCTCTTGATCCTTTACAGTCAGGCAGTTCCACGTTCCGTTTACTCCACAAAGAGCAAGTTTTTTGACTAAAATGTAAATTCCTAAAGTAGCCTTAAGCTTGACGCTCCTCTACTATCACATTCATTCCGCTTGCTGCGGCAACAGCAAAACAAAACTCCAGACGTTCTTCGTTTGTATGGTTTACTTGTGATCTTAATAATTCAAAACATAAAACAGTCACGATGTGGGAAAAAATGAATGACAAAATAAAGAGAATTTGTTGCAGTACTAGTTAGAAAAAGTATGAATGAGAATAAGTATGAGTGAGGTCAAAAAACTGTGTGGCTCGATTCCACCGCACCTGACAGCAATTACCCATGACACCTTGCGTCCAAAAACCCCCTTACCACACAGATCCTTCCGCCATATATGCACTTAAAACAGTTACGTCATCAAATCATTTTGACAAATGTAATAATTACACCTAAATTGAGATTTATATAATTACTCTAAGCATTCAATATATACATTTTCTTATCATGCAAATAAAGTAAATAGTCCCCTTCTCGCTGAATAAACATAAAGCACCTTCCATAAAATGTAAAATAACTTAAACAGTATTTAGGCTCCTACATTGAGCAAATTGGCTATTTCTGGCAATTTATTTAAGTGTGTATCAAACTGGTAGACCTTCGCATTAATCAGTACCCAAGAAGTAGCTCTTGGTTTCAAAAAGGTTGGTGACCCCTGCCGTAGATGTTACTGTCACATATGCATGTACAGTAGATGGCAGTATTGTGCTGTTTAAGAGTGTCACAACATTGCTGTTTACGGCAGACAAACTGCTTTATAGTAGACGAAAACGTGACTGCTGTTGTTGTGTTGTTACTGCGCTGGGAGGACGTTAATGAAACTGCCTAACAATAAACCCACATAAGAAACCAAGAACTCGCCTTCGATGATTCTACAGTTATAACGTCATTGGGCAGACTCTCTGTTTATATTGTGGGAAGCGGACGTGAAAACAGGCTTTCGACACGTCACTCAGGTCCGCATGGAGCTGGAGGGTGCGTGGTCTCCAGCTCTGCCTGAATTTTGGGAGATTTTGGGAGAAAATTTGTCCCAAAAGGTTTTCGGGAGAGGCGCTGAATTTCGGGAGTCTCCAGGAAAATTCGGGAGGGTTGGCAAGTATGTCCATAACATTAATGACCGCCATAACTACAACACCAGGGGGAGCTCTACAAACCACGTTAAACCCAGATTCCGATTTAAAAAAGGTCTTAACTCATTCTCCTTCTATCCCACATCAATATGGAATGCACTACCAACAGGTGTAAAAGAAAGTGCATCTCTATCCTCCTTCAAAATCACACTAAAAGAACACCTCCAGGCAACTACAACCCTAGACTAACACCCTCCCCCCACCACATCCCACCTACCCGGATTGTAAATAATCAAATGTAAATAATCAAATGTATATTCTTGTTGTTATGCTTTCTGAGCTCACTAAGTTCACTGCTCGCTGTACATATCCTACAAAGTCAGACCTACACTGTTTCAATGTCCATTTCTCAATTGTTGATGACTGAAGCGCTCATATCAACCAAACCTACGCCCCAACCCCCTCCACATCCCACCCTCCGGATTGTAAATAATGTAAATAACTCAATGTATATATTCTGATGATTAACTTGTGTGATGACTGTATTATGCCGATAGTATATATTTGTACCATGAATTGATTAACGCGGACCCAGACTTAAACAAGTTGACAAACTTATTCGGGTGTTACCATTTAGTAGTCAATTGTACGGAATATGTACTATATTGTGGATTCTACTAATAAAAGTTGCAATCACTCAATCAAAAACCCTACTGTGAGCAGACAGCTGTAGTAAGAACAGAGCATGGAGTAATAACAGAATTCCAGAGTAAAACAGGAGTATGACAACACTGTGTTTTTTCACCTAATTTATTGTATTTATATACCAAATTATCTTTCAGTGAAGTTGAGATATGCAAGTAGTAAATATAGTGGGAACCAACATCAATAATCTAAGATATGCTGATGATACAATCTTGATCACAGAAAACAATTCTGACCTACACGAGTTAGTAACAGCAGTAAATGAGAAGGGAAAACCATAAACATCATAACAAGGAATGATGGTGAGCAGGAACGTTCCAGTGCCAGAACATTTATAAAGAAGGGAAACAAATACAACAAGTCAAGCGCATTATACATCTGGAATACATGACAACCAAACATGAAAAATGAGACAGAAATTAAAAGAAGAATCAGAATTGCAAGAGGAACATTTGAAAACATGTCTAAAAGCTTAACATCAAGAAACACTAACATTGCATAATGAAATGCTATGTATGGTCATGTGATGTACACTTACAGGAGCAACAATGAACAGGTTAGAGGCATTTGAAATTTGGAATTACAGAAGAACGTTAAGAATTTAATGGACAGAACACAAAATAATTGAAGAGGTTTTAAAAGAGTTAAACATCAATAGACTACTACTTGTCAATATCAAGAGCAGAACGTTTGCCTACTTTGGGCATAGAGCGAGAGGAAACAACCTTCAGAAACTGTTACTAGAAGGAAAGTTCAATGGTAAACATGGGAGAAGCAGACCAAGAACAACATGGACTGACAACATCAAAGACTGTCACTGGACCCCAACAGAAATAATATGAAAACATCCAAGTGGCTCAAAAATGTGAGAAGTGGAGGATCGTGACCGCTGACTTGCTGACAGCAGATGGCACATAGTGATGGTGATGATGAATATTTATTTTGTTATTTTTTGTAAAAATATTTTTTTAGGGCATTATCCCATCATTGAAACCATACACAGCTTTTTTCCCCGCCTAATTAACATGTCCCTGTTTTGTACAACCCCAGGGAAAATATGGAATCACCAAACTTGGAGGATATTCATTTAGTTGTTTAAGGTGGCGACTTGTCCAGGGTGTACCCCTCCTTCTGCCCGATTGTAGCTGAGATAGGCGCCAGCTCCCCCCGCGACCCCAAAAGGGAATAAGCGGAAGAAAATGGATGGATGGATGGATGTTTAATTTGTAGAAAAAAAAGTACATTAGAGACATGGCGCACAATTATAGTCATTTCAAATCGCAACTTTATGGTTTTATCAAATGCTGAAAAAAAACAAAAAAATTAGGTGTAGTAGTTAATAATAGTTTTTTTTTTAGATCAAAGTGAAAAAAATGATAGACTCACTCACTTACGAGGCAAAATATGGAATTACGCTGTACAATTTAATTTCCACAACCAACACTTGCATCAGATAAAATCTGGTCATTAGTCTGCATTTAAAAAGTGTTCACACTTTGGAGAGCTGTTGTACAAGGTGGATTGACATGAATCATGGCTCTAACACAAGGGATGTCAATTGAAACAAAGGATTATCCAACTTTTCCAAGAAATTAAATCATCAAGCAATGTTGCATTAATGTTAATTGTTCAAAGTCTTCTGTGTCTAAAATATTAACTAATTACAAACAACATGGAACAGTTGTAAAAAGAAAGCATACTGTTACCCCAAGAAATATATAAAAAGTGTCAAGACGAGAGATGTATGTCATTAGGATTTTAACGATAGCAATATAGATATTCCTTATTGATACAGGTATTCATTTGTACTATATGTACAACACACATAACCAGTGAAGTTGGCACGCTGTGTAAATTGTAAATAAAAACAGAATACATCCATCAGTTTTCTACCGCTTGTCCCTTTCGGGATCGTGGGGGTACTGGAGCCTACCTCAGCTGCACACGAGCAGAAGGCGGCGTACACCCTGGACAAGTCACTACCTCATCGCAGGGCCAACACAGATAGACAGACAACATTTACACTCACATTCACACACTACGGCCAATTTTGTGTTGCCAATCAACCTATCCCCAGGTTCAATGTGAATGCAATGATTTGCAAATCCTTTTCAACCTATATTCAATTGGATACACTGCAAAGACAAGATATTTAATGTTCGAACTGGTAAACTGTTATATTGTGCAAATATTAGCTCATTTGGAATTTGATACCTGCAACATTTTTAGAAAAAGCTGGCACAAGTGGCAAAAAGACTAAGAAAGTTGAGGAATGCTCATTAAACACTTATTTGGAACATCCCACAGGTGAACAGGCTAATTAGGAACAGTTGGGAGCCAAGATTGGGTCTAAAAGCAGCTTCCATGAAATGCTTGGTCATTCACAAACAAGGATGGGGCGAGGGTCACCACTTTGTGAAAAAATATGTGAGCAAATGGTTAAACAGTTTAAGAACAACATTTCTCAACGAGCTATTGCAAATAATTTAGGGATTTCACCATCAACGGTTTGTAATATCATCAAAAGGTTCAGAGAATCTGGAGAAATCACTGCATGTAAGCGACAAGGCCGAAAACCAACATTAAATGTCTGCCTCAGGCGTTACTGCATCAAAAAGCGACATCAGTATGTAAAGGAAATGGGCTTAGGAACACTTCAGAAAACCTCTGTCCGTTACTACAGTTTATCGCCATGTCTGTAATTGCAAGTTAAAACTCTACTATGCAAAGTGAAAGCCATTTATCATCTAAAATGACTGATGCAAAGTGGAAAAGTGTTCTGTGGTCTGACGAGTCCACATTTCCAAATTGTTTCTGGAAACTGTAGACATTGTGTCCTCTGGACCAAAGAGGAAAAGAACCATCAGGATTGTTACAGGCGCAAAGTTCAAAAGCCAGCACCTGTGATGGTATGGGGGTGTATTAGTGCCCAAGGCATGGGTAATTTACACATCTGTGAAAGCACCATTAATGCTGAAAGGTACATAAATGTTTTGGAGCAACATATGTTGCCATCCAAGCAACGTATTTATCATGGACGACCCTGCTTATTTCACATAGACAATGCCAAGCCACATTCTGCGCGTGTTACAACAGCGTGGCTTCGTAGTAAAATAATGCGGGTATTAGACTGGCCTGCCTGCAGTCCAGACGTGTTTCCTATTGAAAATGTGTGGCACATTATGGAAGCATAAAATACGACATTGGTGGCCCCGGATTGTTGAACAACTTAAGCTGTACATCAAGCAAGAATGGAAAATAATTCCACCTGAAAAGCTTCAACAATTGGTCTCCTCAGTTCCCAAACGTTTACTTAGTGTTGTTAAAAGGAAAGACGATGTAACACCTTGGTAAAAATGACCTTGTGCCAACTTTTTTGCAATGTGTTGCTGCCATTAAATTCTAAGTTAATGATTATTTGCAACAACAAAAAAAAATAGTTCCTAGGTTTGAACATTAAATATCTTGTGTTTGCAGTCTATTCAATTGATTATAAGTTGAAAAGGATTTGCAAATCATTGTATTCTGTTTTTATTTACGAATTACACAACGTGCCAACTTCACTGGTTTTGGGTTTTGTAATTGGTGTAAATAAAGTTGTTAAAAAACATGCATTTTTTATTACCATTTTTACTAGCACAAGGGGCTGTACATCTAAGATCTCACAGCAGGGAAGTTTTTTTCACGCCTGCATTTTTAAGTATTAAACAAGTCAACTAAGTTTTCAATGCAAACCAACCTTTTTATGTGATATATCAAATATACTCTCATACAATATACACTCATTTTCATTGAGGGCTACATCTCAGTTATGGCCGCCCTCAAAGGTGCACTTATGTCAGTGATTATATACTATTTATAATGTGAATATATACTAATTATAATTTTTCACTAATTATTACACATTTGCCTATGCATTTGATCCTCACATTTATTAACGTACAAATTGATTAGGCATGTGGATCTTACAACAACTCAGAATTCTAATCATTTCTGATTCTTGGGCTGATGCTTTGAGTAAGCCGGGGATAAGCTAAAAAAACGTCTAAAAAAACAATAATTACAAAAATTTAAGTACTTTTTTTCACACGTTATTTCCAGGCTTTTGCAGGCCACGTACAACGATGTGGTGGTCCAGCTCTGGCCCCAGGCATTGACTTTCACACATGTGATATCAATACAATCAATTAGTATGTTTGGTGGGTGTGCATTTAAGCAAGGTGTGTTTTGACGCTACGCAAACAGCGCAATGGAGTGACATCAGACGGCGAATATATATAACTTGTAAGCGTAAGCCATCTTGCTTTAGGGCAACTTCGTGAATATATTATTTACATTTTTAACTTTTTTGACTGGATTAATATTAGCCTTTTTTGAGGAGGCAATATTGTTGTTCCAAACTTTTGTGTGGTGTTTTTTTTTGTTGCCTTTCATCGTCACAAAGTGAATGTGACAGCCTACACTTGTCATAATTATGGTTGTCAGCTGGATAAAAATAATACCGATAGCATTATCATTTGTCTTAAATCTTCCTGGACCTACCCAAATACAAACTGGTACCATATTGCCAGAAGAACAAAAACTGTGAAAACCTTTCTAAAAGAAAGGCACATAAGGTCAACGTCAAGCCTGCAAAGAGTTCAGGTCTCACTCCAATTGAAAATCTGTGGTGGAAATTGAAGAAAATGGTCCATGACAAGACTCCAACCTGCAAAGCTGATCTGACAACAGCAATCCGAGAACGTTTGAACAAGATTGATGAAGAGTAATGTATATCACTTTTTTAAGTCAATGCCATAGAGACTGCAAGCTGATATAAAATCCATAGGTGGTGCAACAAAGTACTCGTGGTGTGTTGTAATTATATATTTTTTTTGTCTTTCCACAGAATTGAGTGATTCCAAATTTTCCTTCTGCTTGATCTAAAAATGAAATATTACTACCACAATTTATTTTCTTGATTTGTTGTAGTATTTCTTAAGGCCAGACTGTAGCCATTTGAAATGACTATAGTTTTGTGTCATCTGTTTTTTTTTTCTATAAAATTAAACTACTGAATTAACATCCTCCATGTCAGGTGATGCCATTATTTTCTTCCAGGGGCAGTATAAATGGGTTGGATGAAATCGACATTGCATTTTTTTACGGTTCTTCATACCAGGACTGACACTGAGTCCTGCCGTGTTTTGTTGTGACATCATCACACATCTAATTATCGTGCACACTCTTACAGAAATATCCTGTGACACTCGATTCTGAGTGAAAGGCACACAGAATTTCCTTTTGAAAGAGGCTCATCAAGTCTCTTTGACATGATCGTCTGTTATTAACGGAATCTTTCTGTTTGCTTCCGTGCAGGTCAGTGGTGCTCAGGACTTGGTGGACTTCTCACCCGTCTACCGCTGTCTACATATCTACACTGTGCTGGTGAGCGCGTCTTTAAGTAACTTTTTTAAAGGACATTCTGGTAGCATAACCAATCACAACAAACGGCGCCAGCAGCAGACTCTTCTTTAGATATGGTGATACACATGTTGCAGCCTGATGGGAAAGCTCCAGCACGGTTCTAATGCAGCCTGCTCAATGCTTAAAAACGAAAAGGCCTCTGGCTCAGGCCTGGCTGGGCTCCAACCAGGTGGCTGAAGTGTGTAAGTGTGTAAGTGTGTAAGTGTGTAAGTGTGTAAGTGTGTGTGTGTGTGTGTGTGTGTGTGTGTGTGTGTGTGTGTGTCTGTGTCTGTGTCTGTGTCTGTGCGTGCGTGGGTGATTTCAGTTAGAGTGAAGGCGACATGAGAGGAGGTGTTGACTGGGCCATGGCTGGGTTAGCTCAACACTGTGCGTGTGTGTGTGTGTGTGTGTGTGTGTGTGTGTGTGTGTGTGTGTGTGTGTGTGCGCGTGTGTGTGTGTGTGTGTGTGTGCGCGCGCGCCCGTGTGTGCACGCCTGCAGGCTCTTTGGGGTTGTGACCGGGCCAACACATCCACCGGGTCGACTGTTTCTGTTCACCGTATGTGTGTGCGTGCTCTTGGAGGGGGGAGACAGGAAGTGCATGAACTTTGACAGGAAGGAGAAAGTGAGCGATGGAGGCAAGAGAGGGTTAGAGAAAGGCTAACTGGGTGACATGACAGCAAGGAAAGAGGTCACAGAGGGTTTAGGTTGGTGGTCTGTGAGTGTGCACGTTAGCTAGTAGCTGAGTGTGACATCAGCGAGAGTTAACCTTCTTCACCTCTGAGGTCATTTCAGCGCGGGGGAGACATTAATATAATTCTTTCAACACAGCACACTTCTCTCCCTCATCCCACTGTGTTCCTCACCAGCGTCTTTACCTCGTTATCTGCTCCGCTTCGGCTATCTCAGAATGCCAGCAAATGAACTAAAAACAGAGCAGTGTGTCTGCTGCTTTGGAGCCAAGAGGAGGCAGTGATAAGGTGCAGCTGCGTAATGGAAGGAAGAGATACTAGTGGCAACCGTTGTCTTTGTGTGGGTGCTTTTAGTTTGATGTCGAACTAAAGACGCCAACTCAAACTTTTATCTTAACTACACAAACACACACACACGCACAAACACAATTACTTTTTTGACCTTTCCCATCATTGAGTGTCTGTCATGGTGTACTTATTTCCACTTAATAGGACTTGTTCATGTACTGTTTATTTTTAATTTGACTGAGATTTGTCATGTCCCTGGTGTGTAGTCACTGATAATGCAATTCTTGAGTGTCCAAATTCCTCAGGTCATTGCTAATTGATTGTCCATCCGCAGATAGTAGAAATAAAAAGACGTGGGGAGAATAATAATAATAATAAGAATAAACAAGTTAATACTAAAAACATATAGGCTGTTTTTGACTTAAAGGCCTACTGAAACCCACTACCACCGACCACGCAGTCTGATAGTTTATATATCAATGATGAAATATTAACATTGCAACACATGCCAATACGGCCTTTTTAGTGTACTAAATTGCAATTTTAAATTTCCCGCGAAGTGTCCTGTTGAAATCGTCGCGGAATGCTGACTTGTACGCGTGACGTCACGGACTGTTAAGAAATATTAGCGCTGCGCACACACACAGCTAAAAGTCGTCTGCTCTAACCGCATAATTACACAGTATTGTGGACATCTGTGTTGCTGAATCTTTTGCAATTTGTTCAATTAATAATGGAGAAGTCAAAGTAGAACGATGGAGTTGGGAAGCTTTAGCCTTTAGCCACACAAACACACGGTGATTCCTTGTTTAAAATTTCCGGAGGTGAAACTTTACTATGGATAAGAGCGGTCAAGCGAACATGGATCACAACCAAATGTCAACCAGCAGTTTTCGGTGAGAAAATTGTGGTAAAAACTCGCCACTTACCGGAGATCAGCTGAGCTTGTGCCGTCCGTACAGCTGCCGTCGACTTCCAAGACACCCATGGATACACCCTTCCGACTATCAAGTACTATTAAACTCACAAAAACACTAGCAACACAATAGAAAGATAAGAGATTTCCCAGAATTATCATAGTAAATGTGTCTAAAAACATCTGAATCCGTCCCAATGCAATCGCGTTTTTTTTTTTTTAACTTGATTATTTATTTATTTGTCTGTCGCTATCAATATCCTCAAACACAAATCTTTCATCCTCGCTCAAATTAATGGGGAAATTTTCGTTTTCTCGGTCCGAATAGCTCTTTTTGTTGGAGGCTACTATTAAAAAGAATGTGAAGATGTGAGGAGCCATCAACGGGTGACGTCATTGTCTGCGACTTCAGGTAAAGGCAGGGCTTTTCTGTTAGCGACCAAAAGTTGCGAACTTTATCGTCGATGTTCTCTACTAAATCCTTTCAGCAAAAATATGGCACTATCGCGAAATGATCAAGTATGACACATAGAATGGACCTGCTATCCTCGTTTAAATAAGAAAATCTCATTTCAGCAGGCCTTTAAAACATATAAAGCCTCTCAGCATATAGGATTGTTTTGTACAAAATGAAAAATAGCAACCTAGCCCCCGGTGGAAAAAGTTTGGACACCCTTGATGTAATGTAATAATTGCACACCCACACAACCTCCTACTTGTAGCTATGGTGTGTTGCAGGGTTTGCGTGATGTGTTTGAGAACTACTACCGAAAGCAAAGAAGGAAACAGGCTCGCCTCGTGCTGCAGCCTCACTCTAACATGGTATGATCACAGTGTTTTTGTTTGCACACTGCTAACTACACAAGTTACAGTAACACACCACCTTGTTTCAAGTATGACCACTTTATGCTAGAGTGTTTCTCCTCCACATCATCTTTGTGATGTTTTCTTCTCCAGCATGAAACTCTGGAAGGATACAGGCGCTACTTTAATCAAATTGTTGGGTGAGTTTACCACTGTCATAAGCTCTCCTGAGGATGAAAAGTACTGAAATGACATCAAAGTGTGGTGTTGTGGTCAGGTTCTTTGTGGTGGAAGACCATGTGCTTCACACTACGCAGGGTTTGGTCAACAGAGCCTATGTGGAGGAGCTCTGGGAGCTGGCACTGTCCAAAATTGTGGCTGCTCTGAGAACACACTCGGTAGGGACAGGCCACAGGCAAAGTTGTGAAAACACACACACACATACAAAGATTTACTCACTAATACAATCGTTTGTGTCCTCAGTCCTACTGTGATGACCCAGACTTGGTGCTGGATCTGAAGAATCTCATTGTCCTATTTGCTGATACACTTCAGGTACTATATGTATCAGTACTTACATACTTTTCCTACATTTGTTGACAAGTTGTTGTTCAAACAGCCTGAAAAGTAATCCCCAAATTATTCAACTATTTGGAGTAGAGGGAGAGAGCATTGATCTCTTATGAAAGTTAAACATCAAATTATTTTTCAGAATATGTCTTGAAAGTGCTACGACACTAACAAATAGAAGTTTAAATATACAAGTTAAGGTTAGAGTCTCAACGATAGTCACACACACACTAGTTGTGGTGAAATTATCCTTTGTATTTGACCAATTCCCATGTTCAACCTCAGGGAGGTTACGGGGGCCAATGAGCTGCATCGGTGGCCGCGCTCGGGAATAACTTTGGTAATTTAACCCCCAATTCTAACCCTTGATGCTGAGTGCCAAGCAGGGAAGCAATGGGTCATATTTTTATAGTCTTTGGTATGACTCGGCTGGGGTTTGAACTCACGACCTTCTAGTCTCAGAGCGGACATTCTGAACACAAGGCCACTGAGCAGGTTAATATATATTCTGAAAAATAAAGATTTTTGGTATTTTTTTCCACAAACATGCCTTTGAAATGACTGGTTTGAAGTTACGAACTGAAAAACCCAATGGGGCCATAACTTGAGTCTTTAATTAATAAGATTACACATTTGTCAAAGATACAAGAAGAATTTCGTATTTTACACAGGGTTTTGTAAAGTTGAGATCAGGTGTTGCAAAGGCTACAGTATTTACATTTACGGGACCATTTTTGTCTGATGTTTATCTGCTGTTGGAATACTGTGAGGCTTCCAAGGTGAGTTGCATTCCTGTTTGTTTGTGGCTGGTCAAACAGTAGTGTTATGGAAGATAGCATCCTGAAATGATGTGTCATTTAAATCACAACAAACTAACCTTTTCAATGACACATACCTAAGCACGCAATAGGGGATAGTGTAAAACCGCTATGAGCCTTCCAAATAGCAAGTACTTAAAAGATTGATGGTCAAGGCTGACCTCCCTGAAGTAGAGAATGACATTGTCACCATGTTTGCTTCTTTCGCTGCAGGGTTATGGTTTCCCGGTGTCCCAGCTCTTTGACATGCTGCTGGAGATACGGGAGCAGTATGGCGAAATCCTGATGAAGAGATGGAACATCACTTTCAGGTAATCATGCTTTTTTTGTGTGTTCTTCAAATGACTGACATGTTCCTGACACCCCCACACTCCACCCCGAGTTTGTAAGGTGAAAAGGGCACGCCGCTGCACATGCACGCACAGCAGTTTGTGGGAAATGTTGCCGTTTTGAAGTTTAATGAGTATCCAGAGGCTGGAAGTGTTTTAGAGCAGGATGGGTAGTGCCCTGTCGAGATGTGTGTGAGGGCACCGCATGCCATTGTTTCTTCGTGTGTGCAGTGACACCAGTGGGATTTTCAGAGCCAGCCAGCACACAAACAAACACACTCAAAGTTTTTCCTCACACAAACACACACACACATACACACACGGGAAAGCCACAGGAATGTGTTGCATTGTTGGAGAGGGTGCACTCTCTGGTTCATGGCCTCTCCATGGAACGTTGGAACGTCCGAAGTCTCGAGAGCCAAACAAGAAAGAGGGTGATGAAAGAAGGGAGGGGGTCTAAGAAAACCTCAAGCATTAGAATGACACCCGAGGCCCCCTCCTGCGAGCTGCTAGTGTGTTTAGAGAAGGAAAAGCGGCATAGAATTTTTTTTTAGCTGTGGTCTTCTGTCTCTCATCCCCAGGCAGGTGTTGGACCAGGACAACTTCAGTCCCATCCCGGTGTCAACAGAGGAGGAGTACAGACACTACACTTCCCTGTTCCCTCTGCAAGACCCCCAACTAGACAAGGTACAGGGCAATGGAGGCACATCAAGTCTGAATCAAAGATTTCAATTGACATCAAAATGTGTTTTCTGCAGCTTCCCTTTCCAAAGAAGCTTCCATTCTCCCAGTTTGTGCCAAAAGTCTACTGCCAACTCAAAGAGTTTATCTACGCTTGTCTCAAGTACTCTGAAGACCTGCACCTCAGGTACACCATTCCCGTCACTCTTCTTTTTCCCTCCTTCATCAAAATTGTTCTTGCAGCGCATACCTAAACACCCGAGCCTTCTGCGTCCCAGACTGTAGTAGGTCTATGTATCTTACTATTTGCACATCGCACACAATTTTCTTGGCCTACTGTCTTGCTTGAAAACAAACAGCCTCCTTGGTGGTCTCGTATACGGCGAGTATTACCAACAGGGGGTGCCGTACTGATGCTGTCTTTTATGTCTTTGTGTTCATACTGAAATCTTTCTTTCCATCTCCATATTCTTCTCACACAGACACACAATTATGTAGAGTTTACTTTCGAGGTTAAACACTAACCTCCTGTGTGTGCGCGCACTGTTGGTTATGCTTGATGGAAGAATGAAGTAAAACAAAGCAGCTACTTTTCCACTGAGGAGACGAGCAATCAGGGAACATCTTGCGCTGTGTGGCGGGAATATTCCACAGACCTGGGACTGGGCCAGTCACATGTGCGCACACACACACACACACACACACACACACACGCACACACACACACACGCAACCACACAAAGATGCACACGCATACACACGCAGAGGAAAGTTGCAATAAGTGGAGACTGACAATGTCACATCTTCTGATGTATTGAGGTGGTCTGACCTGAGTGGCTCCGTTGATCCATGACAGGGTGAGTGGAGGATTGATTAGAAGTGAATTAGTTGTGTTGGGGATTGGGGGGTTGGGTTGGTGCCGCACTAATCACACATCACTAATGGCACTAAGCGCCGCCCTTCTTAGCCTTCCTGCTGGCTTCAAACGCACACGGCTCCGGAAGCAGACCGGACGACGGAGCTTGACGGTGGTCATTTATCCCTCCTTGACTTTTGACCTTAACCCCCCCATTTGCATTGGTGATTGGCGGTGTCCTGGCAGAGTTCTCTCAGAGCCAGACGTCTGTACTGGAAAAGTGTGAGCGTGAACATGTTGAGCTACGAAAGCAAAGCGGGGTGTCTCTGAAAAAGAACATGTTCTGTGTGACGAAAGAAAACATCATACTTTTTGGCCTTGCCGCGTTGTAGACGTCCATGTTGGCCGTCACAAACATTTCCATTTTGCTCCAGTTGGGATGTGTTTGTTCAGTACACTGTTATCAGCTGGATCTGAGACCAATTGTCTATTTGTGGTTGTTATCGCACTGGTAGCATTCTAGCCGCTATCTCAAACCATGAGCTGTGTCTCAAATTGAATATGCTTCAGTAATTATATTGCGTAAACTGACAGTTCTTTTTTCCCTAAAAGTGTTGTGCTGTTTCAAATCTATTACTGTCGTTGTACCCTTGTAGGAAATTATGATTACCCTCTTCTTGTTGTTATTCTTCTCCTCCTTGGTCCTCCCTCCACCCACTCCCCCTCACATCTGTTGTGGCTGATGGCAACGCAAACACAATGAAACTATCGAAATCCTGCGGTGCGTCTATATTTGTGCGCTTGCAGGGTTCACTCACGGACGTTGACTTTTTGCCACTCTCTCCCCACACACACACACACATGTGCGCGCACACCCGCATGCATGCACACATGCTGTGCCGCCCTGGGGTGAGCTACAGTTGGAACTTACTGTGTTTCCAAAAAAAGTAAAGGAATCCTAAATACATTCCGACAATTCAAAGCAGGGGGAAAAAAATTCCTGCAGAAGTGCAGAGTGAGCAGCAGTTGTGTGTGTGTGTGTGTGTGTGTGTGTGTGTGTGTGTGTGTGCGTGGGTGTGTGTGTGTGTGTGTATATATGTGTGTATATGTGTGTATATGTATGTGCGTGCGTGCGTGCGTGCGCGTGCTTGTGTGTGTGTGCGTGCGCGCGCGCAAGTAAGTTAGATTAAGTTCCAGGCACAGACAATTGAGGGAATTGTCCGGAATTTGTTTATTAGCCACAGGGTTGTGGAACAGAACTGCCAATTACGGTACACACACATACATACACACAACAAAACTAAACAAACGTGTGCATCGTTTGCCCTGTCCTCCAACACGTTCTTCTGATTGACCTCTATAACTTTTAGTCTCATGCTGTGTACATGTCATTGTCCACACCTGTACCTCTCATCAGTCTGTCTTCAGCCAACATGAGGCACACTTGAAACTATTGTTGTAACAATACCGATATTTTGGTACCGGTACCAAAATTACTTCAATACTTTTCTAAATAAAGGGAACCACAAGAAAATGGCATTATTGGCTTTATTTTACCAAAAAGTCTTAGAGTACATTAAACATATGTTTCTTATTGCAGTTAAGTCCTTAAATAAAATAGTGATCATACTAGACCACTTGTCTTTTAGTAGTAAGTAAACAAACAAAGGCTTCTAATTAGTCTGCTGACTTATGCAGTAACATATTGTATCATTTATCATTATATTATTTTGTCTACATTATTAAGGGCAAGTGGTAGAAAATTAATTATTCATCTACTTGTTCATTTACTGTTGATATCTGCTTACTTTCTCATTTAACATGTTGTGTATACTCTTCTGTTAAAATTTAATAATCACTTATTCTTCTGTTGTTTGATACTTTACATTAGTTTTGGATGATACCACAAATTTGGGTATCAATCCGATACCAAGTAGTTACAGGATTATACATTGTTCATATTCAAAGTCCTCATGTGTCCAGGGACATAGTTCCTGCGTTTGTAAACATAATATACATTAAAAAAAAAATTTTTAAAAAAAAGAGGATGTTGTGATGTCAAAAAATAGACATAATCTTAGTAGTATCAACTAAATACGTGCCTGTACTTGATATCATTACAGTGGATGTTAGGTGTAGATCCACCAATGGTGTTTGTTTACATTTTGACACCGGTGAGATACGGTGTGTAGTGAAGCATGTTTAGCTATTCCTCGTCCTGAAAGGATGATACTTGTAAGAAACGTACTTTATTTGTCGCCATGGAGACCAGGATTAGTGATTTATAAGTCGCTAAAACACTGGCGACGGCGGATGGCCGTTAGCTGCTAGCTAGCTAGCCATGTCTTAAAGCACATCTTCCTGAGAGCGTTTTAGTTTTATAACTTCACATTTATCGTTAGTTTTTAAGCCAAAATGTGTTTTTTCTCCCTTTTCTGTCTACACACATTGTCTGCTTGTAAGTACTCCCTGATTGTGTGCTACCGAACATGCTCCTCTGCTCGTAAACCAGCAATGTCACGATGTGACTTCGATGCGGGCGCGGGGGCGTGCGGGACCAGTACGTTTCAGAGACCGTATAGTACCGAAAATGATTCATTAGTATAGCGGTACTATACTGATACCGGTATACCGTAGAACCCTACTTGAAACACAACAAAATCCGTAGTGCGTTGTTTGAACTAACAAAAACTCGTCAGTAACACTTTAAATGTGTCTTTTAAAGCGTTGTGCTTGAATTAAACCCATCTAGTCAAGACATGACTTATAGGAAATATTTAGGAATAGTTGTCATGTGACTATTGCTATTAAAGGAGGTAGCTAACTTCCAAAAGCTTTCCTTCCATTTAAGGTAAATTTTAGGCCATTTTTACACTAAACAAAAATATAAACGCAACACTTCTGTTTTTGCTCTCATTTTCCATCAGTTGAAACTCAAAGATCTATAGTGTTTACTGTATTCACAAAAGAACTAGTCCTCTCAAATATTGTTCACAAATCTGTCTAAATTGGTGTTAGTGAGCATTTCTTCTTTGCCAAGTTAATCCCTTCCACCTCACAGGTGTGGCATATCAAGATGCTGATTAAACAAAATGATTATTGCACAGGTGTGCCTTAGGCTGACCACAATAAAAGACCACTGTGCAGTTTTATCACACAGCACAATGCCAAAGATGTCGCTTTGAGGGAGCGTGCAGTTGGCATGCTGACTGTAGGAATGTCGACCAGAGCTGTTGCCCATGAATCGAATGTTCATTTCTCTATCATAAGCAATCTCCAAAGGCGTTTCAGAGATTTTGGCAATATAACCATCTGGCCTCAAAACCGCAAACCACGTGTAACCACACCAGCCCAGGACCACTACATCCAGCAGGTGCACCTCCATGATTGTCTGAGACCTGGACAGCCGCTGCAACAATTGTTGTGCATAACCAAATAATTTCTGCACAAACTGGGAGAAGCCGTTTCAGGGAAGGTCATCTGCATGTTTGCCGTCATCATCGGGCTCTCGACCTGATAGTAGTTTGTCGTCATAACCAACTTAAGTGGGGAAAATGCTGACATTTGATGGCGTGTGGCACGTTGGAGAGGTTTTCTCTTCACGGATGAATCCAGGTTTTCACTGTTCAGTACAGATGCCAGACATGTCAGTGTGGCGTTGTGTGGGACAGCGGTTTGCTGATGTTAACATTGTGAATCAAGTGGTCCATGGTGGGGGTGCGATTATGGTGTGGAAAGGCATATGTTATGAACAAGGAACGCAAGTGCCTTTTATTGATGGCATTATGAATGCACAGAGATACCATGACAATATTCTGAGGCCCATGGTTGGACCATTTACCGGAGACTATCACCTCATGTTGCAGCATGACAATGCACAGCCCCCTGTTGCAAAGATCTGTACACAATTCTTAGAAGCTGAAAGCATCACAGTTCTTGCATGGCCAGCATACTCACCGGACATGTCACCCGTTAAGCATGTTTGGGATGCTGTGGATCAGCGTATGCAACAGCATGTTCCAGTTTCTGCCAATATCCAGCAACTTTGCACAGCCATTGAAGAGGAGTGGACCAACATTCCACAGGCCGCAACCAACAATCTGATCAACTCTTTGCGAAGGAGATGTGTTGCACTGTGAGGCAAATAATGGTCACACCAGATACTTCCTTTTCTGAGGAATACTCATTAAACACTTGTTTGGAAAATCCCAAAGTTGAACAGCCTAATTGTGAACAGGTGGGTACCATGGTTGAGTATAAAAGCAGCTTCCATGAAATGCTAAATCATTCACAAACAAGGATGGGGTGAGGGTCACCAATTTGTGAAGAAATGCATGAGCAACTTGTTTAAGAACAACATTTCTCCACCAGCTATTGCAAGAAATTTAGGGATTTCACCATCTACGGTCCAAAATATTATCAAAAGGTTCAGAGAATCTGGAGAAATCAATGCACATAAGCAACAAGGCTGAAAACCAACATTGAATGCCCGTGACATTCGATTCCCCAGGCGGTACTGCATCAAAAACCGACATCAGTGTGTAAAGGATATCACAACATGGGCTCAGGAACACTTCAGAACAACCACTGTCAGTAACTACAGTTTGCTGCTACATCTGTGAGTGCAAGTTAAAACTCTACTATGCAAAGCGAAATATATTTATCAACAACACCGAGAAACGCCGCCGGCTTCGCTGGGCCCGAGTTCATCTCAGATGGACTGATGCAAAGTGGAAAAGTGATCTGTGGTCTGACAAGTCCACATTTCAAATTGTTTTTCGAAACTGTGAACGCTGTGTCTTCCAGAACAAAGAGGAAACGAACCATACAGATTGTTATTGGTGCAAAGTTCAAAAGCCAGCATCTGTAATGGTATGGGGGTGTATTTGTGCCCAAGGCATGGGTAACTTACACATCTGTGAAGGCACCAATAATGTTGAAAGGTACATACAGGTTTTGGAGCAACATAGGTTGCCCTCCAAGCAATGTTATCATGGACGACCCTGCTTATTTCAGCAAGACAAAGACAGTGGTACAACAGCGTGGCTTCATAGATAGAGTACGACTACTAGACTGGCCTGCCTGTAGTCCAGACCTGTCTCCCATTGAAAATGTGTGGCGCATTATGAAACCTAAAGTACGACAACAGAGAATGTTGAACAACTTAAGCTGTACATCAAGCAAGAATGGGAAAGAATCCCACCTGAAAAGCTTAAAAAATTGGTCTCCTCAGTTCCCAAACATTTATTAAGTGTTGCTAAAAGGAAAGACGATGTAACACAGTGGTAAAAATGCCCCTGTGAAAACTTTTTTGCAATGTGTTTCTGCCATTAAATTCTAACTTAATGATTATTTGCCAAAAATAAATTAAGTTTGTCAGTTCAACCATTAAATATCCTGTCTTTGCAGTCTACAATTGAATATAAGTTGATAAGTATTTGCAAATCATTGTATTCTGTTTTCATTTACGAATTACACAACGTGCCAACTTCACTGGTTTTGGGTTTTATACATGCTGGAAGTATATATGTAGTGTAGTGACAGGCACATACATAATACCATGTAATATTTCCGTATTTTGGTCATTTTAAGCATAGGATATTGATTTCACAGACATATCACAACGTTCACTATTTCTTTAAACAACAACATTACTAATCATGACAGACTTCATGAGAGACAACAAACATAAAATAATCACTGACCCTTACTGTACAATGTCTCTCACTAGGATGCTGATTAATGGGATGTTCGTATTTTGACGTTTAAATGAAGAATTAATCAAAATCCACATGAAGGGTTAAAAAAAAAATCTGCTCCGCAAAAAAACGTCTTTTTGTGTCTTTCTGGCCATCTCCATTTTAGAGTGATTTCGAGGCACAAGGGATTACTCCCATTAGCACAATTTCTAGCCACCTATTAAAAAATTTGAATGCAAAAAATACATGTGTTCTTGTCTCTCATATGTATTGTGAATGATGGGCAAAATTCGAAAAAAGTGCAGTTATCTTTAAACACATTCACAAGAATCAGTAGTATTTAGATTAAAAAAAACACATGTTGGAAGTATTTCCGTAAGAACATGTCATCGGAGCTGTGGGGAAGAACTACTCAAGCATCAAGTTGTTTACACTGAGCTAATAATGATGATCAATATTTTTTCGGTCACTTTTAAAGAGTGATCATGTTGGTTTGAACACAAAAATTGTGTGTGTGTGTGTGTGTGTGTGTGTGTGTGTGTGTGTGTGTGTGTGTGTGTGTGTGTGTGTGTGTGTGTGTGTGTGTGTGTGTGTGTGTTTTGTCAGCTCCACGGAGGTGGACGACATGATCCGCAAATCCACCAATCTGCTGCTGACCCGAACCCTGAGCCATTGTCTACAGTACGCCATTAAGAAGAAAAATGTTGGTCTGGCTGAGGTAGTGTGTGTAATAAAATCACCTCTCTCTGGGAGAGAAGCGGCTAATGTTGTTTGCATAGCTACAATGGAAGTATTTCCAGCTTGTTTTGCCTTTACTGGAGCAGACGTTTTGTGGTCATTGTCATGATGATGATGATGATGATGTTTCTTGGCTTTTGTCCAGTTGGTACAGGTGATCATCAATACCACTCACCTTGAGCAGAGCTGCCACTTCTTGGAGGAGTTCATAGCAAACATCACCAATGTTCCTCCGGACACGGCTAACGCCACCAAGCTGTACGGGACATCTACGTTTAAGGTGAGTAATAGACCAGTCGTACCCGCAACTTTTCCGAGCCTGCTTTGTGTCGTCGTGTCTGGCAGGACGCGCGCCATGCAGCTGAGGCAGAGATCTACACCAGTCTAAATGCCAAAATTGACCAGTTCCTGCAGCTAGCGGATTACGACTGGTTAGTGGGAGTGCCGACCGGCGATGCACCGATGCCCAGTGACTACCTGCTGGACCTGGTGGCTTTCCTGAAGAGCACCTTCAGTGTCTTCACCAACCTGCCTGTGAGTGTATGCGCGTGCGCACGTGCACGTTACATGACACATCACAGGGCAGCACAAGCCGCTTTAATTTGTTCTGGGTTAAGCTCGTTAACATGCTGAGCTCATTAATGGGGGGCAGCAGATTACACAGCAGCTCAGGTTATTGACTCCACAGGCTGCTAGAACATCATCGCATTGCCATTACATTGCTGCTTCTCAAAACGCATGTCAAACATATGATATTTTCCCCTCTGGCGCACACACATACACACACCATTTTGCAACGCACACGTTTAGTGATCACAGGTCATAAAGCCCCACACACACACACGCTGAAACACACACACATACACGCACACAGTGGTTGAGCTAAGTGTTTTCCAGACCTTCTAAGAAGCTTTATCTTACACCCCACGAGCCCCGGACGTGACCCTGTCGCCCTCTCACACACACATACACACAGCGTGAGTGTGAGTGGGGCCGCCTAAGCAGATCGGATGCTGTGGATCAGTAAATCTGAGTGGCATGACCCTCTAAACTAGAATGGACGTGCACAGCAGCAACAGTGAGAGAGGAGAAGGTGTTGAAGGCAGCGTCCAGATGCTCACATGATGTCTGACAGCAAGGCTGCATGTTAAATGCTTCCTTCCTTCCAGGGTGTTTTATTTTGAAAAGCCACCTGCTCCATGCCCACTTAAACGACAAACCACCAAATATTTCTGGTTTATGTCTCTTGCCATAGGGAGCGCCCGTAGAACATGCTATCTTACCGGTAAGTATCTGTAGTGTCATGACAACAGCTCGATTGCCCTCGCTAACCCCTCAACTTTGACCCCCACCCACGTCCCCGACAGTTAGCTAGCTAGCAGCATGACGTGTGACACGAGTGATGCACGTTTCTGTCCCCGCGTTCCAACCCTTTATTTGCGTTCCACTTTTAGAAAGTGAGGGGAGACGTGTGCTGATCCCACAAAACAAACCGATGAATTACAGCAATCGTAGTAGTTGGGAGGCTTCAAGAGACCGTGATGGCAAGATCAACATTTCATGCGTCTTTGATGCCATACAGATTATTCAGTGTCGTCCTCTTGTTCAGTCGTCCCAGCCCCTTTAAGTGTGTGATTTTGTGCGTGTGTAAATGCAGTTTGCTTGTTCCATCGTCCATTTCACCCTATCGGGATCAACCCAAAGGCTTGTAAAGACATTCGTCCACATGTGTACCGTATTTTTCGGATTATAAATCCCTCCGGAGTATACGTCGCACCAACCGAAAATGCATAATAAAAAAGGAAAAAAACATATATACGTCGCACTGGAGTATAAGTCGCATTTTTGGGGAAAATGTATTTGATAAAATCCACCACCAAGAATAGAAATTTGAAAGGCAATTTAAAATAAATAAAGAATAGTGAACAACAGGCTGAATAAGTGTATGTCGTATGACGCATAAATAACCAACTGAGAACGTGCCTGGTATGTTAATGTAACATATTTTGGTAAGAGTCATTCAAATAACTATGACATATAGAACATTCTATACATTTACCAAACAATCTGTCACTCCTAATCGATAAATCCGATGAAATCTTCTTCCTCAATGTCGCTTCTAAACAACTCTGCCAACTCCAAAGGTATGCGCCGCTTCCTCTTGTCGTTTTCTGCTGCATATTTCGCTACGTCCAGCTTGTAATCTGCAGTACATGATTTCCATTTCGTTCCAATTTTTGTTCAGCCCTTCTCAGTTTTTATAAGTTACCGCCAACGATGCAAATTATCCATTTTAATAGCTACGGCAGTAGCATATAGCATGTAGCAGTTAGCATTCCATGACCCTTCCCCGCCAAATTCTTATTGGTTCACGTGTGTGTGTGACGATTGCTGACATTTTCTGCGTCTCTTCCGCGAATGAGATAAATAATATTATTTGATATTGTGTAATCTGCAGTACATGATTTCCCTTTAGGTGCCATTTTCGTTCAGCCCTTTTCAGTTTTTATAAGTTACCGCCAAAGATGAAATTATCCATTTTAATTGCTACGGCAGTAGCATATAGCAGTTAGCATTCCATGACCCACAATGCACTTCTGCCATGACACTCCCCCGCCGAATTCTTATTGGTTGACGTGTTTGTGACGATTGCTGACATTTTCTTCGTCTCTTCTGCGAATGAGATAAATAATATTATTTGATATTTTACGGTAATGTGTTAATAATTTCACACATAAGTCACTCCGGAGTGTATGTCGCACCTTATAGTCCGAAAAATACGGTAGTTTGATTTCCAAGTGCGTGAATCAATTGGGGCACACGCATCATCCACAAGGAATAATACATGTAATCAACATATTCACAATACTGTTGGTAATAACAAGACAAACGTCTTCCTCAGGGCAAAGTGGCGCAGACGGCGTGCATGTCGGCTTGCAAACACATCTCCACCTCGCTGATGCAGTTGCTGCTGGACCCTGAGGTCAAGCAGATCTCCATGGGGGCGCTGCACCAATTTAACGCTGATGTCCGCGAGTGTGAGGGTGAGTGTGGCCAACCTGCTCTTTTTCTGTCCACAAATGTCCCTAAAGTTCTCCTTCCAATTGTTTTACACAATCTTCATGTGCACACCCTCAGACATTCTGCCCTGCCCATGTAGTTTGCATTGGAAGCCAAGGGGGGCGTTGTGTAACAGCAATTGTGCCTCTTGTTCTGTTGAAAACCTTTTTTTCATCTTTTGGCCTACTTGATGAAAAAGGGTTGCCTAAATGAACAAAAGACGAGATGAGAAGTTATCCCATGTGCAAGAAGCCAAAGACACAATTTAAAATGGATTAAATGGGGGAAAAAGGGCGGAATGGAAGCGGACCACGATGAAAGAGGCTGAGGGAAAATAGGATTAAAAGAATGAGGTGTGAAATGAAAAAAGAGGAAACAAAGGAGAGAAACATACATGGATGGGAGCAGCGCTAGAATGACTTTGAAAGGAGGGATTAGAGGTGAAATAAAACCTGGAAATCCCAAACACAACTGGGAACTTGAAAGAAAGATGGCTGACACGGCGAGCGCAAAGGGCCTTGATGGCAACGCCATGATGGCTGCCGCTGGGAGGAAGCGACAGACGTCGGATTGGAGGATTGGAGCGAAAAGAAAAGAAGGAACAAAACAAGATAAGGCCTTTGTGTGTCTCGGGGTCAGCAGAGATGGCAGGCGTGTAATCTGCGCCGCGCTGTGTATGGACCGCCATTTTGGTGAAAGAGATTAGCTACACACCTCTCCTTTCCAATGGGCTTGTTTCCCAGCGCCAAGTGACGCTGAGACCCCTGCTCACACTCCGTACGACCCCAACACACACACGTACACCAGCATCACCTCCAACCAACGGCATTAAATACTGCACATGGACACACACACACACACGACTCTGACACCCTGCCCCCACCCCTGCTCCCTCTTTCCCCCCCCCTCCCCCCTGCTTGTCATTTGTCTGCCAATCTGTCCTGATGCATAGCGAATTCAACCAGGTCTTTTATTATTCACCCTCCTTTTTCTCTCCTCCTCCTCTCTTCCCTCGCTCCGGGGGTGGACTGAGGGGGGGTGGGTTTGTCTTTTTCCCACAGGTTTTGCCAGAGCCGGCCCGGTCGCAGGCTTCCAGGGTGACACGTTGCTTCTGGCCTTCAGTGACTTGAGACAAGTAGGTCTTTGTCTCCGTCGTAGTCGTCCTCTCTCCTTCCTTTCTTCCGACGCTATCTTTTCTTCCTCCTCCCGCGTCCCTTTCATCCTTCCTCCTCGTCTTCCTCCTCCATTTGGACAACTGTGAGACAAGTGTCCTTTAAAATGCAAACAGGAACTGCGTTTGTGACATTTTAAGTCCGGAAAAAGCACAGCTTCTTTGACATGTGGCCGCGTTTATTTTTGTAGGCGTGTGTGAACTTAACCCCAAGTTTTGATCATGAATATTTATTGCCGCTTGTGACGTATCCACTTGAAATGTAGGAAGTTTGAGTACCAAAGCGTAGTCTGATGGCGTTCTTCGCGAAGGAGGAAGTGTCCCGTGTGGGCCAAGCAGAACTGCCAGTGGTGTTTTTGGACTTTTGAGCGCTCGCAGTGTGTGAAAGTGTGTGCGTGTGACAGCGAATGACGGATGGGCCGGCAGGACGGAGCGGGGACGATGAATGAGGTGACGGACAGAGACGGATAGCCCTTTATCCCTCCGTCACAATTCCGCTTTCTCCCTCCCTTGCTTCTCTTTCTGCGCCTGTCTGGATGATGCAGTGCCTCTGGAGGAGCGTCCATGTTTACTCCAACACCCCCTCGGCTTCATCCTTCTCTTCCTCATCTCGTCCCTCCTCTTCCTGCCTCCCGTCCATCTCCCAGCTTCATTTTCTTTCTCTCCCAACTCATTGTTTTTAACGCCATTCTCATCAAATCAAAAGAAGCTTTCACACCTCACGTCATGTGCCACCGCGTCCCTTTTCACACACGCATTCTTTGGCCTGCGCCACCACTGCCTTCTCACGCGCTCTTTCGTACGTGCTCATACGCGCCTGAGGACGCTTTGGAGCGTTGACTCGACCGTGAATGCTCGATAAATCACGCTGAAGGTGCTGTCAGTTGTGTGGTCGGACCCTGGCCTTCCGCAAGGTTCCGAGGTCCTGGGACTGGATCGAAATGATAGTTCCCCGAGGAGACACACGCATACATTATAGGAACATGAATCAACTTGAATTGTCGTCTGGTTTTGCTAATGGTATTGGAGCACATCAGCAGTTTTGCTAATATTTAGATTATAAATATGTCCATTCTATTTATAGATTAAACGCAGGACGAAATGGTAAATGGGTGGTACTTGTATAGCGCTTTTCTACCTTTTTCTTAGGGACCCAAAGCGCTTTGACACTATTTCCACATTCACCCATTCACACACACATTCACACACCGATGGCGGGAGCTGCCATGCAAGGCGCTAACCAGGACCCATCAGGAGCAATGGTGAAGTGTCTTGCTCAAGGACACAACAGACGTGGCTAGGATGGTAGAAGGTGGGGATCGAACCTGTAACCCTCAGATTGCTGGCACGGCCACTCTCCCAACTTCGCCACGCCGTCCCCATGTGTGTTTATGTTAAATATGTGTTTTTGTTGAACGTGCACACGGAGCTATTCATTTTAATGTAAGATATTATCAGTACATGTCAGTCATCAGTCCTGCCAAACCGATGATTTCCCGATATTCCCGACTTCCCACATGATTGTATGTATTTTCTTTGCTGATCCGTGAAAGTCTTTATGCCACCTTCTTGTCATAACATCACGAGTCAGGTCCAGTTCAGGTCCGTGCTAAGCCGTTGCACTCTGGCACATCGGTAACCCATGGACCTGCCAACCATGTGAGCAGACGGCCACTTGGACGCGATTAAAGGGAAAATGTTCCGGCCCAATTCTGAGTCGGCGGAGAGGAAAGGAGCACTGAATATGTGGAGATGTTGATGGCAAATGAAAGCGACCAGTCAGGTGAAAGTGATACGTGCGGGGTGGTCTCTCTACCTCGGGGTGGCATCAATAGTGGGGTGACAGAGGCCCAAAGGAAGGATGAGCAGCAGATGGACACACACACACACGTGCATACGCACACGTATAGACATCGCCGCTTTTAGAAAGACAAAAAGACTTTTTTGATGAACACAGAAAAAACATTGTTTCTACGGCAACCGTTTCAAATTTGGCCTTTCACCCTCTCTGGACTTTTTTTTTTCCCCTTTCAATACTTCCTGTTTTCTCTGTGTGAAATCTTACTACACACTAAGGACATCTCTCTGTTTTAATGTCTGCATAATTCGTCTTACGAGCGCCATGGCGCTGGGATAAGTAGTATTTGTCCACAGCCCACTCCAACTCAGAAAAGGAACTGAGAAAGGTAGTGCGAAGGAGAAGAAGCGGACGTCCGAATCAAATAAAAACCCCAAAAACATGTCCTACTGTTTAGCAGCCGACCCAGCGAGTCAGCCCGGCCTCAGTGCTGTCGGTATGCATCACAAAAGCACGCACCCACAAATTTATAATTGACAGATATTCCATCCATCCATCCATTTTCAACCGCTTGTTCCCTTTGAGGTCGCGGGGGGCGCTGGTGCCTTTCTCAGCTACAATCGGGCGGAATGCGTGTACACCCTGGATTAGTCGCCACCTCACCACAGGGCCAACACAGATAAACAGACGAAATGCACATTCACATTCACACACTAGGGCCAACTTGGTGTTGCCAATCAACCTATCCCCAGGTGCATGTCTCTGGAAGTGGGAGGAAGCCGGAGTACCCGGCGGGAACCCACGCAGTCACGGGGAGGACATGCAAACTCCACACAGAAAGATCCCGAGCCCGGAATTGAACCCAGGACTACTCAGGACCTTCGTATTGTGAGGCAGACGCACTAACCCCTCTTCCATTGTGCTGCCCATTTACAGATATTATTCCATGAAAATATGGAGAAGCTGTTGATGCTCGGTACACAAAGATACCTTGCTGTCAACACTGACCATTCCGGTCCGTAACTCAAAGACATCTCTGTGCGACACAAACAACGATTTTCTAGTTTCTATTGTTAAGCAACAAAAGGGACACCGGCTAATGTCTCTACTCCCCAAGGTAAATGCTGAACATTTACATTATTATCACATTATTTTATAAAACTACCGTAGTTGTTTGTAGTACATGCTATTTTTATATTTTTCAAACAATATTTGTTAATTAAAAGTTAGTTTTTCTTTTTGAAAAGGCATGTTAAAGGCGTGGTGTTTTGAATCAAATCAAATCAACTTTATTTGTAAAGCACATTTAATATTTACCACAGGGGTAGCCAAAGTGCTGTACAATGGGCAGGTTAAAAGATAATACGAGAACCGAGCAAACAACACAACACAAACAGAACATGATACAGAAATTAATAAATAAAACATAAAAACAGGTTCACAGCAGGTGTATAATGGGGCGTCATTGCAGGATGGATATCACTCAGTGTTAAAAGCCAAGGAATAAAAGTATGTTTTTAAGAGAGATTTAAAAACGAGAAGAGAGGAGGCTTGTCTAACACTCAGAGGTAGGGTGTTCCAGAGCTTGGGAGCAGCAGCAGCGAAAGCTCTGTCACCCCTAAGCTTCAACCTTGTGCCAGGGACCGTCAGTAGCAGCTGATGGGCTGATCTTAGGGATCGGGTGGGGCAGGAAGGCTGAAGGAGGTCGGAGAGATATGTTGGCGCTAGGTTGTTTAGACATTTAAAAACAAATAGAAGGAGTTTAAAATGGATTAGGTAACACACAGGGAGCCAGTGAAGGGACGCTAATATAGGGGTGATGTGCTCACGTCTGCGGGTCTGTGTTGGCAGACGAGCATCAGAGTTCTGCACGAGCTGCAGGCGGGCGAGAAGGCCCGGCTAATGCCTACATACAGGGAGGGCATTGAAGTAGTCTAAACGATTCGAGATAAAGGCGTGGATTAATTTCTCGAGATCATGTCCTGATAGAAGCGGTTTCACTTTCGCTATTTGGCGTAATTGATAAACAAATTTTTGAACAACGCTGCCGATTTGTTTTTCGAATTTAAAATCTGAGTCGAACTTTACCCCAGGTTTGTGACACAGTCGCTGAGATACAGGGTCAGAGTGCCCAGGTCAACGTTGGGTGAGGGAGAGCGACTTGGACCAAACAACATAACTTCTTTTTTGTCTTCATTTAGGCTTAGGAAGTTAGCTGAAAGCCAGGCTTTGATGTCGTGCAGGCAGTCAATGAGACGTTGAACCGTGTTGTTTTGTGCCATGGGAAAATAGATCTGGCAATCATCGGCATAAAAATGAAATGCAATACCATACTTCCTAAAAATAGAACTAAGGGGGAGAAGGTAAAGTGCAAATAACATTGGGGCTGCCCTGGGGTAGACTGACGGAAGTGTGGCTGCCAGTTTGCGCCTACGGCCCCTCCGACCACCACCTATCATTCATTCACCGGTGTGAGCGGCACCGGGGGCAAAGAGTGAAGTGTCCTGCCCAAGGACACAACGGCAGCGATTTTTGGATGTCAATAGGTGGGAAGCGAACCTGCAACCCTCAGGTTTCTGGCCGGCCACTCTACCTACTACGCCATGTCGCCTTAACGGGGGCCGGCGCGTCCAAGGCCGCTGCTAATCCAGGTGGGGCCCGACACAGAGCCCGCAGGTGTTGGGAATTCACCCCGCGCCTCCTGGGGTGGGGACAGCAAGAGTGAGGCGGGCGAGCTTCCCGCTGCAGACCGACGACGGAAAGAATCCACGACCCGGCGGGATCCAGTTAACGCGGGTGCAGGAAGAAACCAGGTACCGGACCATACCTCCTTCGGGAAGCCACGAAGTTAGTGCCCTAACTCTCACCAGCTGGCCACCACGTTTGCCGCGGCGCCGGTGGCGCTTTCGCTGGGGGGGGAGCCAGTGGGCGAAAAAGGAAAGCAAGAATCCGGCCAGGTGAAAACGCTGACTTGGACGTCGAAAAACCAACGTCGAAGTTGATCATGTCCGTGTGAGAGGGACACAGATCCAACAGCGTTTAGCGATCTTACACAAACAGTGAGTTGACAGGGACATTAAAAGACGTGAACAGCACAAAAACAAGCAGAGCTGACAGCGAGAGACGGCAAGCCACAGCACATACTGGCGCCATCTTGGATTGCGTCATTGAAAGGGCCAAGCACAAATTAAATAGATTTTATTAAATTTACATGGCTGATTTGAGATATGAGTGTTTTGAGTTACAAGCTTGGTCATGAAAGAGCTTGTAAGTTGAGGTATTACTGTATGTAGAAAATCGGAGTCAGTACTATCTATATCTTGAGTGCACCCTCATCCTGATCTTATGCACACAAACACACAAGATGGGTGCAGTGGAAGGTCAGTGGGATCAATGTTGGTGCCAGGGAGGTGGAAACTTGTTTTCAGACCCCCTCAAACGTTCTTATCTGATGGTCGCGTGCTTTGCTTTTGCTACCTGCACATGCATGTGTGTGCGTACATGCACGCCACTGTGAACGACAGAAAGCAAAAACTTTCTTATCTGCGGATTTATGAGTGGAAGCCGGCGCTGGTGTGGGAGAGGTTGCGGTTTGCGCTTCTCGACCTCCGCCTCAACTTCCTGTCCTGTCTGCGGCCGAGCTTTATCGCCATGACGACAGGTCAGCCAGTGGTCATGACAACAAAGCCGTTCGGGGCCACCCGATTGGACGGGATTGGTGCTTCCGACCTGTGGTCAGCCAGCGGTCAGCTCGTTGAAAATCGCTGCGAGTGGACCACAGGCGCGTGCGTGATGGACGTTCACATGCGCGGACTGGGTCGGGTCATTGTTCTGCACTATCAGTTGTGACCCTGCTGTCAGTCAATAAGACTTGCATCACACTCTTCCTGCGTGTGTTTCCTGTTATAAGGTTCTTGTGGGGGCAAACAGTGGGACACGCTGGTGTACTAGTAGTTACAAGACCTATTCAGTGCTCAGCTATGTTTGAAGCCAATGAGCTGCTATTCTGTCTTTATTCTCCCAGCATGCATCAGCCACTAGCTGCGTAACGTGGCATTAGCCTATGCTTGACCTCTCGTTAACATTTCCACCGTCACTCTTTTGGATTTCTCTCTCTCTCTCTCCCACTCAGACTTGTGACTGTCCATGTCAGGAGTTGTCATTTTAGGCCCTTAGCTGATTTAGCATACATTAACCTACTCTGGATTGCTTGTAAATAGGGATGGGCAATAAAAATATCTATAGCGTTATATGTGCTGCAGCTTCTTGTGATAAAAATACATAAATCTCAATATATTTTTGGAATATAAATGATAATAGAATAATTTCAAAAAGGGTTACAAAGGCCCCTAATTTAGATGCACACGTATACAGTAACATATTGCATCATTTACAGTATTTCCATTTAGTCAAAACTATCATTGAAAATGTATAATAAAGTCAAAGGTGCACAAATTATTATTGGCTCTCATTTCTGAAGTCTCACGACATTGTGTTGTGGCTGTCACTACGGTTCGCGCAAGAGCCTCCACAACGCCACTTCCTTCTCTTGCAACTTTTTGGAGGGGCTTCTGCAACTTCAGATGCTATCTGAATGTATTACTTATTTTTTGGTATAGAAAATTAAAGCCAAAATATTAGAAAAAGAAGACAACATGAAAATACAGTGTAAATAAAGTGTAAATAAAAAAAATCTAATCAGAAGTCCTACAAGTCCTTTTTGATGAAATGTTAATTTTTTAAACAACGCACTTCACTTAAATCCAGATCTGCAGGCTAACACAAAAAGTAGACTTTGCAAATTTCAGTATTGTGAGTTGATTTATTTGATGTAAATAAAATATTGAATAAAGATTTTGAAAAAATGTGATAAATGTAAAATTTAAGGCTGCTGAGCAGATGTAGACAGGTTTGGGTGTCCACATGTGTCCGGTAGTGATGGTTGATTGTTACCATGGTGACAATGGCTATTTTAAAAGACTGTTTCCTTGATACATAATGTTTGTTCTCTGTGTCATTTTCTCTTTTGCATTGTTGAAATAAGAATGATTAAAATACAAACCCCGTTTCCATATGAGTTGGGAAATTGTGTTAGATGTAAATATAAACGGAATACAATGATTTGCAAATCCTTTTCAATCCATATTCAGTTGAATGCACTACAAAGACAAGATATTTGAAAGTTCAAACTTATAAACTTTACTTTTTTTTGCAAATAATAATTAACTCAGAATTTAGTAGTTGGGAAAGGGCATGTTCACCACTGTGTTGCATCACCTTTTCTTTTAACAACACTCAATAAACGTTTGGGAACTGAGGAAAGTAATTGTTGAAGCTTTGAAAAAGGAATTCTTTCACATTCTTGTTTTATGTAGAGGTTCAATCATTCAACAGTCCGGGGTCTCGGCTGTCGTATTTTACGCTTCATAATGTGCCACACATTTTCGATGGGAGACAGGTCTGGACTGCAGGCGGGCCAGGAAAGTGCCCGCACTCTTTTTTTACGAAGCCACGCTGTTTTAACACGTGCTTGGCATTGTCTTACTGAAATAAGCAGGGGTGTCCATGAAAAAAAAGGCGCTTGGATGGCAGCATATGTTGTTCCAAAACCTGTATGTACCTTTCAGCATTAATGGAGCATTCACAGATGTGTAAGTTACCCATGCCTTGGGACTAATGCACCCCCATAACATCACAGATGCTGGCTTTTGATTTTTACGTTGATAATAGTCTGGATGGTTCGCTTTCCCTTTGGTCCGGACGACACAATGTCGAATATTTCCGAAAACAATTTGAAATGTGGACTCGTCAGACCACAGGACACTTCTCCATTTTGCATCAGTCCATCTAAGATGATCTAGGGCCCAGAGAAGCCGGTGGCGTTTCTGGATGTTGTTATAAATGGCTTTCGCTTTGCATAGTAGAGCTTTAACTTGCAATTATAGATGTAGCGACAAACTGTATTTAGTGACAGTAGTTTTCTGAAGTGTTCCTGAGCCCATGTGGTGATATCCTTTAGAGATTGATGTCAGTTTTTGATACAGTGCCGTCTGAGGGATCGAAGGTCACGGTCATTCAATGTTGGTTTTTCGGCCAGGTACATGGAGTTATTTCTCCAGATTCTCTGAAAATGTTGATAATATTATGGACCGTAGATGTTGAAATCCCAAAATTTCTTGCAAATGCACTTTGAGAAATGTTGTTCTTAAACTGTTTGACTATTTGCTCACGCAGTTGTGGACAAAGGGGTGTACCTGTTTTTATACCCAATCATGGCACCCACCTGTTCCCAATTAGTCTGCACACCTCTGGGATGTTCCAAATAAGTGTTTGATGAGGAATCCTCAACTTTATTGGTATTTATTGCCACCTTTCCCAACTTCTTTGTCTCGTGTTGCTGGCATCAAATTTTAAAGTTAATGATTATTTGCGGGGAAAAAAATGTTTATCAGTTTGAACATCAAATATGTTGTCTTTGTAGCATATTCAACTGAATATGGGTTGAAAAGGATTTGCAAATCATTGTATTCCGTTTATATTTACATATAACACAATTTCCCAACTTATATGGAAACGAGGTTTGCACAAACAAAATCAGTGCCGTAAAATAATTTGACAGGAAGTGGTGCAGTCCTCGGGCATGCATGGATTGATCCTGTCTTCCAGTAATGACATTAGCACGCTAGCAAAAATACTACGTTATGTTGACACGGCGAGAATACGTCCCAACAGTATTAAAAGCTCTATAGTCATTTATGTCGTCTATACGCCCAACCCTGGTTGTAATATCTTAATATACTAAATGTATCAAACACAACCCCTACTGTGGGGCGGATGCTCCCATCGCAACCGCCTTTAATGTTAACTTCTATTTTGGTAAATATTTTTAATTGTTTTTCGAAGTGACACATTACCACTGTAACCCGTGACTGCCTTAACATTGTTGTCCAAACATTCCCATCCAATCATTAAAGGCCTCAGCGTCAATGTGAGGAGATAACCTCTGGCCTTAGAGGTCAAGTGCCGTCCGTCAGCATCTTAAAACTTTCTCAGTGATGAGTCAGACATCCTGAATCCTGGAATTCTCTTCTCGCTCTTGCTGATGCAGGACATTTTTCCTCGTTTTTTTCGATTTGAAAGCAGACATTTAATGAGGGGAATGTCTGTTGTTTGCTGTCTCTATAGCATGTAGCATGTTTAGCTAAAGCAGTTTGCATGATTGACAGGTGTCCTCTTAGCCTGCTTGACCTCCTGAGCTCAAAATCCGGCGAGGAATGACGGGTTTTGAAACGCAAAGTGGGGTGGGGTTTATCTCAGCGCTGACAGACGACCGTTCTCTTTCGTAGTGCCGATGAGCACTTTGGTGCTTTTAGAGAGTCAGACGAGTGCCGCGATGGACGCCAACATGTCTGTTTGGTCCTCGGTGGCCGTGACCCTCAACCTTTGAGAACACCGCTGACAGACGGCTGTCAAAGTGATGTTTTTTCATCAAACACCTGCTGACTCCAGGAGCTTCTGCCTTTTAAAAAGTGATGACTGACAGGCCGCCAACATGGTGTCTTTACCTGCTTTTAGCGACCTTTAACCTCCGGCTGTTGGCATGAAGGGAAACTTTTAGGTCTGATGACTTTCACTTTGTGCTGTTGAGACATTATGTGCGTTTGCGTGCGGGCAAACACGCGCACACAGCCTGTATGGTTTTGCAAACAGCTTTAATTCGTAAATAGAATAAAAAGACTACCAATTAGTCCACAAAGTGTGCATGTTTATGTTTTCGTCTACATCTATCCTACTTCACCAGCCGCCGTATTGTAGCAGTAGCAGCTAGCGACGGTCATGTTGACCGCGGCGACAACTTATAATGTGAAAGGTGGCAGGAGTTGACGTGTTTTCTATGTGATGCTGTTGCTGTGGAGATAACTTTGATCTGTTACCGGTTGTAAGCGAGGAAAGTTGGAGGTCAAAGGTTGAGGTTTTGTTGTTGTCACTTGTGTATTTCTTTCATGTGCGATTTTCCCCCCTTCCCACCCACCCACCCCACATGTGGTTTCGCTCTCCATCCCTCCACATCCCCCTCGTCCTCTCTCATCCCTCGCTCACATATGGTTTCTCTCTTGTGTGTTTGGTGTTACCCTGAGTTCACTGGGGCTCCTGCCTTGTATGTGGGTGCATGCGTGTGTGTATGTGCACGTTATGCAACAATGTGGGTCACTTTAAGGCCGATGTTGGTGTCCCAATACTCTGCTTACCCTTGTGTCTGTCTCTCGCTCTCTCTCTGTGTGTGTGTGTGTGTGTGTGTGTGTGTGTGTGTGTGTGTGTGTGTGTGTGTGTGTGTGTGTGTGTGTGTGTGTGTGTGTGTGTGTAGCTGCTGGAGCTGTTCACGATGTGGGACTGGTCCAGCTACTTGGCTGACTACGGCAAAGCCAGCTGCAAGTATCTCCGCGTGAACCCACATGCCGCCCTGGCCCTGCTGGAAAAGTGAGTGTCCTTCATCATTCATCCTCTTCCTCAAGTTCTGTACTCTCCTCACAGCTCTTCTTCTTTTATCTACTATGTTTGTCGTGTACTGGCAGGTTGTTGAACCCGTGAGTATTGTGTGTTGCCCGCTGATTACTGCAGTGTTCAGCTAACAGTGTGAACACGCGTGGATGCTGTTTATAATGCACTTCTGTACATATACTTGGAAATTTAATCTCACTCAGAAGTGGGAGTTAAAGGCCTACTGAAACCCACTACTACTTGACCACTCAGTCTGACAGTTTATATATCAATGGTGAAATATTAACATTGCAACACATGCCAATACGGCCTTTTTAGATTACCAAATTGCAATTTTAAATTTCTCGCGATGTATCCTGTTGAAATCGTCGCGGTATGATGACGCGTATGATAACGCTTGCGTTTGACGTCTCGGGTTATAACGGACATTATTTTCCAGCCCGATCCAAGCTATTAGTAGTTTGCTTTAATCGCATAATTACACAGTATTCTGGACATCTGTGTTGCTGAATCTTTTACAATTTGTTCAATTAATAATAGAGAAGTCAAAGTAGAAAGATGGAGGTGGGAAACTTTTAGCCTTTAGCCACAAAAACACAGCCGGTGTTTCCTTGTTTAAAATTCCCGAAGATTAAGCTTTACAATGGATCAGAGTGGTCAAGCGAACATGGATCCCGACTACATGTCAACCGGCAGTTTTCGGTGAGAAAATTGTGGTAATAAGTCGCCTCTTACCGGAGACATCAGCGGAGCTTCCGTCCTGCTGTAGCACCGTGACTTCACTCAGAGACTCTGGCGTCAACACACCTGTGGCCACACCTCTCCGAATTTCAGGTACTATTTAATCTCACTAAAACACTAGCAACATAATAGGTGGATAAGGGATTTTCCAGAATTATCACTCACACTGCAATCGACTTTTTTATTTTTACTTTTTTTTTTTTTTTCTAGTCCTTCCCTCTAAATTTCCTCATCTACGAATCTTTCATCCTCGCTCAAATTAATGGGGGAATTTTCGCTTTCTCGGTCCGAATAGCTTTAGCTGCTGCTGGCTATGATTGTAAACAATGTGAGGATGTGAGGAGCCCTACAACCCGTGACTTCACGCGCGCGCACATCGCTTTTTTATTAGCGACCAAAAGTTGCAAAATTTATCGGCGTTGTTATGTACTAAATCCTTTCAGCAAAAATATGGCAATATCGCAAAATTATCAAGTATGACACATAGGATGGACCTGCTATACCCGTTTATTTCAGTAGGCCTTTAAAGGGGCTGCTTGCAATCTTTACACCAGGTTTATTCAACTGGCGGCCCGCCACATCTTTTCATTTGGCCCACCGAAATAGGCTGGATGAAACCATTCAAACTAGCGTTGTTCTTGTATGCAGCACTCCTGCCATCCTGCAGGGGGCAACAGCGAGGTATGTGTCACAATGAAGCAACAATGGGGTAATGGCATTATCGACTCTGAAATCTAAATTAATAACCAACATCGAAAATTTTGTGCATAAAGATAATTAGTTTGATTGTTATTGAAATTGCTGACTTTGTGATGTCTTTTGTATTCACGGTCATAACTCTCTGACAGTCAAACCTCATTTAATACATCCATTCATTTGTTTTCTACCTTCTGTCCCTTTCGGGGTTGCGGGGAATGGAGGCTATAGCGTATCCCAGCTGCACTCGGGCAGAAGGCAGGGTACATATGTAGAGCTAAATTTGGCCAGTAAAGAGGTATAACGCTGCACCTCGTTTATTTGTGTTGCGCCACAATTGTTGTGTGCAATGTGTGCTCTGGATGTTGTTTAATTTCTATATGTGTAAACATCTGTAGTTTATTGTGTGAATATATTAACACTTAACCTTACATTTTATTTATGTAAAATACACAATGTTCTGTAATGCTTATTTTATGTTTATATTTTCAGCCTTACAAACCTAAATGAAGGAAGAAGTTTAAAGAAATAAAACTAAGGAAGGGAAAATAATTCAAAAGAAGGAACATCAATCCCCAACAAAACTTCTGGACCTTCTGTTTCTATGTTTCTGTGTATTTATTAGCGCAGTGTGAAAGCTGATGTGTTTACTTTGCAGTTAAGTTAACACAGTCTCAAAAGAATATGACCTACGGAGGCTTTTTCTGACGAAACATCTACATGTCAATGTCCGGCCCTTGGGCTGCTTTACACGGATGCTGAGAGAGCACTAAATTTAAAATGTGTTTCGAGGGTTAAATGCCACTATCTTACAGCTTTGGGCACGTAATGCCGTAACTACGCCCGTACGTAACACATGTAGGTCACTTTATTAGCACAAAGACACACCACAATACAAGCAATATAAACGTTTGGCAAGATCATAAATGTACTCTAAGTTCCACATAGAAAGGATGGACTATAAAGTCCTAGTTGGATATGTTTGGGAAATGGGTCATATTATGTAAAACCAACCTATTTCACCTGCTGGTACCTATTTTTGTGTATTTAGGATCCCCATACTTCCCAAAGATGTGAACTCAAACCATGGAGGCCTGGTGGAGATATTAAACAATCTCGCTTTTTTGCCTTAATTATGTCAGCGTATATCTCCGTATATAGTAGCGGTTTACCCTAAGAGCTTTGCATGTGTCTGCTATTTTTATTCAGTTGTAGTCAGTAAGTACTTTATTTTTTCTCTTGCCTCTTGTTGTTGGGAAGACTAGCTCCTACATGCACATGCAAATCCTCTGCTGTTGCCTTCTTGAACTAAAAAAAAATAGCGCACAGTTCTAACTTTTATCTGTCCGTACACTCCATACGGAAGCACTAAGAACTACAACATGGCTAACAGGGTGAAGACACAGTCGGAGGAGTCTTGGCCTGGAGGAGGCCTCAGAAGGGTAAATAAGAACGCGAAACGGCGCACACTAACGAAACGGCTAGTAAGCGGCTTGAAGATGGTCGCTAGAACAAAATCCATACAAAATCTTGACCAAAGCACCACCTTTACATGTTATGTAAACCACAATGAGTGTTCTAAATGTAAAAAAACAAAAACAAAACATAAAATCACCCTTTTAGAAACACATATTAATTTGTGAGTTTGAAAAATGTAACTAAGCTAGGTGCAAACAGCCTCTTTAAAGGGGAACTGCACTTTTGTGGGACTTTTGCCTAGCGTTCATAATTATTATGAAAGACATGACAATGGGTGGATTTTTAATGCATTCTAAATATGAAATAAATGTGATCAAAAGTCTATTTACAATGGAGCGTACGGGAGCTGCTCAGTTCTGCTTATAAAGCCTCTAAAAACATCTAAAGTCCTCCATTAAGGTTTTATATACATGATGTAGGTATATATGTAACGTAGTAACGGTCACGTTTATAATAACATTTAAGGAAAACTACTTACTTAGTGCAATGAATGAGCTGCATGGGCAGGTAATTTACCTTATAAACATCCTAAATTAAAATCTAGAAAATAGCACAGCTTTTTTTGATTAAAATTAGTATTTTATTCTGGAAAAAAACAGCATTATTTAACTTGCATATCTTAAATTAACCAGAATCTTTAAACACAATTTTCTACGTGGGAAAAATAAAATATCCTTTTTGAATAGTTATTTTCTCAATTTTGTAAAGTTTTTAAAAACAATGGACAAAAATACATTACTCATGCTATAATAAGATTAGTCAATGACTAAAAATAAGTAGATAGCTCTTTAAACTAGGTAGCTTTCTAGAAAAACAATTTTAAATCTTGCCAAGTGGCAAATAATTTGCAGTTTATAAAACAAACTTAAACTTGTGAGTGCCACCACACTTAATAGTTGCAATCTAGACTGTATTTACGGAAAAAGAGGGACCAAGACAAGGTAAATATTTTGATCATCATTTTGGGTAAGTGCACAACAACAGTAACGGGTTTGGGACAGCACTACACAGTCACACTCAGCACATGTATGGAAGGAAGTGTACTGATGGAAGTATTAGGTAGTTAGTAATCACTTACTATGTGGTAAGAATTTAGAGACGAACAAAGCTATTTTTCCACCTTTAAAAGTTAAAGTACCAATGATTGTCACACACACTAGGTGTGGTGAAATTATTTTCTGCAATTGACCCATCACCCTTGATCACCCCCTGGGAGGTGAGGGGAGCAGTGGCCAGCAGCTGTGCCACGCCTGGGAATCATTTATGGTGATTTAACCCCCAATTCCAACCCTTAATGCTGAGTGCCAAGCAGGGAGGTAATGGGTTCCATTTTTATAGTCTTTGGTATGACTCAGCCGGGATTTGAACTCACGACCTACTGATCTCAGGGCGGACACCCTACCCACTAGGCCACTGACGGAGGCCCAACACAGTTCTGCTTGTTTGTTCCACTTTAACAAGTTTTACTTGCATAAATAACCTCATGCTAGTACTCGTTATCTTCATGTAACTGAATGACGCCTTGATAAACAAGTGACTTACTGGACTTTATGAACTCATTCACATGACAAAAGCTAACTCGTGTGTGTGTGTGTGTGTGTGTCAGGATGCGGGAGAGCAGCAGGAAGAACGTTGTCTTTGCTCAGTTCCGAAAGACGGATCGGGACAGGCAGAAACTGATCGACACCATCATCAAGCAGCTACGCAATGTCATCGCACAACAGCAGCACACCTGAGAGGCCATGCCTCTTCAGCTGTTTCCCCCTTTGGTCTTCCTCACTGTGATGGCAATAATGTATGTATGTGCGTGCGTGCGTGCGTGTATGTGTGTAAGTAAAGGAATGCACTTAGGTGTGAGAAGGGAAAGTGTAATTTGTAGTAATAGAACATGACTGGTGAGGGAAACATTCTGTGCCTAATAAATAAATAGAAATATTCAATACTAATCTAGTTGCATCTTTCTTCAAACTTCTGTGTCCTAATGGAGCGTGGACTCACTGTGCCAACAAAAACCTTCCAAGATGACAAGATTTTCGCAATAAAAGCCCACCTGCGTGCACGAGGACACACAGAGCCTTAATGAAGATGGATGAGACAGCGCGCACACGTCGGCAAAGCTCCCGCTTATCGATGAGCGCGGCGGGTCAGAGGTTACAGAAAGAACTGTGGGGCCGCTTTTATTTTGGCGGCACTGTAATCACATGTGTGCCTATCACTTCTTGTGTGTGTGCGTGTGTACGCACATTTACTTCATGCAAGCCGCCAAAGGCCCATCAAAACACCTCTGCTGTAAAAGGTTGTCACAGGGTCACGTGAAATTGAAAACATGGTTGCACACACACACACACACAGTAGACGAGTGTGTTTAAGTAATGTCTTAAGAGCTTAAATGGACATAAGTGGGGAATGTAAAGATAAGACGTCTTTACACACACACACACACAAAAAGCTAATTAAACTAGGTTCCACACAAATACGAGGTAAAAGCCTAGTGACAGCTTTGGAACGTGCAATGCAGTGTTGTTCCACTAGACGGCGACATTTAACTGCTGCCCAATACGCGCAGGGGCTGGTGTGAGGGGGGAAGAGTTTGTGCGCGCGTGAAACACCTGTGCACACGCAGGTCACGACCCCCAGTCTGGCCGCTGTTACGTAACACACAATAAGCGCTAAGACATTAAACGTGTTGGTCTTCAAGACGGAGAAGAAAAAGACCAAGAGAGTTTGGCCCCCGTGACGAACGTTCACTAAATTGACTTTGTTTCCACGCACTTCCGGTGTGCAGGTGACTAGTTCAAGTGAGTGGGCTGGGTGGGGGCGTGAGGGGGTCGTCCGGGAGCTGAAGGAGGTGGAGCAGAGGGGCGGGGAGGTTTTTTTTTTTTTTTTTTTTAAAGTGGGGGGGTGGGGGGGGGGACCTTGGCCGCTGCCTCCTCGCTATATAAACACTCATTTGACTGGCGCACACACGCACAGTTCACACACGCGCACACACACACGCGCGCGCGCGTTGCCTCTCTCAGCATCCTCACCTTCTCCTTCTTCTCGGCCCACCTGGAGGCAGGGGTGCGTCCACGGGAGACAAGAGCATGAGGTGGTCCATGTGTTAGTGCCCCCCCCTCCATCCTCCCCCCCCCCCCTCCCAGGAGAAGCGTCCACCAGCATGTTCGTCAGCTTCGACGCGCTGTCGGCGTTGGCCACGCTGGCCGCGTGCGTGCTGTGCGTGGCTCTGCTGCTCGCCGTGTGTCAGCAGCTGTGGCAGCTCCGATGGACGTCCACGCGGGACAAGAAGTGCAAGCTGCCCATGCCCAAAGGCTCCATGGGCTTCCCCTTCATCGGAGAGACGTGCCACTGGCTCGTGCAGGTAAGACTTCATTGGTTTGATTGACAGGCCGCAGGAGGCGGAGGATGTTCTCATTAAAAAAAAAAAAAAAAAAAAGTAAATATAAACGCGCATGCAACACTTAGAAGATGCAATTATTCAAATATTCTCAGCGTTTTTTACTCAACCCTGTAGGTTTTTTTCTTGATTAAAAATAAATGACACATTCCAGAATTAGACCATGAAAAAAAGCTTTTGCTGACATGTGAAGGAAAACTTGTCAGTCAAAATTTGCCAAAGTTAGGATATGAATAATTTTGGGCAAGATTGTGTGACAAAAATTATGCGAAATACATGACACAGTATATGCGTGATGTATAAAAAAGTTTACTTTAAATCTGTTATTAACGAAATATTAAATTGTACATTGCAGAAATAAATACATTGGCTACACGCTTCGTTTCTAATTTAAAGCATTCATATTCATTATTTTTTTGGACAATTTAAACTGAATATTTTTTTAAAAGCATCTAGTATTCATTCATCTTTCAAACATAATAGTGTATAATGTGTGTACATTAATCAATTACCATGAATTGATTAACGTGGACCCTGACTTAAACAAGTTGAAAAACTTATTCGGGTGTTACCATTTCGTGGTCAATTGTACAGAATATGTACTGAACTGTGCAGTCTACTAATAAAAGTCTCAATCAATCAATCAAAATACACTACAGACCTGTGGATTACACTAATGCCTACTACATCAATGACATATACCCTTATACATTCACAGCAAATTACTGGCTAACAATTGCATCACTTTCACAACATTTACAGTATTTTACTGTGAAATGTGTGAAATTGCTGTTAAATATAAGGGTAATGTCCTATTTTTTTATTTTGTTGTAATATTACAGTGAACATTGATTACGGTATTTTACTGTTATATTTACATTGTATATATGACATATGAATGTCATATGTATGACAGAGTATTAGTATATATGTGTTTTTTAATATATACCGTATTTTTCGGACTATAAGGTGCAGTTTTTTTCATAATTTAGCTGGGGGTGCGACTTATACTCGGGAGCGACTTATGTGTGAAATTATTAACACATTGCCGTAAAATATCAAACAATATTATTTAACTCATTCACGTAAGAGACTAGACGTATAAGATTTCATGGGATTTATCGATTAGGAGGTATAGCATGTTCTATATGTTATTTGAATGACTCTTACCATAATACGTTACGTTACCATACCAGGCACCTTCTCAGTTCGTTATTTTTGCGTCACACACTTACTCAGCCTGTTGTTCACTATTCTTTATTTATTTTAAATTGCCTTTCAAATGTCTATTCTTGGTGTTGGGTTTTATCTAATATATTTCCCCCAAAAATGCTACTTATATATGTTTTTTTCCTTCTTTATTATGCATTTTCCGCAGGTGTGACTTATACTCCAAAAAATACGGTATATGTGTGTGTGTGTGTGTGTGTATATATATATATATGTATATATATATATATATAATATATATATATATATATATATATATATATATATATATGTAAATGTAAATGTCAAACAGTATGCAGTACAAGAGGCAGTCAGTTTGCTGCATGCCATCATTTAGTCAGATGCAGACACCTGCTAAAAGTTTGGATTGCTCCACATGATGTGTATGTCCTTGTCCAGCGTGCATGAGGAGCATTAACTGATGGTGCAAACGTGTCATTGAAAGCATCGCTGGATTTTCCTGTTGTCTTCAGTCCACACTAAACACTTTTTTCTCGTCCTCATCATGTTTTAGAAAACACCTCAACATTCATGTAGTCCACGCACACTCACAGGCGCGTGCACACTGTGTTTATTTTGATGGAAAGGCCTAAAACGTTCCAAAGAACGTGTCCTTCAGTTGGCATCTGTATAAACCCAGGCTCCTCCCCCAGATAGAAAGGCATTGATGATGGTGGCCGGAGTCGGGCATTGGCTCAATCATGTCAATCAATCATAGTTGCTCCTACTGTCAGTAAGCTGTGAGATAGTAAGAAGCTGCCGATGCTTTCAAGGCCCGTAGGAATGTGGTGCATGAGTAGAAGGTGAAGCCCAGAGACGAAAAGACAGCAAGTAGAAGCTTCCATGGACTCCCGCAGAACTTCTTGCTTTAGTGGCTCACACAGAGCCAGGATTGTGTGGCGGGTGGCTTCATCTATACAAGGTTCCATCATGCGGTTCGGCCCGCATAGTTGTGGTCACGCACACACACACACACGCACACACACACACACGCGCGCACACAGCCTACGTCTTTTCAGCGTGGGATTCTAGAGACGCGTACTCGTCCTTTACGTCTTCTTTTTTGCTTTGATCCAGATGTTGGAAGTATGATACATTTTCACAACAAAACCTAGAAAGAGTAAGAACTACTTTATGTGGCGGAGGAACGTCTGTGGTGCAGTGTGTGTGTGGGGGTGAGGGGTATTAGTGGGGGTCCCGGGGTGAGCGCTTAGAGAGTTTTGAACAAGCATAATCTCCTTTTCTAAAATGTCCCCAGGTCAGGGGCCAGAACTCCCTCTCTCTCCTCCGCCTCCCTCGCTCGCCCTCGCCTCATTCTACTGCTCTTCTTCCTCTCAAGCGTCTCGACCTCCTTCCTTCATCTTCTTACAAAGCAGCGCCCCAAACTCTTTACTTCTTTTCTTTCTTTGCTCCTTTATTTCTTTACTTATTTTCTTTCTTTGCTTTCTCTTTCTCTACTTCTTTTCACTACTCACTTCCTTTACTCCTCGTCCTTCATTTCCTTAATTTTTCTTCCTTACTCCTTTTTTGTTACCTTTTTTACTACTTTTTTGTTACTTTACTTCCTTTACTCCTTTTTTGTTACTTTTTTTTACGCCTTTGTGTTACTTTAGTTCCTTTACTTCTTTTTTGTTACTTTCTTTTACTTGTTTTTGTTACTTTACTTCATTTATTTCTTTTTTGTTACTTTACTTTCTTTTACTCCTTTTTGTTACTTTACTTCTTTTCCTTCTTTTTTGTTAGTTTACTTTCTTTTACCTGTTTTTATTACTGTACTTTCTTAGTCCTTTTTTGTTACTTTACTTTCTGTACTCCTTTCTTGTTACTGTACTTTCTTTTACTCCTTTTTGTTACTTTCTTTTACTCTTTTTTGTTACTTTTCTTTCTTTACTTGATTGTTACTATAGTTCCTTACTCCTTTTTTGTTACTTTCTTTTACTCCTTTCTTGTTACTTTACTTCCTTTACTCCTTTTTTCTTGCCTACTTTCTTTATTGATTTTTTGTTACTTTACTTTTTACTTTACTTCTTTATTGTTACGTTACTTTCTTTACTCATGTTTTACTACTTATTTTCCTTTTTTTTTACTTTACTTATACTCTTTATTTGTAACTTTACTATTTTGTGACATTTCTTTACTCCCTTAAATCTTTTTGTAACTTTACTATTCTTTTTCCTTTCTGTTTTTGTTTCTTTTTTTTAACTTTATTTTACTCCCTTAGTCTTACTTTGTTATTTTACTGATTTTTTTGTTTATTTCATTTCCTTCTTTTGCGTTACTTTCATTTACTTCCTCACTTCTTTTCTGTACTCATTTTCTTCCCTTTTTTCCTTCTTCACTTTACTTCCTTACTCTTTTCCTTTAATTTATTTATTTATTTTCTCTATTCTTTCCCTTTACTTCCTTAATTCTTGTATTTCCTCCTTTTGTTTCCTTCTTTTCTCCCCCTTTCCTTCTTTGCTTCCTGTCTCTGTTTCTCTGATGTCACGCCGTGACCGCAAGGCGACACGGGTCATTGTCGGGTCCGGGCCTTGTCTCAGCATTCAAGTACAAGCACACACACACACGTGCGCACACACTTACAAACACCCACACCCACACAAACACACAGAGGTTCACTGGCATCTCTGGCATCGTCTGAATGATTGACAGCTCAAAAGAGGCAAGGAATTCCCGAACAGCCTTTGGCTTCCTTCTCTCCTTTCCTCCACCTCTTCCTCCTCGCTCTCAGTTTCCATTTTGAACTTTTATTTCACGCTTTTGCACCTCATACTTGCCTCTCGTGCGCATCGTTGTACACGCCAAAGCTGAGCGGCTGACGCATTGTCTGGCGACACCTGCTGCTTTTATGCCGGCCAAATAAGTCATTAGTTAGTTTTTCATTTTGTCGTTGAGTCAGTCACTCGGTCAGTCAGTTCTCTCGTTGGCTGGTCGGTATGTTTATATGCGAAACAATTATTAAAGAAAAAGCTTTTATCCGTCGTTCTGTCAGCCAATTAGTGAATTTATCAGTTGGTAGGTTAGTCGGTCGGTCAAATGTCAGTTATTTAGTTAACAATTGTTAGGGTCGGTTGGTCAGTCAGTATGCGTATGTGTTAGTCTTAAAGGTTTGCCCACATTTGCTGCTACTGTCACCCCTCCTGCACAGAAACCCACACCTGCAAAGCATCACCATGATATGTCGACACACACACGCAGATGTAAGTCAACATAATGAGCTGTGTTTTTTTGTCAGGTGCTAATAAAAGAGTCATTTGTTGGACATTTCCACAAGGCTACAAAGGAGACATTTATAAGGGAGAGCGCAAGTTCGCCAACGCCAACAGAACAGGGCAGTATTTTTAGCGTCCCACGGACACTGGGCGTGTGCACGGACACTAGAGAGATGTTCTACAAGATGGGCAAATAATTACTGCTGACATACACAGAAAAGACGTCAGTTGCCCACATGCCGCCGTCGTTAAGAGACAAGCGGACACGGCCGCTGTGACCTCGCCGCTATAATTTGACTGTGTGTGAGTGTGTGTATGTGGTTATGTTCTCTTGCAAGAGAAGTGTGGCGTCATTACATCACAATTTTTCCATGCTTGCTGTGTTCATATTGGCAGATTTGGGATAGAAAAAGGGGAGTCCACTTCTCACCTTTTACGCAAAAATGTCATCCAGACCACACACACAAACGCACGCACACGCACGCACGCGCGCACACACACACGCACACGTTTAAGGAACGAGGAATAAGAACATTTTGTATAGACATGAGAACATTTCGTATCCTGCCAAAATAACATGTATGAAAAAAAAAAAAAACGGAAGAAAAGAAGTAGAACATTCATAGTACACACACACACGCACACACCAATCTTATGTTGTATCTTGGAGTGTGAAAGGGAGCCTTGTCTGGCTGCCCGAGGAACTCCCTGCCACTGTGTGTGTGTGTGTGTGTGTGTGTGTGTGTGTGTGTGTGTGTGTGTGTGTGTGTGTGTGTGTGTGTAGTCAGACATACTAGAGCACTCTACATCCATGTGGCAGCAAAATGTACCTTGGAAAACAACACACACAGACACACACCCTGAGGATTCCAGAGGCCAGTCAGCAACCTGTGTGTGCGTGTGCGCGCGCGTGTGTGTGTGTGTGTGTGCGTGTGTGTGTTTGTGTGTGTGTGTGTGTGTGTGTGTGTGTGTGACTGTGTGTGTGGTAAAAAAAGGAAGTGTACAGGAGCTGTGAAAAGACTTGAGCTCACTAGTGTGAAGGCAGCGAGAAATTCTTAAAAAAGTGCCAACATGGCGAAAGAATGCATAACATTTCTCTCACGTCTCAGTGGCGACTGTCACTTTCATGAGTGTGCTACTGCCCAAGCAACAACGTCAACAACTCGTCAAGGCGAACATGCGAGACAGGTTAGCAACGTGACGCAGGCCAATGCTAACTGTTAGCAGCGTGCAGCTGTGCTCAATTTGAAGCAGCCATGTTGCTTGAAACACATCTCTCTCTTGAATTGAATAATTCTGTCAGTGCACTTCAGTGCATGGTACTTACTTTCTAAGTGTGTGGATTTTGAGAGTGTAGTGCTGTTCCAAATCCATTACAGTCATTTTACACTTATTGGAATGACAATATTTACCTTTCTCTGTGTACCCCGCCTTCCGCCCGATTGTAGCTGAGATAGGCGCCAGCGCCCCCCGCGACCCCGAAAGGGAATAAGCGGTAGAAAATGGATGGATGGATGGATAGTTATGTCACAAAGATGGCGACGATAGGGGATGGAACGTGTCTCTCTGGACACTATGAGCATTCTGAGTAGACAGTATACTGTATCTTCAGGCATAGAAAATGTCAGCGAAAACGCGGATGTCCGCGTTTTAAACATTAATTTTTGCGTCAAAATATCACTTCTGCGTTTTTTTTCATGAAATATAAAAAAATAACAGCCATACAAAATTAGTTTAATGCTCCCCTTAGCCGCAGGTACTAACTGTTCTTCTTCCCAAAATGCGTCTCAAATGGCAGGACACGTAGATGATCAGAAATGATCATCTACCATGAATTGATTAATGTGGACCCCGACTTAAAGGCCTACTGAAACCCACTACTACCGACCACGCAGTCTGATAGTTTATATATCAATGATGAAATATTAACATTGCAACACATGCCAATACGGCCTTTTTAGTTTACTAAATTGCAATTTTAAATTTCCTGGGAGTTTATTCGTGAAAACATTGTGTAATGATGACGCGTACGCATGACGTCACAGACTGTTAGGAAATATGAGCGCCGCACACACACACAGCTAAAAGTTGTCTGCTTTAACCGCATAATTACACAGTATTTTTGAGATCTGTGTTGCTGAATCTTTTGCAATGTGTTCAATTAATATTGGAGAAGTCAAAGTAGAAAGATGGAGTTGGGCCTTTAGCCACACAAACACACGGTGATTCCTTGTTTAAAATTCCCGGAGTTGAAACTTTAGTATGGATCACAGCGGTCAAGCGAACATGGATCGCAACCGGATGTCAACCAGCAGGTTTCGGTGAGAAAATTGTGGTAAAAAGTCGCTTCTTACCGGAGATCAGCTGAGCTTGCGCCGTCCATAAAGCTGCCGTTGACTTCCCTGAGACACTGGCGTCAAGACACCCGTGGACACACACCTCCGACTATCAGGTACTGTTAAACTCACTAAAACACTAGCAACACAATAGAAAGATAAGGGATTTCCCAGAATTATCCTAGTAAATGTGTTTAATAACATCTGAATCCATCCCAATGCAATCACGTTTTTTTTTTTTCTCTAGTCGTTGCTATCAATATCCTCAAACACGAATCTTTCATCCTCGCTCAAATTCATGGGGAAATTGTCGTTTTCTCAGTCCGAATAGCTCTTTTTGTTGGAGGCTGCCATTAAAAACAATGTGAGGATGTGAGGAGCCATCAACAGGTGACGTCATTGTCTGCGACTTCCTGTAAAGGCAGGGCTTTTCTGTTAGTGACCAAAAGTTGCGAACTTTATCGTCGATGTTCTCTACTAAATCCTTTCAGCAAAAATATGGCAATATCGCAAAATGATCAAGTATGACACATAGAATGGACCTGCTATCCCCGTTGGAATAAGAAAATCTCATTTCAGTAGGCCTTTAAACAAGTTGAAAAACTTATTCAGGTGTTACCATTTAGTGGTCAATTGTATGGAATATGGACCGAGGATGTTGTTGTGGTTTGTGCAGCCCTTTGAGACACTGGTGATTTAGGGCTATATAAATAAACATTGATTGATTGATTGATTGATTGATTGATTGATACTGTGCAATCTACTAATAAAAGTTTCAATCAATCAATCAATCAAAGTTTGCCGGTCTTCGCCTGCGTTCGTTCTCCCAGCAACAACGTTGACGGCTTTGTACTTTGCTTCTAATCTTACTAGGATGATTACAATCTGAACACTGTTAGTTTGGAACAGATTGTAGTTCCAAAGCATTTATTAGTAGCCAGCAAGAATGTATATTTTTGAAGTGACAGATGTAAGCAAAGTTCACAACAGCAGAAGTATAGCCAAGTCATAACAAAGACTATAAAAATGGGATCCACTACCACCCTGCTTGACACTCAGCATCAAGGGTTGGAGGTTAAATCACCAAAATTATTCCCGGGCGCAGCCGACACTGCTGCTCACTGCTCCCCTCACCTCCCAGGGGGTGATCAAAGGTGATGGGTCATTGCTACAACTATTTCGTAAACCACCAACTCGGCGAGTCTAAATAAAAGAAAGCCTATGTAAGGAAAACCCAGAAGAGTTAAGCTTTTATCAAAGGCAGCAATCATAAATTAATATTTCAGCAAACACACAATGTTGACATCTATAGTTATATTTTGAAAAAGATAAGGAAAAACACGCTACTCGTAAACGGTGCGTGCAACAACAAACATGGCAGTAGATGCAAAATTTAATCATGAGGTGCAGCCTTACCCGAGCAAAAATGATGCTTAATTTACCCGGGAGAGTCTTGATATCAATTTACTTGACCCAGTCACACACAAAGAATTTTAGACCTGCATACTTTTCCAAGTTTTCATCTGTTTTGTCGGGTAGAATGACGTCTTGAGCACCAGAAATTTTGACGGATAATCCTTGATATCACTGGTCAAATCTTTTAATAAAATGTAAATGTTGTCTTGTTTTTCTAAATATTTTCTTTCGGGGCTTGCATGGCAGCATTCTGTGCTGATAGAAATGTTCTTTTTTTTGTCAGTTTTTCTCAAAGGGTGCTCAGACACCTGATCTTACACTGTACACTTCAGCACGCAAAAGACTAAGCACGCTAGTGCACTAATTGAGACAGTCCATGTGCTGGTCTCTGTCTGATAGGCTGCTCTAGAGTATCACACTTTTTCTATCTCTCTCTCTCACACACGCACACACACACACACACACAGTCCTAGTAGCGTGTGTGTGTGTGTGTGTGTGTGTGTGTGTATGTGTGTGTATGTGTGTGGACACCAGGGTCAAACCAGTTAGTGTTGTCACAGCGATTCACAGTCGGGCCTCTCCATGTTTGTTTACTTTGCACGTTTTTGTGAATTTTATGAATTTACTGCCAGTGTGTGTATGTGTCACCACACACATGTGTGTGAATAACATGCTTGTGTGTAACACGGTAAGCACAGACACACACACACGGGCCATTTACAGTGACCGCGCCTGCTTAGAGGTCAGCTGACTGACTGGAGCGGCTCCAGCTCGGCTCCTGCGAGGCAGATCCACAAAAGGTGTCCATTGTGGTCTGACGAAGGCTCCAAACTGATTCAGTTGGCTGCTCCCTACAGGGTTCCGGCTTCCACGCCTCCAGGAGGAAGAAGTACGGAAACGTGTTCAAGACCCACCTGCTGGGCCGCCCGCTGATCCGGGTGACGGGCGCAGAGAACGTGCGCAAGGTTCTGATGGGCGAGCACACGCTGGTGACGGTGGACTGGCCGCAGAGCACCGCCGCCCTGCTGGGACCCAACTCACTCGCCAACAGCATCGGCGACATCCACCGCAAGAGGAGGAAGGTCAGTTTCGGCGCCGTCATCTTGTGTCAAAAGAATTAGTGATGAGCTGTTTCTTTTCTGCTGCACTTAATTCCTGCCTGACGCCGCCCATTATCTCACTTTCCTCCGTCTTTTCCTCGCCAGGACCATTTCAGGTAATCAGCCACTTACTGCCATTATCCCCTCGTCCCCAGGGCGCATTCTTTCCTCACACACAATCCGCTGCGTTTCCTGTAAGTCAGCTTTTCACTTTGTCCCTTTGGCTTCTCCGGGAGGTGGGCGGGGTCAGCTGCCCGGGGACGGCGAGGGGTTGGTTGGGTCTAATCTGGGCTCTGATCCCCTCGCGGCTCCCTAGAGACCCCTGCACTAACCTCATGTAATGACCCCTGATTAGGAAGGCACAAAGAGGGGCTTTCTGTGCTGCCCCCCACCCCTCCACACACACATCCCCCACCTCCCACCCTACGCACACACACACACACCTGAACATGTAGATGGAGGTGGCCGAATTGGAGACGAGGACAGGAAAGAGAACTCCACTGATGAAGAGCACACCGGCTCTGCGCTTTCAATAAATAAGGCTGCCACGTGGAAAGATGCCAGTAGAGGGCGATGCAACGCCCACTCTGTTTCCCAGCCACAGAAACACGTGCTTTTATTGTGAAAGGAGTGCTAAAGCATAATGGTACTTAAATAGCCACACTTGAACGTACATGTACATGGCTGTTTCACAAGTTCGGCTGAAGGGGGCGGGGCTTGGCGCGAGCGAGAGAGTTGGGAGGAGGGGGTGGAAGAAGAATAAAGGAGTCTTTACATGTCTGAGGAACCAGCGGCTCCCATAATTTAACACATATGGACGTTATTAGGACCACTGTGTTTGTGTGTGCGCGCCGTAGGCTACACAAAGACAGTCACGTTTTTGTGGTGCAGCACAATGACTGCTGAACAATCCACCTATCCAAGAGCGACACAGCTAAAACACACCTATTGCCAGTGTGGGTGTGTGTGTGTCTAAGCTGAACATCTCCACCATGGAGCACCTCAGCGAGGCGTGTCACCTTCCTCAAATGACGACAGAATGTGGCCAAAACCACGGCAACAAAAGCGGTGCAGACGCTGGCTTTGAGGTCAAAGCGTGTGCGTAATCCCCCGCAGTCGGGCTGGTGAGCAGCTCGTGTAAGACAATCCGTGAGCGGCGGCGGGGCCCACGGAGGAGACGCAGCATCGCTAATGTTTCGGAACCCTCTGGAACCATTAGCATGTTGCTAATGCTACTGTTGAAATGAAAGCATAAGGAACACTGACTGACACTTCATGTGTGTCCTGGTGCGCGCAGGTGTTCGCAAAAGTCTTCAGCCACGAGGCCTTGGAATCGTACCTGCCCAAAATCCAGCAGGTGATCCAGGAGAGCCTGCGAGTGTGGAGCTCTAACCCCGAGCCCATAAACGTGTACAGGTAAGAAGACCCACGCCAGGCCTCACTTTTACCCAAGCTTCTCCTAAGTGGCAATGCTTGTGTGGCGTTCCTGCAGGGAGAGCCAGAGGTTGTCCTTCACTATGGCGGTGAGGGTGCTGCTGGGCTTCAGGGTGTCCGAGGAGGAGATGAAGCACCTTTTCTCCACCTTCCAGGACTTTGTCAACAACCTATTCAGCCTGCCCATAGACGTGCCCTTCAGCGGGTACAGGAAGGTATCTGAGTGCGCGGCGCCGTCACAGAAAGCGTGCGCACGGAGACTGAGGGATACTATTTTTTTTTTGGTGCACAGGGTCTGCGAGCGCGCGACACACTGCAGAAGAGCATCGAGAAAGCCATCAGGGAGAAGCCGCTTTGCACGCACGGCAAAGACTACAGCGACGCTCTGGACGTCCTCATGGAGAGTGCCAAGGAGAACGGCGCCGAGCTGACCATGCAAGAACTCAAGGTCACACAGAAAGTCCACACACGCTTGTCCTTTCACTCATCAATCATCCGGCATGAGACACACACACAACACACACACACACACACACACACACACACACACACACACACACACACACACACACACACACACACACACACACACACACACACACACACACTGTGGTGTACGGCACACCCTCTGTTTACGTATTTAAGTCATTCTGTGGAAACTCAACTCTGTCTCTCCATGTGGTTTCTGGGTTAAGTCCGGGGCCAAAAATAAGTCAACACTCCCCCTGCGAGGGGTCTGAAAGAGGCCTCCTGTACACGCACACACACAAACACTGAACTGGGGAGGCCCTGTTGCAGAGCACGCATATGTAACACACACACAGACACAGACACACACTTTCACACACACACAACTTCCTTTTTTTCCCGCCAGGCAGCGACGTTAGCATGTTAGCATGAGTTCCCAAGCTGTTTTAGTGACCTAACAGCCCCTGTCCCCTCACAGGAGTCCACCATTGAGCTGATCTTCGCAGCGTTCGCCACCACGGCCAGCGCCAGCACCTCTCTCATCATGCAGCTGCTGCGCCACCCGCCTGTGCTGGAGCGACTTCGGGAGGAGCTGAGGGCGCGGGGCTTCCTTCACAATGGCTGTCTGTCCCCCGAGGGGGTGCTTCGTCTGGATACCATCGTCAGCCTAAAGTACCTGGACTGTGTCATCAAAGAGGTGCTCAGGCTGTTCACGCCCGTTTCGGGGGCCTACCGCACTGCCATGCAGACGTTTGAGCTGGACGTAAGTGAGCCAGACACGCTGGCGATGGCGTCCGTAAAGTTGATGCTCATTATTTTTTTCAACCTCCAGGGGGTGCAGATTCCAAAGGGCTGGAGCGTGATGTACAGCATTCGCGATACCCACGACACTTCGTCCGTCTTTAAGGACGTAGACTCCTTCGATCCCGACCGCTTCAGCCAGGAGCGCGGCGAAGACAAGGAGGGGCGCTTCCACTACCTGCCGTTCGGCGGCGGCGTACGCTCCTGCCTGGGGAAGCAGCTGGCCACCCTCTTCCTGCGCATTCTGGCCATCGAGCTGGCGAGCACCAGCCGCTTTGAACTGGCCACGCGGCACTTCCCCCGCGTGGTCACCGTACCCGTGGTGCACCCGGTAGACGGGCTGAAGGTTAAGTTCTACGGCTTGGACTCCAACCAGAATGAGATCATGGCCAAGTCGGATGAGCTGCTGGGCGCCACCGTGTGAAAGATGACGGCGAGCTCGCCCCTGAAGGAGAAGAGCGAGGAGGAACGCGAGGACGAGACATTTCTTTCTCTTCTCTCTTTGACACAAAAAAAGGCGGAAGGAGTCTTAATTCTCTTCCTCTTCCAGCTGGTTGACTTTCCTCGAAGAAAGGAAGAAGCTGCCAAAAAAGTTCTGCTCTAATCTGTCTTCTTCTCCAACTAAACACTAAGAAGATCATTGGAGCTTCTGGAAAAGCTGATATGGATCAAACAGGGTACAGGAGAAACACTTCTAATTGGGGTCCAATTAAGTGTTTGATGTCCCAAATAGTCAAATGTCTTGTTGTTCAATGACTGTAGGGGATTTCCTGTTCCTGATTGGCTGAACACAACCATGAAGCTGACGGCTAACAGCTAGCATCACAAACACTAACACACGAACAACAAAGCAGATTCCTTTGAATGTGGGCGGAGCTTAAACAAACTCCAACCAAACCAAAGCCTCAGAGGGACTGACCAATGAGGTTTGAGGGTCTCCACACCACTGAGTTGTTCATGTCGCTGCTTTCTTTCTTGTTTCTATATACGAAATAATGTATGTACACCATCTTTAAAATCAAATAGTCATCAGCCCAGTCAGCGTGTACATATATATATATATAAATATAAATTTAAGAAATAAATTTAAGACCTGCATCTTGTAAAAAGCAAAAGAAGCGTTATTTGTATTAGCAAGGCAAATGATCTACTACTAACCTAATATTAATATTATTATTCTTGTTTTTAGCTTGAAAGAAAATACTGCAATGGTGTAGAATGTTCATTGTTAAAAGTGCTGGCTGATGAAAAACACAAAACAAAACAAAGCACTTGGAGATTGGAATATTTTAGAAGTACTTTCCTTCAATTGTACATATTTGTATTTTTTTGTAACCTTGTTCAATGTACTCCTGTAATAAAACATGAAAACAAAAATATCTCAACTTTCCACTCCAACGTCAAGCTCAAATCTTGTTGGTCAAAGTTGGTTGTGTAACACCAAACTAACACACAGACGCACGCACGCACACATGAGTACACACACACACAACATTGCACACTTGGCTTGTGCAAAAGTCGGAAATGAACTAACAAATATTTTATCTTAAACACTAAAAAGAGAAAACACCTAAATTAAACACAAATTCCCTTTATTTTAAGTACTTGGTAAAAGTAAAGGATTGTGGGAAAATAATAAATAAATATTGAATACATAGACAAATGAGCAAGTAAACAATTATTAAATGCATACATTAAATGATAAATGGGTTGTACTTGTATAGCGCTTTTCTACCTTCAAGGTACTCAAAGCGCTTTGACACTACTTCCACATTTACCCATTCACACACACACATTCACACACTAATGGAGGGAGCTGCCATGCAAGGCGCTAACCAGCACTCATCAGGAGCAAGGGTGAAGTGTCTTGCTCAGGACACAACGGACGTGACGAGGTTGATACTAGGTGGGATTTGAACCAGGGGCCCTCGGGTTGCGCACGGCCACTCTTCCACTGCGCCACGCCGTCCCTATACAATACTACGTTCTCATAAATGACTAGTTAAGTATTTATTGGTTTACTTTATGAGATGAATAAGATTATTTTACAAATATTTATTTAATATTTATATAATGAAATGAAGTAGAAATTAGAGAAGGGATTTATGTCTCTTTGAAGGGAAACAGATCATAAGGAAGTGTTCTTTTCAAGGAGTTGTTCAAAAGACTGGGTCGTTGTTTGTTTTTTTAAAACGTTTTTGTTTCGTTAACAAGAAAAAAAATTGTTATCACAGTCCGTTTTTTTTTTACTGTGTTTATTATAAAGGAAAACAATCAACATTGTAGTTTTTAACTGTATTTTTTTTCATCAAGAACAACATTATTAAAGTATTTCCTGCTACAAATATTAGTCTCACCAACATTTCATGTCTGCAGCTGTTTTTACGCTGTGAAGTTCATATTTTTCCCTGTTGTTCAGCAATGTTTGCTAGCCATATCGAGATTCAGTATATGCTGTTGAATCTACAAGAGATTTATTCATCTACCGTAGTTTATTGATACTATTAAGCATATTTTCTTGATGCTAACAAATATCACCAAAAATATTAAAATGTGGTCATCTGTGTTGAATAAAGCACTTGGCTTTCCTGCACAACAACAACTAAGCTTTTAGTATCTGTTATGAAAATCGACAACGAAAATACAGTGAAATGGACCAACAATCACAATATGTATTACTAGGACTTAACCAGATGTTAGTTTATTTGCACAATCAGGTCTTCGCAGTTATATTTAGGTATAGCAGCCACAAAAGAAAACAAACTAATGCAATCTTTAGTCCTTTTCTTTATGTTTAGTTCTGCTTTCAAACACTACTAAATAGTAGAGAATAAACTCGACTGCATCACAGAAAGTTTCTCAAACAAACATTTTACAAAGTGATCGCTGCAGACACGAACATGGTCCCATTGTATTCCACAAGATGATGAAAGTGATATTTTTAAGAGTCATTCCCTTCGACACACTTCAGTTTTTTCCCCGACTCTATTAACTTTGAGACTCTATGAAAGCTTTTTATCTCTGCATTTGAACAATTGTAACGCCCAAGAACAGAACAGCCATACGGCATTTTCTACTCAAACTTTAGACTCACTCACTTGTTTTAATATTTCGCTCAAGCTGGTTGACCATCATGTAAATTAAGCCGTGGAGACGATAAACGGACTTGACGTCATATGCAACCCAGAAATACACCAAAATGATCAATTAAATTTGCATTTCTACTTCAATTCAAATTCATAGAATTGTATTAAGATTTAGAAATTCTTGAACGTGACAATATTCTTCCTGTTACGGTAATTATTTGAGTAATTCATCTGAATTGCAATGAAAGGAATTCCACTTCTTGTAATTTAAATTGGAATTTGAATTTTTCAAATGATTAGAAATTTTGTACAAGCCTGCTGCACTTCCGACACCTTAATACACACACAAACATATTTCACACACACTCAACGCATACACACTGACACATTCACACGTATACATACACCCATATACAAACGCACACACTAACTCACATATCAAGATATATTAGTTTAAATACATTCACGCACGCACACTTACACACAATAAAACACGCCAGACACAAACATCAACACACACATTAACACAAATGAATTGAAGTGAAGTGAATTATATTTATATAGCGCTTTTCTCTAGTGACTCAAAGCGCTTTGCATAGTGAAACCCAATATCTATGTTACATTTAAACCAGTGTGGGGGGCACTGGGAGCAGGTGGGTGAAGTGTCTTGCTCAAGGACACAACGGCAGTGACTAGGATGGCAGAAGCGGGAATCGAACCTGCAACCCTCAAGTTGCTGGCATGGCCACTCTACCAACCAAGCTATACCGCCCCGAAATGAAACACACTAACACACACGTTAACATGTTAATTAACACACGTGCACACTAACAAACACATTCGCACACATAAAAAAAGTCCACATGTGCGGGCACACAATAACATGGTCACACAAACACACACATTAAAACACTCACACTTACACGCACACCAACATACAGCCACGGCACACACATGTGCAATAACACTAACATGACCGTGTGCGCACACACTAAACATTTGCACACTAAACATACACACACGCGCAAACACACACGCACACACACAAACAGACTCAATAGCACATGCAGACAAACACACGCTCACAAATTAACACCCACTGATACACACAGAGGCCACATGACTTCACATGACACGTGACACCAGCTCACCTGAGATGCTGATGTATTAATTTTGTCTAAAGATGATGACCTATGACCTAGAGAAGCCAGCTGGGGTTGATGACATCACTTCATTGAAAAACGCAAGATGAAGAGAAAGTGAAAACGTGAAAGGGTATCCTTGAGATCAATAGACCAAAGTTAATGATTTGTGTTGTTCTGCGTCTTAACGCAAAGGACCAACATTAAAGAGTTAATTAGAACATTGGTAGAAAAAAGAAGAAAAGAAGAACATTGGTACTGTGACAGACTTGGGTTCCCTTGCTGCACCCATCTCATTCTTGCTACAAACCTTCTACTTGTCTCATCACTTCCATTCACATCTTTCACTTTTACTTATTTCTAGTCTTCAAGTCATTCTAATGAACAAAAAATAGACCCCATGGAGCCAAATAGTCCAATCAAAGACAAAAAGTGTTTACAGTGTCAGTCACACTGCTACTGTAAGTATAACGAAACAACAGTACAAAGTCGGATTAGCCGCTAAACTGCTGATTAAATGAGGACACCATTACGACATTACTATTTAGTCGGGTTGAAGAGAACCAAGGTCAGCAAGCTGGAGGTGAAGGGGTACATTTAAATGTAAAAAGACAGCCTTCCCAAAACAAACCGTTTTCCAGGCAAAGTCAGAAAGTAGATTAGAAATGTGATTGTGGAGCAAAAATGACACCAAGCATACCCAACACATATTACCTCGACCACAAGGAAGTTTGTTAAATGTAGATTAAAATCATAAGTCCCTTTATAAAGAAATTGTGCCAAAGTACAGACGAGGCGGCGTTCATGGGGCTTTCCTCCCTCCCCTTCTCCCCTCTTCCCCCTCATTGCGGTCGAGAGCCTTCAATAAAGATAAAAGTAATGTTAAATGTTCATTTGTCAATTTTGTTTGTCATTTATATGCATTTGCATTGTTTTGTGCGTGTAAGGCTCGAAATGATTGTCTTTAAAATGTGTTTTCTGTTAGCATTTATAGCTGTCTGGATCTGACTAATTTGATTTACAGAGCTTCTTATGGGAAAATGATTTAAGTGTTGATAGGATTCCGCTTTCTATAAACAAGCACCTCTTTTCTCATAGCCATGTTTCTAACTGTGTCAGTTTGCATGTACTTTAAGACGTGCTAAATAGAGACACAAAATAGTGCCCTAAGAACAGTGATCAGCTTTGATAAATCACGTTACGCTTGCTGAATGATTATATTTGCATCTCCTCCCCCCAGTATTGTGTGCGTTCTGATGATCAGCATATGTTCTGCATATTCATGAAGACACACACGCTAAATGGATTGCACTCCCTATTTGGCTCACAAAAGAGACGTAACCCTCTGTGCACAAGATTAGTGGATCAGCCTAGCCTGTGAGATCAAGTTAGCATTAGTACAAGCAAACCTTTAGCGCAGTGGTGTCAAAACAAAGAACACCATGTTGTCTTTACAAAACAAAAGCACTTACAATTCCTCAGCAAAACAACTCAAGAAGTAGTGGAAATGGTTGACGCATCTAGAAATGTCTTGATTTCTGTTTTCCACAGAATTAAACATGCATATAAGTCGTCATATAACAAATACAATTTGAAGCGTTGTAGAGACAAAACTGAAGGTTTCTCACAAGATGTTACCGCCACTGGCAGCAAAATACCTAAATAATATAAATTAAATGATATCAAAGTAAAACATTCAGAAATAAGTAATGCAATCCACAAATGTCCTAATAATTTGCAGCAATATAAAACATACAGAATCTGCAAAATGGTAAATGGGGTTTTACAGCGCTTTTCTACCTTCAGGGTAATAATAATAATAATAATAATGGATTAGATTTATATCGCGCTTTTTTATTGTTATATACTCAAAGCGCTCACAGAGAAGTGGGAACCCCTAGAGGGGGGGGGGGGGTTGCCCACATCTGAGGTCCTCTCCAAGGTTTCTCATAGTCAGCATTGTCACTGGCGTCCCACTGGATGTGAATTCTCCCTGCCCACTGGGTGTGAGTTTTCCTTGCCCTTTTGTGGGTTCTTCCGAGGATGTTGTAGTCGTAATGATTTGTGCAGTCCTTTGAGACATTTGTGATTTGGGGCTATATAAATAAACATTGATTGATTGACATTGAACCCATCATTCATTCACACCTGGTGGTAAGCTACATATGTAGCCACTGCTGCCCTGAGGTAGACTGACGGAAGCGTGGCTGCCAGTTTGCGCCTACGGCCCCTCCGACCACCACCAATCATTCATTCATCATTCATTCATCATTCATTCACCAGTGTGAGCGGCACCGGGGGCAAAGGGTGAAGTGTCCTGCCCAAGGACACAACGGCAGCAACTTTGATGTCAATAGGTGGGAAGCGAACCCGCAACCCTCAGGTTTCTGGCACGGCCGCTCTACCCACTACGCCATGCCGCCCCAAAGCGCTTGACACTATTTCCACATCCACCCATTCACACACTGATGGCGGGAGCTGCCACACAAGGCCCTGACTACAACCCATCAGGAGCAAGGGTGAAGTGTCTTGCTCAAGGACACACCACGGATGTGACTAGGATGGCAGAAGCTGGGAATCGAACCAGGAACTGCTGGCATGGCCGCTCTACCCACCGAGCCACGCCGTCCACAATAAGCAACTTTTGTAATGTTGATGCTGATAATTTCGAGGGTTTGTGAATGCAACCTCGCTATTTGTAACCGTTATGTGTGCATGATGAGGAAATGCTGTGTTGTTGTTGTGGCTACTAGCTATTCTCGCACAGCCTTGTTAGCTGTGTTATGAGGGCGGCTGCTTAAGAAGTTTAAAAAGAGCATCAAACTATGTGTGCTTCTGTCGGGAGGCTAACGTAATTTTCAGACCATAAGGCGCAAAGGATTATAAGGCGCATAGTTGATTATGGTGTATTTTCATACAAAAAGTGCACCGGATTATAAAATGCATTAAAGGGGTCGTATTATGATTTTGTTTTCTACATTTAAAACTGAATATTCTGGTCTACATAACATGTAATGTGGTTCTTTGGTCAAATTGTTGCATAGATTATGTTTTACAGACCATCTTCAAGTCACTTTCTGACCGTCTCTTCAGGATGCGGTGTTTTGTGGGCGGTTTTATTTACGTGGCTCACCTTCGACAGAGTCTTCTCCCACTCATCTTTGTTGTAGCCGTGTAGTGTGCAAGGACGGGGGTGGAAGAAGTGTCAAAAGATGGAGCTAACTATTTTAATGACATTCAAACTTTACTTAAATCAATAACGGAGCAGCATCTCCTCCGTGGCTCACTAGTGCAACAACAATGCCGGAAATGTGTCACGAGTAAAACCGTCAGACAGGAACTCTTTAAAAACTAAGGTTTCGTGGGTGAAATATGTAAACCCACTACACCGGTAGTTCTTAGCGCTTCCATAGCAAGTCTACGAACAGATATAATTTGGAACTTTATGCTACTTTATATTAGAAATGGCAACAGCGGAGGATGAATGCCTCATAACAAGAAGATAGTGAAAAAGAAGGAGCTTATTGACCACGGCATCGTCACAAACTACAATGGCGGACTTATGCACATTAGCAGGTGCCAGAAGGTAGGAAAAGTTGGTTTTACACAATATTGCGAAACAAAATGTCAAATAATATGTCTGATAATAGCTTCCATTTTGCGGTCTTTGTACACACACTATAATAATACCGTATGTTGAAGCACAGCACATCTGACGACGGTAGCCGTGTCGCTCCAACAATCCATCAAGCGGTGCGGCTTCTTAGCTTACCAAAGTTGTACTGAAACACTTTGTGTAACGTCCTATATTTTCAATGAAACATCAACGTTTTGGTGTTGCTTGTTGGCGTCATCTTGCACTACACGTATCTCTTATGTGTGACTGCCATCAACTGGTCACACTTGTCATAACACCGTGGACCAAATAAAATGTATCCGAGGTCGGTAAGCACAACCATAATTATTTTGTACATTAAGCGCACTGGGTTATAAGGCACAGTGTCGATTTTTGAGAAAATGAAAGGATTTTAAGTGCGCCTTATGAAATACGGTATATTACTTACAAGACTTGTACAAAATTATTGCCAAGCACTTGTGGAAGGTTTCTACGGCTACATTCACTCAGTACCAAAATAAATCACAGATTGCTTCTTCTTATTTTGGTTTGATTATTGGCACCAGTGTCAATATGGACCCAGATTTTGGCACCCATCTCTATTTGCGAGAGAAGTAAGTGTATGAATTGGATTTTGTTTTTTGATCACTTTAAAGAAACTGGAATACAATTCGTTTGTCAAGATCTCTCATGACATTTATAACTAGTTTCTGGTATTTTGGTTTTTATTCTGCCCAGCTCTCCTATTGTGTCCTATTTCTTTTTTGCCTCCATTTGTTTGTCTGAGCGCTCGCTCCCTAACTTATTCCTGATTGGCAATCAGGACACACCTGTCCTTGGTTGCCAATCAGGATGCTTTATATGCCAACTCTGTCTTCTGGACTGATTTGTACCTCACTGCTACATAGCTTTCCCTATACTTGTTAAATCTATGTTGCCTTTTTGTGCACTTCCCTACTCCACCATATTTTGTTAGCAAATGCTTTTTAAGTGTACTCCGCCTGCCGTCTCTGCATTCTGGGGTAAAGACCAACACAACCTCAAGCTCTGCTTCGCCGGAACTATATTACTAGCATTGTTCTGGCTCCATCCATCCATTTTCTACCGCTTATTCCCTTTTGGGTTTGCAGGGGGCGCTGGCGCCTATCTCAGCTACAATCGGGTGGAAGGCGGCGTACACTCTGGACAAGTCGCCACCTCATCGCAGGGCCAACACAGATAGACAGACAACATTCACACACTAGGGCCAATTTAGTGTTGCCAATCAACCTATCCCCAGGTGCATGTCTTTGGAAGTGGGAGGAAGCCGGAGTACCCGGAGGGAACCCACGCATTCACAGGGAAAACATGCAAACTCCACACAGAAAGATCCCCAGCCTGGGACCTTCGTATTGTGAGGCAGACGCACTAACCCCTCTGCCACCGTGAAGGTTCTGGCTCCATCATTTAGTCTAATAGATTGTATTCTGTTGTTTTTTGTTGCTGTATTTTCTATATTTTCTATGTTTCCAGCCACGGCTTGGAAACAAGAATGGAATCAATCAAATGTGGATCAAAGCATTTCTGATTCTGGATTAAATTCTTTGCAAGACAGCACATTTGACAAAGCCAATGTAGAAGACATCAAATGGCACTTACATGAAAGCTGCGTTGACAAGCACTGATTCACTCTGAGTGTTGTAGTATGTTGTTCATTGTGTAATGAGTGATTGGAAGAGCTCCATCAATTGTTTGCAAGTTGTGTTGTGTTGTATGAGGGAAAAATCTGCTTTTGCACAATATTTTTAAACATTTTGCCACAGTTAGGGCCTTTTGAAGGGAAACTATTATTTTGACTATGAGTGCCACTGTTTAGGCCTGCGTGTGAACTCTTTTGAAAACGTGAAGTTTTAGTTGCCTGCTGCATCAAAGAAATAAAAACTGTAAATGACACGTATTCATTACACACGCAAATGTAGTCCTGGGTTTGACTTTTCATTGGGGAGTCTCTGTATTTAATTTTTATGATGAATTCTGTTGGTTATCATTAATAACCCGCGAGGAATGATCGCATTACAGCCATTCTATAACTCTGCTACATTGTTGGTGTGTATGGAATCCTACCATGCTTGAGACAAGAGTTTCTTAGCCAATAAGCCACAGCCTGAAAGACCACGATAAACTTTTAGTTTTGCACATGCGCATGTGTTGTCAACTTAAGACACCAGAGATATGACAACTATTTGTGCAACGTTCACTTACAATACAGCTTCCCCCCACTTGGTGGCAGTAATGTGTCAGTGAGTCGTTTAACAAGCTCTATTAAGCAGAAGAACATCCATCCATTTCCTACCGCTTGTTCCTTTTGGGGTTGTGGGGGGTGCTGTAGCCTATCTCAGCTGCATTTGGGCGGAAGGCAGGGTACACCCTGGACAAGTCGCCACCTCATCGCAGGGCCAACACAGATAGACAAACAACATTCACACTCAAGTAATAAAGACATATGTAGAAATTGTCACTGGTAACACTGCTATTTTGAAACTAACTAATGAACTAGATCACAGTCTATTTTATTCAAGGACTCGTGCTGCGCTGCTGTTAGCACGACCAGCCTCGCCCGTCAAGGTAAGTTGGCTACCCTGTCCTGGTTGTACCTACTGATGTCCACCGGTGGAAAATATTCATCAACAACTGCATTAATTGACTTAACTTTTGACATGTCTTTATTATGTGCGTGGATGTACTGTCAGCGTGGGAAGAGATGGGATCGCCCATGAAAAATAGAAAAAAAGATAATTGGAATTAGGCCATTTCTCTAAAGCAGAACAAAACATGATGTAGAAATACCTTAAACCTTAATGAAAATGGGATATTTTTCATCTCAGTATGTTTATCACGACTGACTGAATTATCTATTACAAGAACTGCTGTAATAATCATTCACTGATGTAATTGTGTTACAAAAAGACGACAGTAAATGAAGATATGTATTTGTAAATGCTCTGAAGTGGGGAAGGGGTAGGAAATAAATAAGCTTTGCTTCTTCCTATTCCTTTTCAGACATGTTGTACAGAGAAATTATTTGAAATTGTGTTATGTATTATTCTGTAAGTGTGTTCATGTTCGAGATAAACTACAAAAAAAAAAGAAAAAGAAAGAAACAATTATGTGTCTAATAATAATACAAATGTATTTCTTACTACCTTGTAAACCATTCATTTAGGCACATTTTTAAAAACATAACCACATGGCCCTGAACATGAAACTTTTTTTTTAAGGACGTAAAGGTTAACATTTTGGACTCAAACACTTACCATGCTAAGGGTGTGAAGTGTACTGAAACATGATCCTACACTCCAATACAGGGGTCCCCAAACTTTTTGACCCGGGGACCGCATTGGGTTAAAAAAAATTTGGCCAGGGGCCAGGCTATATACAGTCGCGATCAAAAGTTTACATATGCTTGTAAAGAACATAATGTTGTGGCTTTCTTGAGTTTTCAATACTTTCTGCAACTCTTATTTTTTTGTAATACAGTGATTGGAGCACGGTGGCAGAGGGGTTAGTGCGTCTGCCTCACAATACGAAGTTCCTGCAGTCCTGGGTTCAAATCCAGGCTTGGGATCTTTCTGTGTGGAGTTTGCATGTTCTCCCCGTGAATGCGTGGGTTCCCTCCGGGTACTCCGGCTTCCTCCCACTTCCAAAGACATGCACCTGGGGATAGGTTGATTGGCAACACTAAATTGGCCCTAGTGTGTGAATGTGAGTGTGAATGTTGTCTGTCTATCTGTGTTGGCCCTGCGATGAGGTGGCGACTTGTCCAGGGTGTACCCTGCCTTCCGCCCGATTGTAGCTGAGATAGGCGCCAGCGCCCCCCGCGACCCCGAAAGGGAATAAGCGGTAGAAAATGGATGGATGGATGATTGGAGCACATACTTTTGGTCACAAAAAAACATTCATGAAGTTTGGTTCTTTAATGAATTTATTATGCCTCTACTGAAAATGTGACCAAATCTGCTGGGTCAAAAGTATACATGCATCAATGTTAATATTTGGTTATATGTTCCTTGGCAAGTTTCAATGCAATAAGGCGCTTTTGGTGGCCATCCAGAAGCTTCTGGCAAGCTTCTAGTTGAATGTTTGACCACTCCTCTAGACAAAATTGGTGCTAAATGACATGGACTTTTTTCTTCAGCATTGTCCACACGTTTAAGTTAGGAATTTGGGGAGGCCATTCTGAAACCTTAATTGTAGCCCGATTTAGCCATTCCTTTACCACTTTTGACGTGTGTTTGTGGTCATTGTCTTGTTGGAACAACCAACAGCGCCCAAGATCCAACCTCGGGCCGGTTTTTTTAGGTTGTCCTAAAGAATTTGGAGGTAATCTTCCTTTTTCATTGTCCCATTCAAAGCACCAGTTCTATGGGTAGCAAAACAGGCCTAGAGCATGGTACTACCACCACAATGCTTTACGGTGGGAATGGTTTTCCTGGGATTAAAGGCCTCACCTTTTCTCCTCCAAACATATTGCTGGGTATTGTGGCCAAACAGCTCAATTTGTCTTTCATTTGACATCACTGACAAAGATAACACATTCTGGAGGAAAGTTCTGTGGTTAGATGTCGGACACACACGCACGCAAATTGGATTACACACGCACAGATTAAAATATACATGTTTGCAAAAAGTTTTGCTAATATCTACAAAATGTTCTCATTTAAACAACAATAGTGAAAATCCAGTTGCAATGACACAAAAAAGCACTCCTACGATTACATTTTTTGACTCGGCATCTGGCTTAAGCCACATGTCTGGGAAAATTCAAAAAGGCGGCAATGTCCTTGGCCATGTCTGGTTTCCTAACAAAAAAGAAAAACATGTTGTGAAGCTACATTTTTAAGGCGGTACTGTGTAAAAATTACTTCATAATGACTTCCAAAGGATTCGCTTCACATAATTTTTGTGTTGTAATGTGAAAAATTTAGGAGATATAATCGGCAGATTGATTGATTAGTAATGTAACCTAGAAGAAGACCAAGTTATTTAATTTTTTTGTTTATTGTTCAATATTAAAATAATGGGAATAGTGTGAGAAAAATACTGCAATTGTGCACTGCAACAATTGTTTATGTTGTTAAGTCCAGTTTCTAACGTTAAACTATCCTGACATACCATATATTTGTTTTTCCCGAGGTTTTGAATATGTTATAGACTTGACCAGGAAAACGGGACATTTTTGAAAGCTTGTTAATAAAATAAGTGTGAAAATTGTCCAAGATAGCACTGTATGGACATAAAAGATAAACAATTAAAAACAAATGTAAGAATTTTGGAAGGGGGCACCTGGTGGCCACAAGATGCAACTGCACTTTTTGTCCATAGATACAATGTAAAAAGACTACTGGAGAAGGTTGCCTCAATTTTTATCGTTGGGTAAAGTCATTACTTTTTAGAGTGCACAGTAAATCTCAGGTGAAGATCATCATTTATAATGATAAATGATAAATGGGTTGTACTTGTATAGCGCTTTTCTACCTTCAAGGTACTCAAAGCGCTTTGACACTACTTCCACATTTACCCATTCACACACACATTCACACACTGATGGAGGGAGCTACCATGCAAGGCGCTAACCAGCACCCATCAGGAGCAAGGGTGAAGTGTCTTTCTCAGGACACAAGGGACGTGACAAGGTTGGTACTAGGTGGGGATTGAACCAGGGACTCTCGGATTGCGCACGGCCACTCTATCACTGCGCCACCATATTTAGATCAGTCGTCCTGTGTCATGAAATAGTCTTCACCTTATTTGAAGAGCATTTACACACATAACTGGCATGTAACAACACCACTATACTAAATAAATTAGTAATACACACTTTTTAAGCAATGGCGACAGTCGCAGAATGTGCAGACACATGTTCCAAAACAGAGCTGACGTCATAGAGTGCACGCACGCACACACAGTCCCGCACACACGCACGCACGCACGCACGCACGCACGCACGCACACACGCACACACGCACACACACACACAGACAGACAGACAGACACACACACACACACTGAATGAGCCGTGCGTCGATGTTTACAAGCTGAAGTTGTTGAAAGCAAGCGTGAAGTCACAGTGAGCCATTTCCAACAGGAACATTATTTATTCCCTCTGGAGTCATGTCACACACAAATTGCACACAGTAAAAGGTACACAATCATTGTGTTGCGACACACCAAAGTTTCCAGTGGTGATGGCCAAATACCTCCCCCTGGAAGGCCTGGCATCGTTTTAACGATACCTTAATGCAGGTTAAATGCCCAGCAGAACACCCAGCGGTGAAAGTGTCTCCATGCGGTCAGTTTGAAGAGAAGAAAAGCTTTGTGTCCTCTATATTAATCTGTCTGGGCTTGGTCACAGCCAGATTATATTCCAGGACGTAGCCAGGTCCAAAACCACAGCATCTGGCTGAGGATTCCCCTCTGGATGGGGCATGGCTAATACCTAGAATGAGTCACAGATCGGTTGCTTTCTCGCTCTCAGCACATCCCTGCCTGATGTTTTTGGCCCACACCAGCACACATTTTACATTCAGCCTCCACGCTGCGATGAAAAGTTCACGTCGACCAACACACCTCACAACATGTTTGACACACACTGTAGAGCGGTATTACATCTTTAAATAAACCACAGTGAAACAACTACCAAACAGCTCCAACAACCGTAGGCCTGCACAGAGGACAGGGGACGAGGCTTTACAGCCTTAATTGCAACGATGTGTACGAGAGTACACACACACACGCTTAAATTCTTAAATGGAAATGTTTCTCTTTCTGCTGCTAATTTACACTCGTAAGGCGACCTGCTTGGCTGCTGCAAGCGTCGTACAAACTGCTGATGTGCTGGGATTTTTCTGGAACAACACTCATGTATCACGGCGCAAGTGTGTGTGTCTGTGTGTGTGTGTTCGTGCATGTGTGCATTAAATGGTGGGCTACTACATGAACAGCGATGTCTTTGTTAAAGACAGTGGCGTTAAGGGGAGAGAGATGGGCGAGTCAAGAGTATTTATTTCGCTCATCAATCAGGTTGTGGGGCGAGTGGAAAAAGTGTGTGTGCACGTGTGTTTTCTCATCATCATAGAAAGTGGAGACTAGACAGAAAGTAAGCCTACAGAAAGTGCATGAAAAAAAGAGCAGGTAGCCATTTTAGTGGCAGCGTGAAAAGCATAATGTGGTGTGTAACTCCTGCATGTGTGTGTGCGCGCGTGTGTGTGTGTGTGTGTGTGTGTGTGTGTGTGTGTGTGTGTGTGTGTGTGTGTGTGTGTAAAGGCGCTGGCTGACGACAAGTGTGTCTCATGTGCGTCTGCTGTAGCACTCCAACTGCCGCTAACGTTTGAGCTGGAGTCTGCTTGCCAAGTGACGTCGGCCTAAGGCTATGCTGCGGTTACGACTGCACATGTACAATTGTGGCACACAAGCACACACATAGGCTTGGTTTCAATTGGCACACTTCCATACTTTCACTTAAGTCGTTTGAGTGCATAAGTGCACTTACAATTAAGTTCACCGTTAGTACCCGGATGAGGCACTCAAAACTCCCAAAATAGCGAGTGCACAGTGGTGAGCACTTACCAACCTTAATAGTTGCCATCTTGTCTATGTAGTGGAAGTTGAGCGACTAACTTGAAATGATGGAGATTGAGGAGCAACCTGTGGCGGTAGAAAGTAGTCAACAGAAGAAGAAGTTGGTGCAAATGCACACAACTAATAGATTTGTGACAACAGTACACTGTCAATATTTACACACCCAATAACTCAGTATACTTATAAAGTTTTTTGACAGAAGTATTCCATTTCTAATCTGGCCCCTGCTTTTGTCCCCAACATGTGGACTGTGTCCCCTGTACAACCTTCCTTGGCGTCAAGACATGACATCATCTGATGGTCACTCTACTTTTTGAACTTCTATGAGCCATACACATTTAAACATACACACTTAATTCCATTCATTCAAAACGCACGCACGCACACACACACACACACACACACACACACACACACACACACACACACACACACACACACACACACACACACACACACACACACACAGACTGGTGAGCAACGCTGCGGTCATCTGAACCACAACTAAACATCCTGGAGGCCTCGTTACTATGACGCTACATCTGTGGGCTAAGAGAGGGCGTGTCCTCACTAATGTCTTGTTTGTTATTGCATCCTTTGCCATTTTCCAGTTGAACGAAAAGCAGCGACATCAAAATCAAATGGTAGAACTCCCATGACGCATCTGTCCCATGTGGCATCCCAGCCAGAGGTGGAGGTTGGGGGAGGTTATGTGTTCTAGAATCTTTGCTCACAGGATGTCAATGTGAGGAATAATATCGTGTTCGATGAAGAGCACACTGCATACTTGCTAACTTTGAGACCTAAGAATTAGGGAGATATTCAAAAAGGCTGCGTGTCTTTATCATAAACACACACAAAAAAAATCCAGGAGTTCAAAGAGGCCTTCAACATAATTGACCAAAACCGTAACGGTTTTGTTGACAAGGAAGACCTCCACGACACGCCAGTCCCGCTGGGAAAGGATACAACTGACAAGTACCTGGAGGCAATGATGAATGAAGCTCCTGGGCCCGTCAACTTCACCATGATCCTCACTATGTTTTTCGAGAAAAGTTCAACACCACAGACCCTGAAGACGTGATCATTTATTTGACAAACAAAATAGCAATCCAGAGTAACAACGTAAAATAAAGTAACACATTAAATAGCTGTTCACAGTACCCATGAAAATGGTAGATGGTAGTGATATTATTTATTTTGTTTAATGAACTTACAAAAAATAAAATAAAACAAAACAAAAAAGACATATGTTGCATAGATTGATGGCTACTATATGCAATGTATGCTAGAAATAAAAGTAATCATCAAAAATAAATTAAAACGGCCTATACAACAACAGATACAGGTACGTACATGGAGAACTGGGGATGCACCTATTACCTCTTCTTACTCGCCATGTTTGAGACCTGATATCTCTTCTTCTGCTTCTTCCTCAGTTCTGATTACCATACTTAACTTCGAGGTTTAACCGTTATCATTGTCCGGCCGGAAATGGCACGTAATGACGGATGGTGTAGCATTATTGTTGTCCAGGTGGGAATCGGGAGAAATCCGTGAGAATGGTGGCCCCCAGAGATTTTTTGGAGGGGCACTGAAATTTGGGACTCTCCCGGAAATATTGGGAGGGTTGGCAAGAATGGACTACAGTCACACATGAAGATAAGTCAGTCAGATGGCACTATAGTGATTTGAAGTGGCAGCACACACGCACGCACGCACGCGCACACTTCCCTCCACGTGGCTGGCGGTCTTCTCGTTTAGCAAGACGACTTGTTTTGGCGAGCATCTGTATCACTAAGCTCAAGCAAAACACACTCCGTTTGGCTTGGACGCAAGCCAAGGATGCTGCATGCTTCTGGTCAGCCCCGCTATTCATAGAAGCCTGCAAATGTAGAACTCAGCACTGCTGTGTGTGTGTGCGTGTGTGCGTGCGTGCGTGCGTGTGTGTGTGTGTGTGCAAGTAATTGGAGAAAGTTGCGCGACGGAGACGGTGTTGTTTAGCGGTACAAAGAGCTCATCAATCTGAACAAACAGATCAGAGGCGGGCATTCCTACGGGTCCTAAATGCATCATGAGGAAGACAGCAAGAAGTCATAGCTGTGGTTTCGGGATGTCCTGTGGTGGCCATGCAGGCACTGAACTTGCACTGACCTGAAGGACAAACCGAAAGGTTCAAATAAATAATATTTGCCAAGGAAAAAAATGCCAACCCCCCCCCCCCCCAAAAAAAAGAAAATACAAAGGTGGTGAGTTGATCACGTGACTTTTTGGACTGAAAGTGCTGATGAGCCATTTTGGAGGTGCTCTGTGTTGGCGGGACAGGACCGAGGATCAGGTGAGAGTGGAATCGGGAGCGCTGGATAAGTTTTATGATCGCAGCCAAATAGCAAACAGATGAGACAAACAGGAGTCAAGTTGAGGACACACAAGAGGATTATGGAGCTGATTTACAGCAGATTGCTTCTGGCGACCAGAGGAGGCCTGATTAGAGGTTTGGATACGTTGTGTAAGGGAGGCGGGTCCGTCTTGTAACTGCTTCTTTTTACCCCCTGACCCTTCCCGGGGCATACGGCGCAGGGCCGGTGCTGATGCTCAGTGTGTGTGTCTCTGATAGCCATCCACTGAACAGACTAAACAGAGCGAGGTAGACTCTGCAGACAGCCGTCCAACACCTCCACATCTTTGACCCGTTTGCTTATTTTTAGAAGGGCGGGAGTCCAAGGAACGTTTATGGCCCTTAAAACTCTCCGCTGTCATGTTGCGGGAAGACGAGCGGAGAAATGTATCCGCTCACCGCCGCCAAATAGTCCAAGTCGTGCAAACATCAGACACACACTCCGCCTCTGTGCTGCGGTCGGAGTTCTGAAAAAGAGCCGGTCAGCACTCGGTCGGATTCCCGTAACCCAACGCTTTTCCTTTTTTCATTTCACGCTATCTGCATTTCTCGAATAACCGTGACTGTTAACATTCTTCCTTTTCCTCTCAGCTTCCAGCTTTGACCACACGCGTCCATGAGGATCAGCCAGCCTGTCAAGGAGGAAGTCTTCATCAGAGGTGTCGTGTGACACGTTTGCGAGGCATAACGCTACATTACCTTCCTGGCAGGAAAAGACCAATTGTGTGTTGGGTTTATTTACACTACGATGCGTCTATAGTGATCCCAAGTGCTGTGGTTCTTCACAGGAACGCATTTGTTCTTTGGATTAAGCTTATTTCAGACCATTCATTGTAGGTACATGCATGTTTCAGTGACTTGCTCAAAAACACATCTACAGGAGCCAGGAAGAAGACCAGCACCTGGGCAAAAACTAGTTGCTGTGTTTTTTTTTTGTCTTAAGCCAACCAAAGACGTTAGCATGTTGTGCTAAGATAACTACAGTGCTAATTTTGTAAACTAACCCCATGGACAAACATAAGCATTTTTATGGTAGGTTCACGGTAATTGTCGCAGATTGAAAAAAATAAATTTAAATGAATATGGATATAAATATTTGATCCCATCAACATTTTTGGCCTCCAATCCTGGTCTGATTTTTTGCTCTCAGATATGATCAGATTTCAACTCCCGATGCATTACTTTGACAATAGATAATATAACTAAAAAAGTTTTGTAACGTAAACACAAAAACACATAAGGACAAGATAAAGACAAATAGGGGCGGCATGGCGTAGTGGGTAGAGCGGCCGTGCCAGAAACCTGAGGGTTGCAGGTTCGCTTCCCACCTATTAACATCCAAAATCGCTGCCATTGTGTCCTTGGGCAGGACACTTCACCCATGCCCCCGGTGCCGCTCACACCGGTGAATGAATGAATGATGAATGAATGTTTGGTGGTGGTCGGAGGGGCCGTAGGCGCAAACTGGCAGCCACGCTTCCGACAATCTGCCCCAGGGCAGCTGTGGCTACAAATGTAGCTTACCACCACCAGGTGTGAATGAATGATGGGTTCCCACTGCTCTGTGAGCGCTTTGAGTATCTAACAATAGGAAAGCGCGATATAAATGTAATCCATTATTATTATTATTATTATTAAATATTAATCTGATGACCTCAATACCATTTATAAATTGATACTATACTAGGTATCGAATGTATCGACATATGGACATTGAAGCTCTAGTGGTTAGCTTCATGTGTTGACCTGCTCAGTGTGTTTGTGTGTGTAGTAGAGGTAGGAATCTTTGGCCACCTCACGATTAGATTGCGATCACGATCCAGGAGCTATTAAAAATAGATTATTGATGCATCTTTAATGTATGTATATTGATGCAGTTTTAAATGTCTTTTCGTTTCACTAAATAAGCATTTATCAATTGCAACTTTTAGAAACCGTGCATTTTTAATAAGAAATTATCATTACATTTCTTAAATTCATGGGAATGTGTGCAAAACTAGAACATATTTGACCTATAATAAAGGAGCTGGTAGAATCTCTCGGTGAGGTGGCTCGCTGCAGTCAGACAAATTTTAGAACTGTCTGCATTACTTTATTTGCAATAAATAAATTATCGATTATCGACGTTTACTAATCGACTTCATAAATAAAATAAATAAAATAATCGATTTTCATTACTTCAGTTTTCATTTCTTCAATAAAATCAGTTATGACACACAACACATGCATGTTCAATATAAAAATAATTTGAACTGAATTTGACCAAAAATTGTTTAATAAAAGAGTTAAGCCAAAAAAACAACAACAATGACAACAATGTTTCTCGTGCAAAGGTGACAGATACAGCAACCGACAGCGCCCCACGCACCTGCCAATAACTGGACGACACATCTAAAATACAACACGTTTATTTATCCACATGCATAATCAATAAAAATGGGACAACTATGCATTGGCAATATTATTTTGGATCAAATCATAATAACTTGAGAAATTGTTATTTGTGAAATTAATATTTGGCGCACTGCATTGCCCCAACGAGAAGTGCAAACGGATTGTGTCTAATGACTCAACTCACAAAATAATAACTTTCACAAGTAAAGTTCATATTTTTAATTAACAACACAGGCTGTACACACACTAATGATTCAAACACAAGACCAAAACTGGGAAACAATCATCCGTATAAGGTGGGGCAGAAATGGGAGGAGTGGAAGAGGGAGGAAGACGAAGAGAACAAGTTTCGAATCCCGAACACTGCTTAGTCATAAATAAAAAAAATGTTTTGTTCTCTTTTCCTTTCCTGCAACAATTGTAATGTGTTACAGGATTTGTATCATACATAATAACGCCAATTGGTATAAACTGATAGTTTATACCAATTTTATACCAATATAATTTTCTACCGCTTGTCCCTTTTTGGGGTCGCGGGGGTGCTGAAGCCTATCTCAGCTGCATTTGGGCGGAAGGCAGTGTACACCCTGGACAAGTTGCCACCTCATCACAGGGCCAACACAGATAGACAGACAACATTCACACTCACACACTAGGGCCAATTTAGTGTTGCCAATCAACCTATACCCAGGTGCATGTCTTTGGATGTGGGAGGAAGCCGGAGTACCCTGAAGGAACCCACAGTCACGGGGAGAACATGCAAACTCCACACAGAAAGATCTTGAGTCCGGGAATGAATTTAGGACTACTCAGGACATTTTTATTGTGAGGGACATGCACTAACCCAATTCCACCGTGCTTCCCCTGGTAGTATTTATAGTGTAAAATATATCTACAGTATATTAACAAATACCCACGACCCAAAAGGGAATAAGCGGTAGAAAATGGATGGATGGATATATTAACAAATAGTAAAATGTATATTTATCTAATTTTGATTTATTTAAGCTTGCATGCAGATTTACATAAATATACTATATGTATCTTGTATATCATTGTATACTATCATGTATATATATATATATACAGTCATGGTCAAAAGTTTACATACACTTGTAAAGAACATAATGTCATGGCTGTCTTGAGTTTCCAATCATTTCTACAACTCTTATTTTTTTGTGATAGAGTGATGGGAGCACATTCTTGTTGGTCAAAAAAACTTTCATGAAGTTTGGTTCTTTTATGAATTTATTATGGGTCTACTGAAAATGTGACCAAATCTACTGGTTCATAAGTATACATACAGCAAAGTTCATATTTGGTTACATGTCAACAAATACCCAGAATCCATCCATGACACTTCCTGACTATGTTATACACTCCGCGAGCGGGGTGTATAACATAGTCAGGAATTGTCATGGATGCAAAGGATTCTGGGTATCTGTCGTGTTGCGTTTATGTTGTGTTACTGTCAGGATTTTCTCCCGAAATGTGTTTTTCTTTCTTCTTTTGTGTGGGTTCACAATGTGGCACATATTTGTAGGAGTGTTAAAGTTGTTTATATCACAACCGTCAGTGTACTCTGTGTCACCCAGTATGCCTTGCAATCTCATACATGTGACGATGGAAGCAGCGAAATGCATGTGTCCGGTCAGCACGCAAATAGCATTCCATGAAAGGCGGGAGCGATGATGTTCAAAAGGACGCAAATAGCATTCCGTGAATGGCGGGCGCGATGACGTTCAAGAAGACGTTAAGAGTAATATCATCACGGCACGCCCTTAATATTGTAGTCCGAGTGAAAATTGGAGAACGTTGATTCTGGGAGAGGCATTGAATTCCGGAATCTCTCCGCAACAATTTGGGGGGTCGGCGATTGTGCAGCTGAGCCGCATCAGAGTTGCCAAAGAGCCGCGTGCGGCTCCGGGGCCGCGGGTTGCCGACCCCTGCCCTACACTTTAGCCTGGGACCGCAAGGTCCCAGTTACGGTGTGTGGCCGTGAGGAGGCACTGTAAAAGTCTTGGTGGTGGAGAGGCTGTGTACAGGCAAGAGGAGGCTTACGCGCTCAGCTCCTCTTTTCACCCCCCGTAAGGAGGGCTAGCCGGTGGCAGTAGCTGAAAGCAGACAGTAGCAGGCAGAAGCAGCATGCAACATGCAAAATGCAACATGCGCTAACTACAAGCACTTCTACTCAGTGATACTGCACTGACGCATCACACACACCCTGTTTTATATATATATATATATATATATATATATATATATATATATATATGTATATATATATATATATATATATATATATATATATATATATATATATACACATATATATACATATACATATATACATATATATATGTATACATATATATATATATATTCATATACATATATGTACATATATATATACGTATATATATACATATATATACATATACATACATACATATATATATATATATATATATATATATATATATATATATATATATATATATACACATACATACATACTTGTGTATATAAATAAGCCCTTCTGTACTGCAAAGAGAAATAAAAATAGTAAAGTTGCATGTTTTCGTACTTATCTGTGCTGTAAAGTTCAAATTTGAATGACAATAAAAAGGAAGTCTAAGTGTATGTTTTATTACACATACAAATAAAACAAAAAACAAACTAAATTTTTTTTCAACATACAGTAAGATGTATACAACAAATGTACAAAAGTATACATATTTAAAAATAACAAGTTACACTACACACTATTTACACTGTATATAAAACTTGAGCCAGGTAATTGGGCAACAATGGAATAGGTTAGTGGTAACTTAAACATACTTTAGCAGGCTATACTAGTAGTTATTTAATAGGGGTGTAATGATTCAGTTTAACAACGATTTGATTTGGTATTTGTGGTTGCCGATACGTTTCCGGAACAATCTCATTCTTTTAGAATGAATCAATCCAAAACGATTCAGCAAGTTGCAATCGATTCAGTAACATGCAATTTTTTATTCTAATGCCTTCCTCAAAGGTTGTCACACGACAACCTCTCCGGAAGGCAACAGTTGGGGCCGAAACCATCAGGTACGGAAATAAACACACAGGTCTGGCTAATGAATTGCATAATTGTTTGAAGACCTAATGAACCTATTTGGATTAATTAGTAACATTTTAGTAAAACAAAATCAACTAGTGTGACTGTGAAATAAATTATGGATACTATACACTCAGGTTTTCTATATTGTTGGTATTTCTGGTAAGGGAATTAGTTGTAAATGAATAACCTGATACAAACAAGTAGGGCTGGGCGATATATCGATATGTACAATATATCACGGGTTTGTCTCTGTGCGATGTAGAAAATGACTATATCGTAATATTTGAGTATACGTTCTCACGCAGTTGCTTTTAGCTGCGGGCATAACACTTCAGGCTCTTCTCGCTCTTTCCTTCTCACAGACAAGCAGGCGCGCATTCTTACATACATCACAGTCACATACTGTCATGTCATACGTCACATATGTATACGCCCTCGCAGAGCAGAGAGGTAGCAGCGTGGCTACGTTAGCTGCTAACGTAGCCGTACGAGAAAAAGAAGGTGCGGATCTGGTAACAAATGAAGGAAGACTATTAATTCCCAATAAAAACACCAAGGTTTCCATCATCTGGCGGTGGTTCGGCTTCAAGTGGGAATACTGTATGTTGAACAGACAACCGTAATTTGTCAAGTGTGGGGCAATAGCGTTGCTATAAAAAGTAGTATTACTGCTAATATGTAGCATCATTTGAAAAGTCACTCGCTAGAGAATGAAGATAATTTCATAACCGTAGTAACATACCACATAGTGAAGGACGAATACTATTTGATTTCCTATTATGCAGCTCATTTTTATTTGACACTTAAAATGTCTCTGACAATCTTGCACTTTCTGTTTTGGAAATGACATGAATGTTTGTACCATTGCTTAGTAACTTTAATAAATACACTTTTGGTCAATTGACTTAGTTGTGATTTCTTCCCTCTCTGCATGAAAGTTTAAAAGTAGCATATATGAATGCAGTATGAAAAAGAATGTTTTAATGTAGACACATATAATCATCATACTGCTGTGATTATATGCATCAAGTGTTCATTCAAGGCCAAGGCAAAATATTGTAATATATATCGTATATCGCAATGTAGCCTAAAAATATCACGACATTAAAAAAAGAAAATATCGCCCTGCCCTACAAACAAGCAGGTAAACAACAATAAATGGCCAATGCATTCATATTATTATTTGAATTAAGTGCAAACACTTTAGGTTGAATTAAAAAGAGAAAACTTTTTCTGCTCACATTTTTAACATTCAAGCAATATTCAATTAAAGTACAGTAACCCTTCACTTCCTGATTTCAATAGCCTCCTTGATCCATCTCTTGTAGTTAATTGTTTCTCATGAAATGACTTTTCCTTGGCTGCCAGTTGTGTGTTGTGTGTCACTTAATGTTGTCGGTGTGTCACCGTAACTTGCTTCGCTGTCTCTTGCGTTTTGTCGGTTGCATCTTTTGTGGCTTATAGTTGTGTTGTGGCTTTAAATTATTGTGCTGTGTTTTTTGTATTTGTTGAGGCTTTCACAATTGTGCTGTAGCTGTAAGTTTTTGTGTTGTAATTAATGATATTGTCTTTTGGCATTTGCTGTGACCTTTCTCATCCAACGTAGCTATCCGGCATGGGCAAAATGGACTTAACGTCTAACGTCCATATTATTTATAGTGTTAAACTTCGATCAAAGTCTGCCGTTCTTAAACCCAATGTTTTCTTTTTTCTAGTATTAATCAAATTGATCGATTCCCTTTTAAATTGATCTTGGACCGATATCCCAGAAAGCAAACTGGCTAAGCACAGATCAATTTACTAGAATTTTCGGAATATAAATCAATCTATCAATATATCAATTACTTGTTATTACACCTATACTATTTCATTTATCATTTTCAATGAAAATGCATTTAAATCACATCAGAGGCCTTCAATAAACCTTTTGATAAAAAATTATTTACCGATTAACATTAATTATGCAATGTCTTAAACAGTTGAAAATGTAAGAAAAAAAGTCATGTTGCAGTGTTTTTACTAATTTATTCGTCGAAACAATTACGTCACAATTGTCTATTATAGGGATGTCACGGTATGAATATTTTTATCACGGTTTTTGTGACCAAACTTGTCACAGTTATTATTATTGTGGTAATTTTAAATGTGCTCAATTTTTTTTTTTTAACTACCTTTACAGAAATCTTTTAACCAAGTTTTTTTTTTCTAAAACAAACACATTCAAAATGTATATGTGTACCTCAAGTAGAACGTTGAATGTGCATATGAAAGCAACACAAGCATTATAAGCAAAGTATTATGGCAGAAACAAATTAATAAATACAACTAAATGTGAAAAAAAAAAAAGATGGCACCTTAGGATATAAGATGTAACTGCACTTTTTCTCTATATAAATAGAAATAAAGTTAATATATGAGGTCTAGTTTTATACTTAGGACTGCACGGTTATGGGCAAAATGATAATTCATATTAATTTGATAAATATTGAAATCACGAATATTAATCATGATTATTCACTATATAGTGTTGGGGTGTGAACGTGACAAAATCATGTAATTTGTAATATCTAATAAAAATGCTCTACATTCTGGATCTATATACAGTGGGGCAAAAAAGTATTTTGTCAGCCACCGGTTGTGCAAGTTCTCCCACTTAAAATGATGACAGAGGTCTGTATTTGTCATCATAGGTACACTTCAACTGTGAGAGACAGAATGTGAAAGAAAAATCCAGGAATTCACATTGCAGGAATTTTAAATTTATTTGTAAATTATGGTGGAAAATAAGTATTTGGTCAATAACAAAACATTCAAATCAATACTTTGTAATATAACTCTTGTTGGCAATAACAGAGGTCAAACGATTACTATAGGTCTTTACCAGGTTCGCACACACAGTAGCTGGTATTTTGGCCCATTCCTCTATGCAGATCTTCTCGAGAGCATTGATGTTTTGGGGCTGCGACGAGCAACACGGACTTTCAACTCCCTCCACAGATTTTCTATGGGGTTGAGGTCTGGTGACTGGCAAGGTCCCTCCAGGACTTTCAAATGCTTCTTACGGAGCCACTCCTTCGTTGCCCGTGCGGTGTGCTTTTGTGATCATTGTCATGCCGGAACACCCAGCCACGTTTCATCTTCAAAGCTCTCACTGATGCAAGGAGGTTTTGGCTCCAAAATGTCACGATACATGGCCCCATTCATTCTTTCGTTAACACGGATCAGTCGTCCTGTCCCCTTAGCAGAAAAACAGCCCCAAAGCATGATGTTTCCACCCCCATGCTTCACAGTAGGTGTGGTGTTCTTGGGATGCAACTCAGTATTCATCTTCCTCCAAACACGACGAGTTGAGTTTATACCAAAAAGTTCTATTTTGGTTTCATCTGACCACATGACATTCTCCGGATCCTCTGCTGTATCATCCATGTGCTCTCTGGCAAACTTCAGACGGGCCTGGACATGCACTGGCTTAAGCAGGGGGACATGTCTGGCACTGCAGGATTGTATTCCCTGTCGGCGTAGTGTGTTACTGATGGTAACCTTTGTTACTTTGGTCCCAGCTCTCTGCAGGTCATTCAGCAGGTCCCCCCGTGTTGTTCTGGGATTTTTGCTCACCGTTTTCATGATCATTTTGACCACGCGGGATGAGATCTTGCGTGGAGCCCCAGATCGAGGGAGATTATCAATGGTCTTGTATGTCTTCCATTTTCTGATAATTGCTCCCACAGTTGATTTTTTCACACCAAGCTGCTTGCCTATTGTAGATTCACTCTTCCCAGTCTGGTGCAGGTCTACAAATATTTTCCTGGTGTCCTTCGACAGCTATTTGGTCTTGGCTATAGTGGAGTTTGGAGTCTGACTGTTTGAGGCTACGGATAGGTGTCTTTTAAACAGATAACAAGTTCAAACAGGTTCCATTAATACAGGTAACGAGTGGAGGACAGAAAAGCTTCTTAAAGAAGAAGTTACAGTTCTGTGAGAGCCAGAGATCTTCCTTGTTTGAAGTGACCAAATACTTATTTTCCACCAACATTTACAAATAAATTCTTTAAAATTCCTACAATGTGAATTCCTGGATTTTTTTTTCCACATTCTGTCCCTCACAGTTGAAGTGTACCTATGATGAAAATTACAGACCTCTGTCATCATTTTAAGTGGGAGAACTTGCACAGTCGGAGGCTGACTAAATACTTTTTTGCCCCACTGTATTTAAAGACAAATATTTGTGTTTTTGTTCATTAATAGTATCAGCATGTCAGATTTTTTTTTTACATAATGCATTTATCTCTATTTTTACATTTTCATTGAAGTATTTTTTGAGTTATGTACATTTACATTTACTAATGTAAGTTCATGTACTGTACATGCTGTATCAGGACCAATCCATTGAGAGTTTGAGCAAAAATATGTTGTATAGGAATTAACTATACACCATAAAACAGTGGTCCCCAACCACCGGGCCGCGGCCCGGCTCGATTGATACCGAGCCGCAGAATAATTTATATAATTTTTTATTTTTTTATTAAATCAACATAAAAAACATAAAATACACTTACAATTAGTGCACCAACCCCAAAAAAACTCTCTGCCATAAAACATTAACAAAATGCTCTCTCACATGAATGGTTACTAAAGTAAATACTTTGTGACATAAAAAAAAACAAAAGTAATGTAATAAAACATGGAGTTTACTTTACGATATCAATCTAAAACACAAAGCAGTTTGGCTAATGAAGATGAAGTTTAATAAACAAGCTTTGTTCGTCAACAACAACCATAGACTTCAGTATAAAAGTTTGGCCAACAAATAAAAGAGTAAGTGATACCTTTCACATCGAACACACAATCTTTGTGCCTCACCGACAACTCAGCCAGCGATCAATTCGATGAAATGACGAAACATTTGAGCTATTAATGATGTTATTGTAACACTAACAAAGTTGGCAGTTAAATAAAGGACAAATGAGCATCCCAGTCAATAAACTAAAGACTTTATAAACAAGTTGTGTCAACGTTCCTGACACATTGCCTGATGCATGCTAACTCTCAGTCCCAGCAACTGACGCTAGGACGCCAGCTGCACGTTCAAAATGAAAATGCAACATTAAATATTTTTCTCCTCCAACAGCATTGCGCTCCTAATCGCACACCGAGACTCCACGGAGGTAGAAGCGATTGAAATGAAGTGAAACGAAGCGATCGGCTCCGTTAGATCAGAAGGTACATTTTCAAAGCAAAGTCCGCAAATTCGCCGCCTTGTCTCCCAAGCCCAACAGCTCTAGTACGCATGCGCAGACGCTGTGGCGCTTCAGTATTCAGGAAGTAAGCAGTTGCCTAAAATGCATAAATAAATTAAGTTTTTTTCTATAATTAAAAATGTTACCGCTGTTTATCATTATACCATTTATTGTTACATCCCCAGTCCATTAACAAGTAAAAGGTCAAGGGCGGTCACGGCATGTTGTTGTCGTAAATGCTGGTCCATTTTTTAGGGCATTAGTGCAAGTCAGAAGGGCAGTGACGGCAAATGCTGCGATTGCCATGGTTAAATTTGAGTCCTGCCAACAAATAGGTTAATGCCAAATAAGGCAAAATTCCTAAACAAAAAAAATCTTACATTTCAGTTTACAAATGACCGCTTTGGAGGGGCGAGACAAAAAGATTGCATTCACGCTGTGATTGTTTAGAGAAATGGACCCAGTTGCGTGATTGGCCACAGAAAAGTGGTAGGCATTGCGACCATGGACTCGAAGAGATGATTGGCTGCCACAAAGCTGTCCCGTTTTGTGGGCGGTCTCTTCAAAGTGGTTCCATTTTCTAACATATATGGATAATCCGCTAACGTCACCAGTGGAACGTCACAAATGGGGCAATCGTTTGGAGGAAGTATGAAAGAAAGCAAGATGTTAAGATCGGTACGCAGATTTTCTCATATTATTGTTGTTTCTGTTCCATTTTCATATGACTCTGCTGTTTAACATGCTTATTTCCTGTTTTTGTTCATTACCATGGTTACTCATCAGTTCACCTGCTACACACGGCCCCGCACACCTGCTACAGATAATCAGCCGTCACTTTATAAGCCGTCCTCCTTTGATTGTTCAGCCTGGGTTCATAATTTGCTTTTCACGCAACGAGTTACGCCTGCAATACTTTCATGTATGTATATTCTCGCTAAGCTTTTCACGCTAGCCATTGTTCATTCCAGTTCTCATGCTGAATGTTTTGTTTTCTCTTTTGTGCCTATGGGTCAGTTTAGTTTGCATTTTGTATCACCTAGTTCTCATAATAGCGTCTTTGGTTTCCTTTTGTTAGCTCCAGTATTTTGTTTCTTAGATCCTTTTGTAGAATAAATCTGTTAAAGCTTACCTTTGCTGTGTTCAATTTTGACGCATCCTCGAGGGAATCGAACCCGGTACCAAGATGCCACACAGGCGTAACAGTATGAACCCAGAAAGAATAATGAAAAGGGAAGGGCTTAAATAGGGAAGTAATCAAAAGTGACAGGTGTGCAGGGACCGTGATTAGCCAGTGGGATCAATGAGCAACCATGGTGACTGACTAAACAGGAAGTAAGAGGGTAGAACGACGGAGTGACACAACAAGTGGAAGTATAAACAATAATATGTGGTGATCCAAGTAGCGGAACGCAACACAAGATTGTTTCAAAAATATCTCCGTCCTGCCTTTACAGTTTGGCTTCAAATTTTCGGGACTTATGCAGATCCCAATTAAACAACAGCTGGTACCAATAAGTAAGAAAAGTTGGTTTTGCGTAATAGGGCCTTGGGGGCTAGGGGGGCTCAGATGGTGCTAAACAGATTTCTGACGGGGCTATAGCCCCCCCTAACCCGAGTGTCGCGCCGTCCCTGCTCTCAAATTTGAGCTTGTGTTCTGACAAGACACGCACGATCGTGGAATTAATGCAACTCCTGCATGCGTGTATCAAAGAATCAGGAAATGTAACATGCATTCATTTAGAAGGAATATTTTATATACCTTTCGTGTGAGGAAAATCCTTAGCATGCAAATAAACAGTGGGACACAGCTGTGGTAAAGATTGGCTGGGCTCGGCAGCTCAACAGCTGATCACTTAAAGAAGGCAAATATCAGTCCCCGATCTTATATTGTCGTCGGTCGTTGCACAAATCTCAGGATGCATTTTGGTCAGAGAAACAGCCGCAGCGCAGCTTGTTTTCACATTGATGTTTCACAGTAGGGCTCATTCTTCCAAACACATCCAGTCCACATGATGTCAAAGCGCTCAATATCGGTCGCATTCTCCCAATCCTTGTCCAACCCATTTCAGTGTTGATTGTCAAACTTCAGACAGGTCTGTAGATGTGTCTTCTTGAGCAAAGAGACCTTGCTCACATTGGAGGATCTCAATCCATTGAGGCAAAGTATGTTACTAAGGCTTTACGTAGTGTGTGCTCCCAGCTCTCCTGACATCATTAACCAGCTCCTCCCTTATCCTCATTACCCCACCAGGTGAAAACGTGCATGGACTTTTGGGTGATGATAGGCTGTTGTTTTGTATTTCTTTATTTTATTTTTATAAATGATAGCACGAAAAATGGTTTCTTCCTCACTAAGTATGTTTTTTATATTTTTTTTGTCAAGTCCAGTCTTGTGCAGGTCTACAATCATGTCTCTTTGGGCACTCTCTGGTGGCCTAATCAGGCACGACAACGTGAGGTGTTTCTCTGTGACACTTGTTATTTACTGTATGTTTAAAAATGTCTGCGTGCGTGTCTGTGTGTTGAACAAGGTGGAGGAATGGGGGGATTATGGCAAAAGAAAGTTGAACATTTCAAAAGGGGAGACAAAGGACAAAGTGCTCTTGTAGGAAAATATATTTTTTTAAACCTGTTGATGTATAATTATGTGTGTCTATGGCACCCTCATGCTACCTGGCAAGCAGCTTTATTGAGCCAACGTTTGTGCAGAGAGAAAAGTCATTGCTTTAATTCTCCATCAATGGATTCAGCATCTGTCTGCACTAAAGGCATGGCTCGCTGTGATGGAACACACGCACACACACACACACACACACACACACACACACACACACACACACACACACACACACACACACACACACACACACACACACACACACACACACACACACACACAAACACACAACTCCAATAAAGCCACATCATGAAGAAATGTCCTCCATGTCCACAAAGAAAGTGTTTGACCCTGCAATGACATATATCCTTCAGACACACACCAGCCATAAACACATCATAAAGGCCTGTCCTTTCAAACGATTGGGCTAAAGAGGGAAGCAGATCTTCTGGCTCTATCCCGCTTGTCCGTGGTTTTTCAAGAATGGTTGCTAAGCGCGCCTGTTGCCACACTGCGGTCGTGAACACGTTTTTTAGGGCAGTCACACTAGCTTCCACTCTGCGTTTGAAGACCATTGTTGCGTTCTGTGTTTCAGGTTTGCCTTTTTTTGTATTGATTCCCCTATTTGTGTTTGTTGTGTTTACTTTGTCCTGACTACTGATGCAAGGCTGATCAACGAGGCATGTTTTGATGGTATCCACCAGAAAGAAAATGTCGATTTCAACAGGTGGTGCTTTCCTCCATGCTGCTCTAAAGTCTGCAGGATGTTTTATTCCAGGCAAGTGTATAGATACATAAATTTATCAATGGAGAAGAATACACAGAATTCAACCTTTTTAAGTTGATGGTCAGTCGCTGGAGGTTCGATCTCTTTAAGCTCTTCTCTCCATGCCAGGCTGAAAGGAGCGGCAGCCAACCACAATAATATTGTAGGAGACCGGGAGACACCAGCGCTCCTAAATACTTCCACATTACTGGAATAGTTGGGGGGAGCTGGAGGACGCTTGTGTGGAGGTCTTCCAGAGGGCAAAAGTGTTTGATGATGCCTGACGGGAAAGTGAAAAGAGAGGAGAAGAGTTGCTCTCTCCACAGCCGATTAGAACTTGCGTATCCTGACTTTTCCATATCCTGTTGGCCTTCCAGTCCCCCTAGCGTGGATAACAAGGAGCTGGAGCGTGGACAAGCTTCACAGATACTTAGAAAACATTTCAAATCCCAGCTGCATGTCGATGCAGTGTTGGTGTGCACGTGTCAAAGTTTGCATCGGAACAATATCTTGAATGAAAGAAGGGCCAAACGCTTTATGATCGACACTATATTACAAAGCACACGTTCAAAAAAGAGCGCTAACAGCCCTGTCACGATTCCAATCAGTGATTCCAGATGCTTGGACAAATTAAAGGGCTTACGCAGGCTAACAGCAGCGAACTGTGTCAGTATAAACAGCGTCGGCCTGACAGCCTACTTAACCTCTGCAGAGGGAATACAAGGGGGCTGAATTAATATAAAGACAATGTCAACATCACAAGGACACAAGTGTGTCCACTCGGGCTGTGAGTTTTTTGGCACCACACGATTCGATTCAATTGGATTTTTGGGGGTAACGATTCGATTCAGAATCGATTTTCGATTCAAAATTATTCTCAATTCAAAATCAATACTTTTTAAAACCATTAGGTGCCAGTTGTATGATTAGCTACATCCCTCCGTTAAATATATAAATTCATTCATCCATTTTATACCGCTTGTCTTTCTCAAGGTTGCAAGGGTAGTCGGAGCATATCACAGCTGCCTTCTGGTAGAAAACAGGGTATACCCTAGAGGCGCCACCTCATTGAAGGGCCAACACAGATAGACAGACAACATTCACACACTACAGCTTTGATACATTTCTATATTACTTAAAAGAAAAATTATTTTGTTTGATAAAATTATGCCACAAATTTTAATATAAAGTCAAATGCAAATAAGGCAACAAGAGAAGTATCACAAACTTCTTTTTTCTAAAGAAAATATGTACTGCAGATATGGCCTTCTACACCAATAATATGATTTGCCTGAGTGGCTGGACAGGACGGATTAATAAAAAATAAAAAATAAAAATAAATTCGAATAAAAATAAGAATAAAAAAAACATGTTGACACCCCTAGTGTCCACTAGACATGGGCTGTTTACTGGTTTTATTAGGGGTGTAAGGATTGATTGATATATTGATAAGATTGATTTATACTCCTAAATTTCAAGTATATCTATCTGTGTCTGACAGGTTTGCCAAGATACGTATCGATCCAAGATTGTTTTAAAAGGAAATTGATTAACTTTATCAATACTAGAAAAAGGGAAACATTGGATTTAAGATAGGCGGACTTTTTATTAGCACTTTTAATGATAAGGAGGTTAAACGTTAAGTCTGTCTACCGGTCTTTGGGGTCATTAGGACATAAATGGCGGATACTTTCAGTGGTCGAAAAGGGTCATAACAAATGCAAACGCCACAAGTCAATAGAAATTAACAATAAACAATAAAAAACAACTTTCAGCTACAGAGTGATTGCAAAAGCAACAACAAAGACAAACGACACAAGCCAATAATATGAAGCCGCTGCACAACTATAAGCAGAGGTGGGTAGTAACGCGCTACATTTACTCCGTTACATTTACTTGAGTAACTTTTGGGATAAATTGTACTTTTACGAGTAGTTTTTATGCAACATACTTTTACTTTTACTTGAGTATATTTATAGAGAAGAAACGCAACTTTTACTCGGTTCCATTTATCTACATTCAGCTCGCTACTCGCTACTTTTTTTAATCGATCTATTAACGTTTGTTTTGGTTAATGACAGAGCTTCGAAGTAGAATCCACGCATGCCTGCGTTTCACCAATCACATGCAGTCACTGGTGACGTTGGACCAATCAAACAGAGCCAGGCGGTCACATGACCCGATTTATACAAGTTGAAAAACGTATTGAGGTGTTACCATTTAGTGGTCAATTGTGCAGAATATGTACTGTACTGTGCAATCTAATAATACAAGTTTCAATCAATCAATAAAAAGTGTAAAGGAAAAAAGGCACTTTTTATTTCAACCGTACTTCCCGTCAAAAGCCTAAAGACTGATCGCACAGTTCCTGTCTTCACAATAAAAGCGCCGCTCCATCGCGCCTGCGCCTGCGCTAACAAAATAAGAGTCTCCGAAAGCCAGCGCAAACAAGCTAGCAAACTACGGAGTTTGCCGCCAATGTATTTCTTGTAAAGTGTTTAAAAACGAATATGGAAGCTGGACAGATAAGATGCCCAAAATCAACTACTTTCATGTGTTATTAGACAGAAAAGAGGAACTTTTTTCTCTTCCATTTGAAAACGTGGACGTCTGAGTCCAATCAATGCAAGTCATCAGAATCAGGTAATACACCAACTTATATTCTTGTCTTCATGAAAGATAGGAATCTATATGTTAAACATGCATGTATATTCATTAAAACACCTTCAACATGTGAACAAAAACGGCAAAATAAATACATATAAATGATATACTGTATATATAAATATATAAATAAATATATATATATATATATATATTTATATATATATATATATAGAGATATATATATATATATATATATATGATTTGTGTGTGTAGGTATGATATGTGTGTGTATAAATTATGTGTGTGTGTGAATGTATATGAGGTAGATCACCTCAACTTGATCATTTATTAAGTAATTGATAAACGTTGAAAAACTTATTGGAGTGTTACCATTTAGTGGTCAATTGTACGGAATATGTAATGTACTGTACAATCTACTAATACAAGTTTTAATCAATCAATCAAATCAATGAATGCCTACTGAGGCTATGGTGCTGTTAAGTTATTGTGGCTCAATGTGCCATTTTTTTATTTTATTTTAATGTACTATTATTTGATATATATTATTGTTTTAGTTGCTTAAGAGATATTCCTGGCTCTGAATTTGCTCATTGCTATTTTTATGTTTTTGTGCCTTATTTGTTGCCGTAATCAGGTTACTCATCAGTTACTCAGTACTTGAGTAGTATTTTCACAACATACTTTTTACTTTTACTCAAGTAAATATTTGGGTGACTACTTCTTACTTTTACTTGAGTAATAAATCTCGAAAGTAACTGTACTCTTACTTGAGTACAATTTCTGGCTACTCTACCCACCTCTGACTATAAGCCACAAAGGAGTGGAGCAAGTTACGGCGACACACCAACTTCCGCAACACAACAACATGAAGCCATAACTCAACAAGTGGCAGCCAAAGAAACGTCATTTCATCACAAACAAATAAATACAAGAGTTGGACCAAGGAAGCTATGGAAATACAGTGAGGGGCCAACACCAATAACAGGGATGAGGGGGCATGCATGATTCTGCACACCTGGGACGGTGTCCTTCATGGCGAGGCCAGGGCGGAGAACATAATACAGATATGGTCGGGTGGAGGACTTTATTTAGCATTTAAATCCTCTGCTCAACTGGTGGTTACTATATTTCATTTAAAATTGCTTCAATTGTTGAAAATGAGAGAAGAGACAGTTTCCTCTTGTTAATTCAACCTAAAGTGTTGGTTGGACTTTATTCAAATAATATGTGAATGCAGTGGCTATTGTGAAGTGTGAAGTGAAGGGAATTATATTTATATAGCGCTTTTTCTTGAGTGACTCAAAGCGCTTTACATAGTGAAACACAATTTCTATGTGTCATACTTGATCATTTCGCGATATTGCCATATTTTTGCTGAAAGGATGTAGTAGAGAACATTGACGATAAAGTTTGCAACTTTTGGTCACTAATAAAAAAGCCTTGCCTGTACCGGAAGTAGCAGACGATGTGCGCGTGACGTCACTGGTTGTAGAGTTCCTCACACCCTCACATTGTTTACAATCATAGCCACCAGCAGCTGGAGCGATTCGGACCGAGAAAGCGACAATTTCCCCATTAATTTGAGCGAGGATGAAAGATTCGTGGATGAGGATAGTGAGAGTGAAGGACTAGAAGAAAAAAAAATGTGAAAAAAAAATACTAAAATTAAAAAAAGGCGAGGGGAGCGGGAGCGATACAGATGTTATTAGACACATTTACTAGGATAATTCTGGAAAATCCCTTATCTGCTTATTGTGTTACTAGTGTTTTAGTGAGATTATATGGTACCTGAAAGTCGGAGGGGTATGGCCACAGGTGTGGTGACCGCCAGTGTCTCTGAGGGAAGCCACGCAGCTGCAGGACGCAAGCTCCGCTCATGTCTACGGTAAGAACCGACTTATTACCACAATTTTCTCACCGAAACCTGCCGGTCGACATGTGGTCTTGAACCATGTTCGCTTGACTGCTCTGTTCCATAGTAAAGCTTCACCTTCGGGAATTTTGAACAAGGAAACACCGGCTGTGTTTGTGTTGCTAAAGGCAGCTGCAATAAACCGCTTCCCACCTCCATCTTTCTACTTTGACTTCTCCATTATTAATTGAACAAATTGCAAAAGATTCAGCAACACAGATGTCCAGAATACTGTGTAATTATGCAATTAAAGCAGACTACTTATAACTTGGATCGGGCTGGAAAAAAATGTCAGCTACAACCGGTGACGTCAAACACACGCATCGTCATACCGCGACGTTTTCAACAGGATACATCGCTCAAGATTTAAAATTGCAATTTAGTAAACTAAAAAGGCTGTATTGGCATGTGTTGCAATGTTAAGATTTCATCATTGATATATAAACTATCAGACTGTGTGGTCGGTAGTAGTGGGTTTCAGTGGGCCTTTAACTGAAAATGTTTTTTTCAAATTTTAGAGCTAGTATAATACCATACTGTGATACATTGTATTTTTGACTGAGGTTATCAGGCTGTCAGAATTTCATACTGGCCCATGCCTTGTGTAAACATCATGAAAAGATTGACATTGATCATCGTCTAAACCAGGGTGCTCAAAACTTTTTGATTTGGGGGCCACAATGGGTTAAAAGTAGGGGTATAACGATTCATCAAGATATTGATGGATTGATTCATATTCTTAAATTTCAAGTAAATCGATCTTTGCTCAGCAAGTTTGCCTTTCGGAAAATAGGTATCAATCCAAGATCATTTTAGACGGGAATCAATCTATTTTATCGATACTAGAAAAAAGAAAACATTGCATTTTAGAACAGCAGATTATATGATGATCAACACTTTTAATTGAATGTTAAGTCTATTTGCTCGTCTGTAGCGTCTTCAAAACAAAAAAGGCGGATACCTACGAAGGTCGATAAAGGTCATAACAAACATAAACATCACAAGTTATTTTCATTAAATACAAAACACAAACTTTCAGCTACAGCACTATTACAAAAGCCTCATCAGAGACAGACGACACAACACAATAATATGAAGCCACAAAACTTTAAGCTGCAAAAAGACACAACCAACAAGGAAGTGACAGGGGGGATAGTAACGCTGACGCAATGACTTCGGAACACGACAATTGGCAACCAAGGAAAAGTAATTTCATCAGAAAGAAAGAAAGAAAGGAGATGGATAAAGGAGGCTATATATATTTTAGGAAGAGAGGGGCCAACACCCTCAACACTCTTGTTGAAATTACACATGAATACCTTAAGAGAAAGAGATTGCAGCTATTTGGGATACAGCACTTCTCATACGGCAAGAGAACTTCTCAATGTCCGGCCGGGGCAGCTGTGGTGCTACTTAGCGAAAAACTTTGTCCATTTATCGAAGTAGAGTCAACGAGAATGCAAGCTCCCGTGGATGTGATAAAAAAAAGATAATGTGTGCTTTGTATTACCTGTACTACCGTCGAGGAAAACGGCCAATGCATTTGGACTGGCAAAGCAGACTATCAGTTATTGTCCGCCATGTATGTCACAGACTCAACCTCTCAGTCCAGAGTATATAAAGTCACCAAAAACAAATGGACAATGAAGGTGAAGGCAAAAGAGTGAGTGTCCTGACCAGATATCTAAATCCCTAGACTGATTCATGTTAAATATTCTTTATCACATTGTTTCCGTGTCTAATAAAGATGTGTTTAATTTATCATGGCTCAGGTGTGAATCACTACAATAGGGCCCCACAGCACACAGGATTCCAATTCACTGAAATACCACAACAATAGATATTGTTCAGATAAGTTACATTTAAGAACTTGCACACAAAGCAACACTGGAGATGACAATGATGTGCGCATTTTCCGCGCATGCGTACTAGAATGAAGTGGGGCGGGGGTCTTAAACGATGGCATAGTTGTGTGTGGACATGGATAAGGTAAGGTGTGGATAACCTTAACACTGGCTTAGTGTAAATAAGGCCTCAGTCTGGAACCCCTCTCCAGGGACCCAGGCTTAGACTGAATATTTATCCCCAGTGTTTACCGGTTTCTCAACTTTTTTGTAAGGGGTGCCGGAAATGGGCATACCCGTCAGCAATCCTGTTCTGTCTTCCTGTTATGTTTTTCTGCTCTTGAATGGGATTGTGCTGAAAATCTTAATTTCCCCTCGGGGATTATTAAGGTATTTCTGATTCAGATTCTGATTTCCCAGTTAGGCTAGCTTCCTTCCACATCCCACATTATGCATGCAGAGTTAATTAAAGACTCTACATACTTCATAGGTGTGAATGGCTGTTTGTCTATATGTGCCTTGTGATTGGCCAGTGATTAGTCCAAGGTGTACAACCCTTCTCACCCAAAGTGAACTGAGGACAAGCGGTATGGAAAATAGATGGAGCTCAAGATGTACTCCTTTTTGTCGCACAAACTCACAAACAAATCAAACTGCTTTGTATTAAAGTATTATCTTTTGGGATCTGCTCTGACGCAGTCGTAGTTCTCAAACGTATATCATCTATAGTTTCAGACAGGGGCGTCGCCAGAGATATTTCACTGGGGCACGTGCCCCACTGTTGATCTGCAGTGCCCCAGTAAAAATTTCACCAATAAAAAAAAATGCTTCAGAGTTTTAAGTCTACATAACATAAACAACAGCGCACATACTACTTAGTATGGTAATTGATTGCTACTGTGTTCGCTCCACGAAACAGTGAGCACATGGCTACTTAATATGGTAATTTATTCACGTGTGGATCGAGACTTCGGTTTAGAGACAGACAGTGAGAGAGAGAGAGAGAGAGAGAGAGAGAGAGAGAGAGGGGGGGGGGATTCGAATCACTGCGTGAGGTAGGTGACGTTGGCCAACAACAATTTGTTAATTACAATATTTTGATTTTGATTTGACTCAAACTGTAACTCCTGGATGGATTTAAGAAAGTTATTCGCCCGCAGCAGAGAAGAAGCGAGGAATGAGAGATGTAAGTGAAGTCCTAGCTAGCTAGGCAACATCATTGTCTTAAGTTGATGCTAAGTTAGCTAACGTTCTTCCTTGTATCAAGACAAACATATTCATTTGCTGTACGAGCTGTCGGGGGAATTTCCAATGAACATGAAACATAATGTTGGTTATTGTCTGCTGGTTCTGCATCAATGATGATTTGGAGTCAGCATGTGTGAGTTGAGTGCTTCTCAAATGGTTTATCTTCAGGAAGAAAAACATTTTTCCATATCATCAAGTCGTGAGCCAAATTTTTTAATCATTCAAGTTTATTTCACAGAAAAATAGCACAGTAGACATGTCTTGTTAATCGGTGTGACTTTGATTAAAATAATCTTGTTTTGTCACAAGAAAAATGGCTACAGCTAAAGCATCTGGTTTTGTTTCCAGAAAAATAGTAACATTTCTGTATTTGTTTTCAGAAAGATGGCTGAAAATATCGGGTCTTGTTGCCCCATTTAGATATAAAAAAAAATATATTTCCATGTCTGTCCTGAGTCCTCCTCCAACTTGTTAGTCGGTTTGCCTTTTGCTAAAATACTCACTAATAGCCACTAGAAAAATGGCTAAAAATATCTGGTTTTGTTGCCACAATTAGATTTTTTTCTCCCTAAACTTTTTTTTTTTCATGCACACATCTGACTGCGACTCACTGAAAGTGACACACAATCCACTTTTATGTCACGACCCAGCAGTCGGGAACCACTGGTCAACTGTATAACAGTTACTGTAATATTTCCATGTCTGTCCAGAGTGATTGACCACTTTGCAAAAATGAAAACGAGACGTTACAGTTTACTTCTCAGAAAATGATTCCCTGAACAGACACACAACAGTTGTTCATTTATTCTACTACTGTGGCTTTATTGTTTTGTGTATATTTTATAGTTTTGTGTATCTGAAATAGGATTAGCCACATTGCCATAAATGGAAATTAAATCATATAAAAGAACCCAGAGATGTAGGGGTGCTTTATTTTTTGTTTTACTTTTGTAGATGTTAAATTTGCAGATGATTACTGCAATATATATTTCAAAAAGATTCATTGCTCTTTCTTTTTGCTTTTACCAGTAGCAGTTTAGAAGTCTGGATTAAAAAAGTGCACAAGTAAGTCAAATGCATTAGTTAATTTCAGGTGGTTAATCAAAGATCCATACAACATAATCTGATATGATTTCATAGTTTAAAGCACTATTTATGTATTTTTTATGATAAATAAGTGCTAAAAATGTTTTTGCTTGCGCGCTTTGCACGCTCACATGAATTATTTGTGCCCCAGGTGTGCCCCAGTACAGTATTAGGTCTAGTGACGCCCCTGGTTTCAGATACCACATTTTGCTCACACAATTATTTCTAGACTAATGGTAGTTTAAAAATGTATTTTCAAATCCTGTTAATGGCGACAGATTTAATGCTAGAGGTTTAAAAACATAGTTTGGGTGGGCTTTATCAACTGTTCTAACGTGACATAGTTTGCTAATGTCCGATCTAGAATGACGATGAGGAATATTCAAGGGTGAAGGAGAATGGTTAAAGCAAAAACATTAGAGGACACCAAGCTGTCTCCATCATGACCACTTTCTTCCTGCTAACCTCCTCATTTTGACCTCAAACTCCACTCTCCTCCAATAACCTCTCCCTCCGCCTCCTGCCCCGCTAACACTCAGCTCACCTCATCGCCTCTCTTCAACCTCAAAATTCTCACCCGCTCCAAACCCTGCCTCCCCCCGCCAGCTGTAACCCTAAACGCACCTTGACACATTGTTGCACACGCACGTACACACCTCGCCATTTCAAGTCTCTCATAACTTCACATTGGGGGCTGAACTTGTGACCTGACTTTCTTGTAGACATGCACCATCGTGTAACAAACGCAGACGCGCATACACAAAGAGCTTAAAACGATCAGCTGAGTGTTTGATTTGAAAAAGACAGACATGTCATTATTAGCTTCTTGTTCATAAGACAAAAAGTCGACAGTTGTCACAAACAAACACACACACACACACACTGACCAAGTCTTGTTGTTCGGCTGACCTTTACCCCTGCCTTCCGTCCCTCTGTGTAACCTTACACTTTTTTTTGCACGCACACACACAAAGCATGAGTGTGATCATGGAGTAACAAGGTAAAATTAGCCAATAAAAGACAGAGGAATCGTCGGCACGTAACTTAACATCCAAGTGGTTTGTTTGGATAACCTCTCGTTACACGCGCATGCACGCACACACAATATTTTACATTTACGACTCTCAAGACCCCAGCGCCTTGTCGGCCCACCAGCAATGCCCTCTCTTCCACCCCACCAGAAACACACACACACACACACACACACACACACACACACACACACACACACACACACACACACACACACACATACAGCTTCAGAACTTCTACTTTCCAACGGCTCCTGTTGACATGGATGCTAATGTGGACCCCCACAGAACACGTGAAAAATTAGATGAGCAGTACTGATTTACTTGACAAAGTCTGTTCCACAAAGACAATGTCCATTTGTCCACTCAATTCACATTCAACCATCGCTGCACTGTGGTAAAAATGTCTCCCTACAAATCTTTGTATGTATCTTTACAGGCTTGATTTTTTACACTATGTCATCTTACGGTTTATATTACTTAATAGACTGTTGTCTGTGTGTGTGCGTGTGTGTGTGTGTGTGTGTTTTATTTATGGGTCTCGGGGCTCCCACAGAAAGCCAAATCTTCTTTTCTCAACTTTTGCCTTTGCGTGACCCGAGAGTGTGAGCGTGTGTGTGTGTGTCTGAGTGTGTGAGAGCATTGCGCCACCAGTGTCATCATTACCTTTTCTCGACCTGTGTGTGTGCGCGAGATCGTTTTCACCTATTAACCTTGTCGACTCTCTACTCCCCACAGGAATCACTTTCACGACTTTGTGTGTGTTAGCATGTGTGATTTTACATAACAGCGGCACATCAGCATTCTCGTTAACTCTCACCTAACTCTCCAGAAAAACCCTGGCTGGTCGTAATGAACTTTTGAGAGCATATAAAAAAAGCCAAGGTGTGAGTATACACTGGAAGGTGATAAATCACTAGGCTGCATTCTATTCATTATTATTATTATTATTATTATTATTATTACAGGACACATTTAGTGTTTGTGTGTGTATGTGTGTATGCTGAGAATCAGTCAGATGTTGCGCCCGTCCTTGACAACAGCGTGGTGGTTAACATTACTGATGTCGGATGGACAGCGTGACCGCAGACATTTCACAGACATCGCATGTGTGCACGTAAGTGTAAACATCCACGAGGGAGCGGATCACGTAGTGGCCTAAAGTATGCATTGGCTCATGCCAACATGGCGTTTGTATCAGCTGGACAACACCTGCTGTTAGTTCCAGTTCCGCCCACTTGCGTTGGCGCAATGAGGCAGGCTTTTAACTATATTAACCAGTGCTTGGTCATCATCACGGCAGGTAATTCAAAGGAAAGATCACGCTATAAACATGAGTTCACTATGAAGGCGTGCAGGAATGTGCTTTTTATTGAGCTTCATCAAAAATAATGAGGCGTCTCACAGCGCCAGGATGACTTTTGGAAGATGGAATTAACACAAAAACGACTTCAATGATGCTTTTTGAACATCGGTGTTTCCCCTAACACTGACCCCCTGATCATTTTTCTTTTAACAAACAAACAAAATACTCTAAGTATATATGGTTTATATAAAACATCGTATTTATTTTCTCTCTATACTTCACATTTACAATGCAAATAATACAAACTGTGTGTATATATATATATATATATATATATATATATATATATATATATATTATATATATATATATATATATATATTAGGGGTGCAACGGTACGTTTATTTGTATTGAACCGTTTCGGTACGGGGGTTTCGGTTCGGTTCGGAGGTGTAGCGAACGAGTAGACATGCTAGCAGCGACCGGGCTAGGACAACATGTAAAAGCCAGAGCTGGAAGACCCTCCTGCCTCGTTAAGATCTCCCGTTTGGCAGCAAAATAGGCCCAGAGCATAATACTACCACCACCATGCTTGATGGTTGAATGGAGTTCCTGGGATTAAAAGCCTCAGCTTTTCTCCTCCAAACATACTGCTAGGTATTGTGGCCAAACAGCTCAATTTTTATTTCATCTGACCACAGAACTCTCATCCAGAATGTCTTATCTTTGTCTATGTGATCAGCAGCAAACTTCAGAAGAGCCATAAGGTGTTGCTTCTGGAGCAAGGGCTTCCTTCTTACATGGTAGCTTCTCAGTCCATGGCGGTGCAAAACACGCTTGACTGTGGACACTGACACCTGTGTTCCAGCAGCTTCCAATTCATTGCAGACCTGCTTTTTGGTGGTTCTCGGTTGACTCTTGATCATCCTGACCAATTTGCTCTCAGCAGCAGGTAATGGCTTGCGTTTTTTTCCCTGATCTTGGCAGTGACAAAACTGTGTCATGCACTTTATATTTATGAAAAATTGTCTGCACAGTTGCCCTCTGGACCTTAAAGGCCTACTGAAACCCACTACTACACACCATTGCAACACATGCCAATACGGCCTTTTTAGTTTACTGAATTGCAATTTTAAATTTCCCGGGAGTTTTTTCTTGAAAACGCCGCGTAGTGATGACATGTATGCTTGACGTCACGGGCTGTTAGGAAATATGAGCGCTGCGCACAAAACACAGCTAAAAGTCGTCTGCTTTAACCGCATAATTACACAGTATTTTGGAGATCTGTGACGCTGAATCCTTTGCAATTTGTTCAATTAATATTGGAGACGTCAAAATACAAAGATGGAGTTGGGAAACTTTAGCCTTTAGTCACACAAACACACGGTGATTCCTTGTTTAAAATTCACGGAGGCGAAACTTTACTATGGATCACAACGAACATGGATACCGACCGAATGTCAACCAGCAGGTTTCGGTGAGAAAATTGTGATAAAAAGTCGCTTCTTACCGGAGATCACCTGAGCTTGTGCCGCCCATAAAGCTGCCGTCGCCTTCCCTGAGACACTGCGCCTCAACACACCCGTGGACACACTCCTCCGACTATCAGGTACTGTTAAACTCACTAAAACACAAGCAATAAAATAGAAAGATAAGGGATTTCCCAGAATTATCCTAGTAAATGTTTCTAAAAACATCTGAATCCGTCCCAATGGAATCGCGTTTTTTTTTTTTTTTTTTAGTTTGTCGCTATCAATATCCTCAAACACCAATCTTTTATCCTCGCTCAAATTAATGGGGAAATTGTCGTTTTCTCGGTCTGAATAGCTGTTTTTGTTGGAGGCTCCCATTAAAAACAATGTGAAGATGTGAGGAGCCATCAACATGTGACGTCATCGTCTGCGACTTCCGGTAGAGGCAGGGCTTTTCTGTTAGCAAGCAAAAGTTGCAAACTTTATCGTGGATGTTCTCTACTAAATCCTTTCAGCAAAATAATGGCAATATCGCACAATGATCAAGCATGACACATAGAATGGACCTGCTATCACCGTTTAAATGAGAAAATCTCATTTCAGTAGGCCTTTAAGCTGCTTTGAAATGGCTCCAAATGACTTTCCTGACTTGTTCAAGTCAATGATTTGTTTTTTCAGATCTGTGCTGAGTTCGTTTGACTTTCCCATTGTTGCGTTTATAACAAAGTCTAATGACTGCATCACGAGTCATTTTTTATGGGCTCAGAGAAGTCAACACGTGTCGTCAATCATAATCACTCACATGAAAATAAGAGCCATGCCATGAAGCTAATTTTATTTGATTGTAAATTTTCTACAGCACCAAAATTGATAATGTATGTTGCTGTATGTCAGTGACATGCGGTGAGGTTCATGGCTGGTGAGGCACTGATTTCATCACAGTCAGATTTATAAACATACAGTATGAACCCTATAGAGTATCTTATTCACCATTTGATTTGCAGCAGTTAACAGGTTATGTTTAAAAGCTCATACCAGCATTCTTAATTCCCAGCTTGGCACTCAGTATCAAGGGTTGGAATTGGGGGTTAAATCACCAAAAATGTTTCCCGGCCGCTGCTGCTCACTGCTCCCCTCACCTCCCAGGGGGTGAACTAGGGGATGGGTCAAATGCAGAGGACACATTTCACCACACCTAGTTGTGTGTGTGTGACAATCATTGGACTTTAACTTAACGTAAGCAGGTACTTTAGCTAGTATAGTATAGTATAAATAAATTACACTTATTATTATCACTATTAGCGATAATACTGCTACCATTAACAATATTAAAAAAATCACATGTATGTACAAATAACAAACATGACAGATACACAGTGTTGTCACTATGACAGGTGTAACCGCGCTCCAGCGGCCGTGTTCATTCATTGTCTTTACTGTAGCATAAAAAATGCAGATGCCCATAAAACCGCCACAATACTCATGTCACCATATTTAAGTACCCAAAATAAAGACTCGACATAAATATAAATTTAATCGGATCAGAAACATTGGAGGAAACGGGATTAAAACCCGATGCTAACCACCCATAGAAAATACATGGGTACAGGCTAGTAGCTACTATTAGCAAACAAATTCACTTACAACTCGCTTAATATCTCAACATGGACACACTCTTTCGTCGCAACTCGGCCCTGATGGTCGGCACCTGATGAGTTTACAATTAGTTGTAAAATGTTGAACGGTTGTTTTTACGATATGCAGGCAAACGACAACTTTACAATATACCGGCTTCAGATGTCCACAGGCCTAGCTGAGTAGTGCAAGAATGAACTCTGGGATCACTAGCGCCCTCTACCACCAGGAGGCCAGAGAACAGGTGCCTCACATAGTGGGTCTTCCCAGCAGTTTTATGATTGCCCAGCACAAAAAATACGTTACACACATACAGTTGTTGACAAAATACACTGTACATTATATACCTCAGCTAACTAAACTATGGAAATGTATTAATATATTTCATATAGCAATACGGTCTCACTGCACAGCAGACAGTAGTTAGCCAAGTCATTGCACAATCCATGGTGACGGGGAGGGTCAGCTGGCTGTGACTCACCGCAAGTAATTCTCAGTATTTGAACGGCAAATGTGAAAATTAAGCGATTTTGAATAAAAAAATATTTAAAACTGGTGAAGTAAAATGGAAAATAACTTTATAGTACAATCACTGGATACATGTAACAATATAATTATTTTTTTTCTTTTTTACATTTTTTTCTTTCCATGACTGCAGGTCACTACTGTATGTATACTTTTGACCCAGCAGATTTGGTCACATTTTCAGTAGACCCATAATAAAATTATGAAAGAACCAAACTTCATGAATGTTTTTTGTGACAAACAGGTATGTGCTCCAATCACTCTATCACAAAAAAAAAGTTGTACAAAATATTGGAAACTCAAGAAAGCTAATGACATTATGTCCTTCACAACTGTATGTAAACTTTTGACCACAACTGCATATATATACATATGTATATAAATATATATACATACACACACACACACACACACACACACACACACATATATATACATATATATATATTATATACACAGTATATATATATATATATATATATATATATATATATATATATATATATATATATATATACATATATATAATATATATATAATTTATGAATATATTCAGATGAATATATATATACTGTAGATAAAGTATATAAATATTTATTTATACACATATAATATATATAATATATATATATATATATATAATATCATATATATATATATATGTAGGTGTGGGAAAAAATCACAAGACTACTTCATCTCTACAGATCTGTTTCATGAGGGGTTCCCTCAATCATCAGGAGATGATCTCCTGATGATTGAGGGAACCCCTCATGAAACAGATCTGTAGAGATGAAGTAGTCTTGTGATTTTTTCCCACACCTACATATTGCGCTCTACCACGGTATCGAGCACTATTCTCTGGATAATCCAATCAAGACATATATATAATATATTATATATATATATTATATATATATATATATATATTGCAGAGATAGATCTTTCCTTGCTTCATCGATGAGACCTGGGAACAGGTTGAAGGTTTTTATTGCTGAACAAGTGAAAGGATCCATACCATTGCCGGAGGCTTTGAAAGTGGAATTCTTTCCCATTCTTGTTTTATGTAGAGCTTCAGACGGTCAACAGTCCGGGGTCTCCTCTGTCGTATTTTACGCTTCATAATGCGCCACACATTTTCGATGGGAGACAGATTTGGACTGCAGGCGGGCCAGGAAAGTACCCGCACTCTTTTACTATGAAGCCACGCTGTTGTAACACTTGTCTTGCTGAAAATAGCAGGGCGTCCATGATAACCTTGCTTGGATGACAACATATGTTGCTCCAAGACCTGTATGGACCTTTCAGCATTAATGGTGCCTTCATGGATGTGTAAGTTACCCATGCCTTGGGCACTAATGCACCCCATACCATCACAGATGCTGGCTTTTGAACTTTGCGCCTATAACAATCCGAATGGTTATTTCCCTCTTTGTTCTGGAGAACACCACGTCCTCTATTTCCAAATATAATTTGAAATGTGGACTCGTCAGACCAAAGAACACCTTTCCTCTTTGCATCAGTCCATCTCAGGTGAGCTCGGGTCCAGCCAAGCCAGGGGCATTTCAGAATATTGTTGATAAATGGGTTTGGCTTTGCATAGTAGAGTTTTAACTTGCACTTACGGATGTAGCAACCAACTGCAGTTACTGACAGTAGTTTTATGAAGTGTTCCTGAGCCCGTGTGGTGATATCCTTTACACACTGATATCGGTTTTTGATGCAGTACCGCATGAGGGATCAAAAGTCCGTAATATCAACGCTTACGTGCAGTGATTTCTCCAGATTCTCTGATTTTTTAAAATGATTTTACGTACCGTAGATGGTAAAATCCCTAAATTCCTTGCAATAGCTCGTTGAGAAATGTTGTTCTAAAACTTTTCGACAATTTGTTTACAAAGTGGTGACCCTCGCCCCATCCTTGTTTGTGAATTACTTAGCATTTCATGGAAGCTGCTTTTAAACCCAATCATGGCACCCACCTGTTCCCAATTAGCTTGCACACCTGCGGGATGTTCCATAAAAGTGTTTGATGAGAATTACTCAACTTCATCAGTATTTATTGGCACCTTTCCCAACTTCTTCGTCACGTGTTGCTGGCATCAAATTCTAAAGTTAAAGATTATTTGCAACGAAAAACAAAGTTTATCAGTTTGAACATCAAATATGTTGTTTTTGTAGCATATTCAACTGAATATGGGTTGAAAATGATTTGCAAATCATTGTATTCCGTTTATAAATACATCTAACACAATTTCCCAACTCATATGGAAATGGGGTTTGTAACTGTAAGCAAGCTGCAAACAGCCCCTTTAAAAGCCAATCTTTGCCAAGACTGGTAAAAACCTTATATGAGGAGTTGTAGATTGTTGCTGGAATGTCTTATCTCTGCCAGCTACGAAGGTCGAACGTTTACAATGACACATACTGTATGAAACTGTGCACTTATAGTACTCATAAAGTATTTACCGCTTTGAATATTATTTCTACATTTCATTTTAATTTCCTACCACCTTTTCCTGACACCACACAAGGTTGAAAAAATAAAACAAAAGTGGTAAATTACACCATTAAAATAAAGTAGTAATGTATTGCGGTACAGTACAGTATGTACGAGTATATTTGGAGCCGGTTTACGCCTACGCAATAGTGAACGTCTGCCAGCCTTCTATTTTTGCATTTTCCAACTACAACCGTGTGTCCTTTTAGTAAGCATAATTTTTTTATAGTCTTGATCTTTTATTTGTTGACCTTGTTTCCACAAAAAGACTAACATGAAAAATGATCAAACTTAAAATAAGGTAAATATGGTTCAATGTATTTTTTTGAAGAGCATTGCTGGGTCTTTTTAATTTTTAATTTTGCAGTGGTCAAGTGGATCAATAATTTGGCTTTTATGTTTTATCTTCAGGTTGCTGCGGTGGCGTTTTGCTGCTTGGGAAAGCAATCCAGTGTTTCCTGTTTTTTTTTCTGACGCCTTTTTGCATCAATGACTGACAGTTTAGCATGCTTCTGCTTGGGGATACACACGCCTTGACTTTGGTAGGAGAGGCTCGTGGGCCTGGCGGGCAGTGCAAAAGCTACCTCTGTTTGCTTCTGTAGCTCTGATTGCGAGCTCTTAGTATGATGAGTGAACAAAACACTTTGAGCTTGATCAACTAAAGCAGAGGTGTCCAAACTTTTTTGACCCAGGGACCACATTGGGCTAAGGTCAGGTCAGGGCAAGGATATCCACTGTATCTACCTACCTATCTTTCTATCTATAAATCTATACATTTTATGAGTGTAGTGTTAAGTAGAAGGGGCGGACCATTGTTAATTTTGACAGCAGTTTTTAATTTAGTCATAGTCTTTTGACATAAATGTATTTTAGTTTTAGTCATATTTTAATAATCTAAATTGATTTAGTTTTAGTCGACTAATATTACCCTTAATAAAAATATAAATGCACCACTTTTGTTTTTGCTCCCATTTCATGAGTAACACTCAAAGATCTAAAAATTTTACTTTGTACAAAAAATACCTTTTCCTCTCAAATTTTGTTCACAAATCTGTCCAAATCTGTGTTAGTGAGCATTTCATATTTGCTAATATAATACATCCCAACTCACAGGTGTGGCATATCAAAATGCTGATTAAACAGCATGATTATTGCACAAGTGTGCAAGTTTTATCACAAAGCACAATGTCACAGATGTCGCAAGTTTTAAGGGAAAGTGCAGTTGGCATGCTGACTGCAGGAATGCCCACCAGAACTGTTGCCCGTGAATTGAATGTTCATTTCTCTATTATAAGCTGTTTTCAAAGGAATTTCAGAGATATTGACATTACATCTAAGCGGCCTCACAACCGCAGACCACATGTAACCACACCAGCCCAGGACCTCCACATCCAGCAGGTGCACCTCCACGATCATCTGAGACCAGCCACCCGGACAGCTGCTGCAACAAATGGTTTGCATAACCAAATCATTTCTGCACAAACTATTGGGCACAGTCTCAGAGAGGCTCAGAGATTTTTCTATTAGCGATGTAGACGACGTCCAGACAAATATATGCGTCTGGATAAAACAATGCCCAAAACATTAATTTTAGTTGTTTACCATGTAAGTCCAAATCAAAACTGCTCTCGACATGGAAGACGTGATCAATACACACTTAAGAACACACTCGATTACACTTGCCTGCCTAATTAGATGGTAAGGTACTAGATGGCGCATTGGGAGAGTGGCCATGCGCAATCCGAGGGTCCCTGGTTCAATCCCCACCTAGTACCAACCTCGTCACGTCCGTTGTGTCCTGAGCAAGACACTTCACCCTTGCTCCTGATGGGTGCTGGTTAGTGCCTTGCATGGCAGCCCCCTCCATCATGTGTGTGAATGGGTAAATGTGGAAGTAGTGTCAAAGCGTTTTGAGTACCTTGAAAGTAGAAAAGCGCTATACAAGTACAACCCATTTATTTTCATTGGTGTTTCAAAAACAAGACAGTAGCTGACATTTTGGTTCATTATTTCTACTGTTTATATTATAATTTTAAAACAAAAACTAAATCACTGCAAGATATTTGTTATGTCATGCTATGAATCAGAATGGCTATTCAGATAAAGGAAGTTAGCTAATAGAATAAACATTTGTGGTGGAATGGGGCGTTGTGTGGAAAAGAGTACAAACAAACGTCTGTACTCTTTAATTTAGCATTTTTTTTGTGTGTCAAAAGTCTCTCATTATGACAAATGTGAAGGTTTTAGCCACAATCTAAGCTGTCTGAATGCTGAAATTAATTTTGTGTCGGGGGGCTGAACCCCCTACCAGGACTTTCTTCTGAACCTACTAGGCTTTTGGAGTTAAAAGTTGGCAGGTATGCTTCTGGCTCAGTTGTGGGGCAGTGGTTCGGATTTAAGCCACTGGATAAAAAGCAAGAGAGTCTGTTTTGTAGGGAAAGTAAGAAGCCCGTAGTTACAAAAAGTTAGAGCACAACAAATCTATTCCACCACCTTCAACAGAGACACTCAATACAGTACAAAGAGTGCATAAAATTTCGCGGCACGACGGTGGCAGTGCAATCCACGTCCCCAACACTAAAACAATGTACACTGCAAGCTTAGGTATCATGCGCAGTGCCTTATGAGAAAACCAGCAAAAGCTGGGAACAGAAAACCAGAGCGATCGCATATCACATTGCTAAAGATCTAGTCCCCATTTCCACCGTCGAATGCGACGGGTTTGTTTGCCTCATCATAATCCTTGACCCCAGGTACCAGTTGCCAAATATTGTTGGCATATTTCACACGAGAAATGTAAATAATTCAATGTATATATACCATGACAGTGGTTCTCAAATGGGGATACGCGTACCCCTGGCGGTACTTGAAGGTATGCCAAGGGGTACGAGAGATTTTTTTTAAATATTCTAAAAATAGCAACAATTCAAAAATCCTTTATAAATATATTTATTATATAATACTTCAACAAAATATGAATTTAAGTTCATAAACTGTGAAAAAAAATGCAACAATGCAATATTCAGTGTTGACAGCTAGATTTTTGTGGACATGTTCCATAAATATTGATGTTAAGATTTCTTTTTTTGTGAAGAAATGTTTCGAATTAAGTTCATGAATCCAGATGGATCTCTATTACAATCCCCAAAGAGGGCACTTTAAGTTAATGATTACTTCTATGTGTAGAAATCTTTATTTATAATTGAATCACTTGTTTATTTTTCAACAAGTTTTTAGTTATTTTTATATATTTTTTTCCAAATAGTTCAAGAAAGACCACTACAAATGAGCAATATTTTGCACTGTTATACAATTTAATAAATCAGAAACTGATGACTTAGTGCTGTATTTTACTTCTTTATCTCTTTTTTTCAACCAAAAATGCTTTGCTCTGATTAGGGGGTACTTGAATAAAAGAATGTTCACAGGGGGTACATCACTGAAAAAAGGTTGAGAACCACTGTACTATGATGATTAACCTGTGTGATGACTGTATTATGCTGATATTATATATTTGTACCATGGCTTGATTAACGTGGACCTCGACTTAAACAAGTTGAAAAACTTATTCGGGTGTTACTATTTGGTGGTCAATTGTACGGAATGTGTACTGAACTGTGCAATCTACTGATTAAAACAAATTTAATTGACACGTTTTGTTGTCTCTCCTTAATGACATTTGTTTATACATATATCTATCTATCTATCTATCTATCTATCTATATATATATATATATATATATATATATATATATATATATATATATATATATATATATATATATACATATATATATATATATATATATATATATATATATATATATATACACACACACACACACATAGGAAAAAACTCTGTACAATATGAATTTTCTTGCATCTGGAACACGCTTGCTGTTAGTGCCAGCGTCTTCCACAAGTGCACCATCAGGACTGCTTTTAAAATGCCCAAAAAAGTGGTAGATAATGTTCTGCTGCTTAAAGGATGTTTAAAGGCATATCAAAACCCCACAGACAGGAGCATGATAACATGAAAGTGCAGTAAATGAGTGTGGTAAAAGTAAACGTTAAAAGAAAGCGGCGTACATGCAAAAACCTAATTTAAATTGGGCGGTCTGCACCAACACACCCACTAATAGTACACACGATTTTCTAACTTGCACAAGCTGTTTATTGGTGTTATTTGAGTCTTAGTAGATCAGGCCCATAATGTGTGACTATTTAAAACAAAAGAGAAACAGTTTTTCTCTAAATGAGAAAATCTCGGAAAATCTCATCACACCTGTAATAAAATATGACAAACAAAACGTTGTTCATGTTTTGTTTACTTAAACAATATCCATTTTTTTTGTGTGGGTTTAAAATGAAACAACAAATTAATGAATGGTATGAATTGCGTCTAGGTTGATGTTCGTCCACACAACGCCCCACTCCACCACATAAACACATGCATGCTGTGCATCTTAAATGTAACTGTGGAGGAGCAATCGCATTACAGTTGGCTTCAATATTGGTGGTGTCAATAATTGTAACCCACTCCCCACCCACCGCTGACTTTGTCTCATAAGGTCAAAGGCTGTTCAGATTCGTTCATCACAAAGTGATCATGGATCTCGAACAGTAATATTAGCCTGTGTACAAAGTGTTTCAGTAAAAAGAGCAATCTAGCAGGAATGAAAAAAAAAGAAGACACTTCATGGAATATTTTTTCCACTGTGATGAAAAAACACACATTCAGATGGAAATGAAATTAAGCAGGAGATTGAAGGCTTATGGAGGCCAAGGGACAAACACTCTTAACTCACACACACACGCACGCATGTACGCGCACACACATGCACACTGGTGATTAACAGCTGACTTGTTTATCCACAAAGCCAAAATTATGCACGACTTCCCTGACAAAACAAAAACTATGGAGGACATCAAAACAACACAACCACACAAACATCTGCAAATGTGTGTCAGATGCACACACACACACACACACACACACACACACACACACACACACACAGTATAACAAAACATGGCAGTTACACAAGTTCTAGGAAGACATGAAAGGTTGTGACCCCTTTGTGCATGTGTGTGTGTGGAGATGATGAGATATGCTTACATTGTCACACTGCACACTTTGACCTTATCTTTTCTTTGCTTACATCAGTTCAGTTAACATCATGCTAGCATCGTTGTACTTATCAGCGCTATGTATCTCCATATTTAGTCTGCAGGACTCATGGCTGTAACATCAAAGATGTTGCCCTCACTCATTTCTACCATTACTTATAATCCATCATCTATTCCCTGTAATCTATCATCTATCGCCTATAATCAATCAACTATCAACTACAAGCTATCATCCATTATCTACGCCGCAGGAAGGAATAGCTCAGGTGTGTGTATGAGATCAAGTATGTGTACAGATGATGTGATGTGTATGGATCTGTTTGCTTGCCTGCTGTGTGTGTGTGTGTGTGTGTGTGTGTGTGTGTGTGTGTGTGTGCGCGTGTGTGTGTGTGTGTGTGTGTGTGTGTGTGTGTGTGTGTGTGTGTCAGGTGTCAAATTTACCTCGAGATCGAACTAAGCTGGGAATGATCTCGCTTCAGTGGGAGAAGCACAAAACTGCTTTTCTAAAATGTGTCTGTCTGTGCGTGTGTGTGCGTGTGTGTGTGTGTGCGCGCGCACGAGCATCTAACCCCAGGATGACTCACAAACCATCTGGAGGCCAGATGCAAATTGGAGAAGTGTTTCCTCTCCCCCCCCACCCCCCCTTTCTCAGTTGCGGTTAGTCCCCTCAGTTAACCTGTCAACTTTGACCTTCGTGCTCTGTGCGCCAGAATAACAGCGGTGTGTGACTTCCAGGTTGGTGCTCGTCTTCCTAGCTGTGCACGGAGGTCAAGTGCACTACGTAGTCCATGTTTGGACTCCAAAGCGTGACATCATACCTCCAGCGCCAATAAAGACGAGAGTGCGAGGCATTCAGGCGTCACTAGGAATGATGAACGCTAATAAAGTAGAAAGTCTTCTCGGGCGGTGAGGCCTGGAAGCCATTGCGCGACACTGTGGGTGATGATTAGGAGATAATTTAAGGATGGTAATGTCTTAATTGCAGCCACAAGCGTGAGAACAAAGAGAATCTTTCAGTGGCGACCTTCATGTTCGTTTGTCGTCACCCTCAGTAGAATGTTCAAGAAACAAGCTAACCTCCTGGGCAGCTGGATTGCATTAATTGTTTTGCTTTTACTTTTAAATTACATTTGAAGGATTACTTTGTTTTGTCACTCAGCGTCCAGTGAGAAGCAAGCAAACAGGAAGTGTGTCATTTGGCAAAGGAAACTTAGCTGTGAATGTGTAAATCGGTGGTCAGTAGCTCGTCTTGGTGTCACCAAAACACCCCCCTCCCAATCCTCCGCCTCCTTTACCGCCCCCCGCCCTGACATTTCCATGAACCGCCACTTGATGTTCCTCAGATGACAAGGAGCGGGATGAAAGAGCAACTCCAAAAAGAAACAATAAAAATCTGCCATGCAGATGCCTTTTGTGCACGCGCCGCAACTGGACAGCTTATGTGTGCCCACTTCTGGGCGTGGCCTATATTTTCCTGGGATGAGACAGAGCGCACGATGCTGTTGTGTTACGAAACAATGCTGGTGTTTCCTAATGTCAACTTTAGCGTAATGATTTTCTACTAAACAACTTAAAAAAGCTACAATTATACGATAAATATGATAAATACACAAAATATAAAAAAATTTTACCAGACAATATTTCCTAATGAAGTATAATAGTCCTTATCCCACACCATGTTTCAATTATCAATAATTATATGTATACATATATATATATATATATATATATATATATATATATATATATATATGTATATAATTTTTATTATTATTTTTTTAAGCATATTCAGGGATCGTACAGCTTTTCCATGACCAAATTCAAGCACTTTTTAAGAACTTTCAAGATCAAATTTCCAGTTTTTCCAGTGCCTTTCAAATGGCAAAAACCAGCATCAATCAATCCATAGCCTTGTTTGAGATCACCAGATGCTGTCTGTAGGAAAAATGGGGAAAATCTGCTAAAACTTAGGCCTAACATTGAACCACCAGTTATCATTACCTGAATGGGGCATTGAAAATGAAGCAGTGTTTCTGTAGACTATTCAATGTCATTGGTGTTTGCAAACATGTCTCCATTTGTGTTGTTTTTAACATTTCTTGTTCTTTTTCTTGCTTACAGCATTCAATGGCGTTGAACAACACGGATTGATTCACACCGTATTTGTTCTTGTAAACTGCATAATGTGATATAAATACACGCACCCTCAAAATGTCAATTTCACTCATTTATTAAAAAAAACTGTTCTTCATTCACATAAGGATAACATTATTAAAAGAAAATATTTTTTTTTTGTTTCACAACACCTCAGTCACCTTTAATTAAGCATATCTAGCCTTATAACTGTGGCTATGATAACAAATTGATTTTTAGTTGAGGGAAGTTCGAAACATTATAATTTATCATTGACAAACACTTATCCTTTCATAGCTCGTAATAATAGTCTGTTATTAATGTCATCGAGCGCTGATCTCACAGTTTAGGTCTGGAATATACCGAAAGGTTAGAAAACAAAACTTTAGCTAACGTTAGTTAACTTGGAGGGCTAGTAATCTCTGTAGTTTACCTATCATATGACTCGAGAGACTCTTCCATTCAATCAATCAATCAATCAATGTTTACTCATATAGCCCTAAATCACTAGTGTCTCAAAGGGCTGCACAAACCACTACGACATCCTCGGTAGGCCCACATAAGGGCAAGGAAAACTCACACCCAGTGGGACGTCGGTGACAATGATTACTATGAGAACCTTGGAGAGGAGGAAAGCAATGGATGTAGAGCGGGTCTAACATGATACTGTGAAAGTTCAATCCATAATGGATCCAACACAGTCGCAAGAGTCCAGTCCAAAGCGGATCCAACACAGCAGCGAGAGTCCCGTTCACAGCGGAGCCAGCAGGAAAACATCCCAAGCGGAGGCGGATCAGCAGCGCAGAGATGTCCCCAGCCGATACACAGGCGAGCAGTACATGGCCACCGGATCGGACCGGACCCCCTCCACAAGGGAGCGGGGGACATAGGAGAAAAAGAAAAGAAACGGCAGATCAACTGGTCGAAGAAGGGAGTCTATTTAAAGGCTAGAGTATACAAATGAGTTTTAAGGTGAGACTTAAATGCTTCTACTGAGGTGGCATCTCGAACTTTTACCAGGAGGGCATTCCAGAGTACTGGAGCCCGAAATGAAAACGCTCTATAGCCCACATACTTTTTTTGGGCTTTGGGAATCACTAATAAGCCGGAGTCCTTTGAACGCAGATTTCTTGCCGGGACATATGGTACAATACAATCGGCAAGATAGGATGGAGCTAGACCGTGTAGTATTTTATACGTAAGTAGTAAAACCTTAAAGTCACATCTTAAGTGCACAGGAAGCCAGTGCAGGGGAGCCAGTACAGGCGTAATGTGATCAAACTTTCTTGTTCTTCTCAAAAGTCTAGCAGCCGCATTTTGTACCAACTGTAATCTTTTAATGCTAGACATGGGGAGACCCGAAAATAATACGTTACAGTAATTGAGACAAGACGTAACAAACGCATGGATAATGATCTCAGCGTCTTTAGTGGACAGAATGGAGCGAATTTTAGCGATATTACGGAGATGAAAGAAGGCCGTTTTAGTAACGCTTTTAATGTGTGACTCAAAGGAGAGAGTTGGGTCGATGATAATACCCAGATTCTTTACCGAGTCGCCTTGTTTAATTGTTTGGTTGTCAAATGTTAGAGTTGTATCATTAAATAGAGGTTTGGTGTCTAGCAGGACCGATAATCAGCATTTCCGTTTTTTTGGCGTTGAGTTGCAAAAAGTTAGCGGACATCCATTGTTTAATTTCATTAAGACAAGCCTCCAGCTGACTACAGTCCGGCGTGTTGGTCAGCTTTAGGGGCATGTAGAGTTGGGTGTCATCAGCATAACAGTGAAGGCTAATACCGTATTTGCGTATGATGTCACCTAGCGGCAGCACGTAGATGCTGAAGAGTGCAGGGCCAAGGACCGAACCCTGGGGAACTCCACACGTTACCTTAACGTAGTCCGAGGTCACATTGTTATGGGAGACGCACTGCATCCTATCAGTAAGATAAGAGTTAAACCAAGACAGGGCTAAGTCTGACATACCAATTCGTGTTTTGATACGTTTTAATAGAATATTATGATCGACGGTATCGAAAGCAGCGCTAAGATCGAGGAGCAGCAACATAGATGACGCATCAGAATCCATCGTTAGCAATAGATCATTAGTCATTTGTGCGAGGGCTGTCTCCGTGGAGTGATTTGCCCTGAAACCGGATTGAAAGGTTTCACATAGACTGTTAGACACTAAGTGTTCATTTAACTGCTCCGCAACAATTTTTTCGAGGATTTTTGAAATAAAGGGAAGGTGAGACACCGGTCGGTAGTTTACCATGAGGTCAGGATCGAGGTTAGGTCTTTTAAGAAGAGGATGAATAACCGATTTTTTGAATGCTAGGGGAACAGTGCCCGAGGAAAGTGATAAGTTTATAATATTTAGCACTGATGGACCTAATAATACGAAGAGCTCCTTGATCAGTTTCCCAGGAAGTGGGTCAAGTAAACATGTTGTTTGTTTTATTCCATTTACACGTTGTAACAATTCCTCTAATGTTATTTCCTCAAAACAAGAGAAACTATTTTGGAGGGCAGTATCCGCCGTATATACAATCGTGTCAGTGTTAATAGAACCCAGTTGTAGCTGGGACGCATTGTCTTTAATCTCCTTTCTAATGACTTCAATTTTCTTACTAAAGAATTGCATAAAGTCATCAGCTGAGTGGGTGGAGCTACTGGAAGGAGTCCCTTGTTGGGTTAGCGATGCTACCGTACTAAACAAAAATTTAGGATCGGTTTTAAAGCATGTGTTTATAAGTTATTAAACCATCACTCAATGCTTGATGGTGCACCTCAAGTTTAGTCGTGCACCATTTGCGTTCCAGCTTTCTACATAATAATTTCTGAGCTCTAGTTTCTTCTGTAAACCATGGGGTACGCTTTTTTGGAGCCTTTTTTAACTTTAGCGGTGCTATGTTATCAATGGTTTCGCGCAGGGCGTCGTTAAAGTTGTTAGTGAGGTTATCAATAGAGCCCACATACTTTGGGAATGGTGCCATTACCGGGGGCAGTAGGTCAGCAAGAGTTGTCGTTGTGGCCGTATTAATGTTGCGGCTGCTATAGCAGTTATTATTATTATTAGTTTGCCGAACATGCGTCTGAACCTCGAATTTTATAAGGTAATGATCGGACAATACTTTAGTATACGGGAGTATCGTAACTTTGGAAACGGTGATACCCCTGACAAGCACTAGGTCTATCGTATTACCGTTGCGATGCGTGGGTTCATTTATTATTTGTGTGAGACCACAGCTATCACTTATAGTCTGGAGCGCTACGCACGGTGGGTCCGATGGGGTATTCATATGGATATTAAAGTCCCCCATTATGATTATATTATCGACGTGTGTCACTAGATCAGCAACGAACTCTGAGAATTCATTGATAAAGTCCGAATAGGGCCCTGGGGGGCGGTAGATAACAGCCAGGTGTAGAGGCAGCGGTGTGACAGACCTCATAGTAAGCACCTCAAACGATTTATATTTATTATTTATGTTAGGACTAAGGTTAAAGTTTTAGTTGTATATTAGTGCGACCCCCCCGCCCCTTTTAAGAGGACGGGCAATATGCGTATGTGTAAAGTTAGGAGGACATGCCTCGTTTAGCGCAAAAAAGTTGTTTGGTTTAAGCCAGGTTTCGCTGATACTGATGACGTTAAGATTGTTGTCTCTGATGATATCATTAACTAACAACGTTTTGGGAGACAATGATCTTATGTTTAAAAAACCTATATTATAGGCAGTGGGCTGTTTTAGGGAATTTTTGATCAAATTATCCGTAGTAGCAATATTAAAAATGTTGTGTTTATTATGCCCAGTGCATTTAGTATAATTACGACCATACCTAGGAATTGATACGACGGGAATTTTCCGATTGTTTGTTTGTTGCTTTGATAAACTGCACGCATCATAGTTAGCCACCTCAGTAAAACACATGTCCAACTCTGAAACACTCAAAGCAGAAAAAACTTGTTCTAATTTAACTGACTCCTTACCCAGACCAGTAGTCTCGCATCTTCCATTTAAATCCGGCTTCAGGATGGAGGGAAGTGGTGTTCTGTGGGGATTAGCCTTCTGCTTTGTTTTTAGCCCCGCTCGGCATCCGCGTTTCCGATCACACCGCTGGCGTCTGCTCCGTAGACGGCCCCCAGTGCTACTATACTCCCCTGCTTCACAGGCCGCTGGATGTAGCCGTCGAAATATTCCCGTGCTAGTTAGCAGGTCTAGCAAGCACGCGTCTATCAGTCCAAAACGACCCGATATGTCCACATCCAGAAGTGTCTGTCGGTCGTACGTGATCACGGAGTGACCACGATGTGAGCCAGCCATAAAGTTTGTAGAATTTGTGGTTTTAGTCCACGTTTTATCCAAAGTTTGTATTTGTCATTTTCCATCCAATGTTCATCAAAACGACAACCTCCCGGCATGATGGACTGATGCACCACTGTCCTCCTGGGGTCGACACAGAGCAGCATGACAACAACCTAATGTAAGGGCTTGTGCAAAACCAACAGATCAAGCGTGTAGCTTTCATTTTTAAGGAAACTTATTTTATTTTTTTCCATTTTATAATTAGCCTATTGCCGAGAAATGTGATGAACATTTCCAAGCATTTATAAGCACTTCATCCAAACGCCAAGCATTTTTCAAACCTTGAAAACACAACATTCAAATCCAAGCATTTTCAAGGTTTTTAAGCACCCATACAAACCCTGCATATTGTACCACATTGTTGCCCTAAATTAAGCATTTTCAAGCATAAAATGGCTAAATCAACTAAAAATATCAATGTTACAGTAGTATTGGCCCGTAGATGAGGCTAAACCAATCAGATCACAGTGTTAAGTATTATGGCCACAGACTGGCTCTTTCTCAACCAGCATTATTATATTGGATTAATAGAGTGTAAATGTGACTCAAGTGTGTTATTTCATGTCTAGAATGCTCTCATATTGGTGAAAAATGTATCTAAAAGGTCTTAAACAGGTTTTTTTGTCAAAAACGCTCATCGTAGCAAGCATTGTTACCCCAACAGGCAGAGCGCCGGTAAAAATGTACTTAATGTACAAAAGTTCAAAAACACAAATACTGTGGCAGGCAAATGCACAGAACATCACAGAAAACTGTGCATAAAAATAAGCTCCAGGGAGAGCTTATGACAGCAGGAAATACTGAGCAATAATTCTCAAAACTACAGACCGTGTCCCTAACTAAAAACAATGATCCCACAACCAACTAAGCTGTGAGCCTAACCAAATAGTCATCAAGAAGTCATAGCAGCGGGTAAAAGAAAAAGAAAAAAATCACTAAGCATCCACAAGTGATAAAGACAGCTTTCATAAGCACATGTGGAGTAACTGCAGGACAACATGTACCACAAAGGAAGTAGGAACAAAATAAGAGCACAAAACAAGAAGTAAACTCAAAACCCTAGAAAAACACACCAAAAACTAGACAAGACAAAACAAGAAATGACCTGACAAAACAGGTCATAAAAGTTTGTGAAAGTCTAGCTACGAACATATTCAATTTATGATTAATGATTAATACTTCGTGGAAATTCATTCATCGTGAACATGTCCGGTATAGCACTCCTCGCGACCCCGAAAGGGACAAGTGGTAGAAAATGGATGGATGGATGCTTAGACAAAGGATTACTCTAGTTGAGCTTCATAAACTTGATGAAAACATCCTCAATCCACATATTACTTGACATAAGGGGCATACAAAATATCAAATAGTGAAAATACATGCAGCACAAATACACACATGTAAGCACATTTAACACAATACTCAAACACTATTGCAAGTTACCGTATTTTCCGCACTATAAAGCGCACCGGATTATAAGGCGCACCTTCAATGACTGGCCTATTTTTAAACTTTGTTCATATCAGGCGCACCACATTATAAGGCGCATAGAATAGATGCTACAGTAGAAGCTGGGGTTACGTTATGCATCCTTTAGATGGAGCTGCGCTAAAGGGAATGTCAACAAAACAGTCAGATAGGTTAGTCAAACTTTATTAATAGATTACAAACCAGCGTTTTGACAACTCCGTTCACTCCCAATATGAATAAACAGCTGTTTTATTATTTCCCTGATTCAATAAACACGTAAAAAACAGTCTGATACTGTTACGGTAAATCAAACTTTAGTGCAATCACAATATAGTAACACTCGAAATAGTGCAAAACAAATAATATATCAATAGCTCGACGTTGCTCAAACGATAATGTCACACAACACAACACACACAATAAACATGTAAAGCTCACTTTATTAAGTTATTCCTCATCCACGAATCCCTGAAATTCTTCTTCTTCAGTGTTCGAATCAAACAGTTGGGCGAATACGGCATCCAACATGCCCGGCTCCGTCTCGTCGAAGTCGTCATTAAACGAGTCAGTGTCGCTGCTGTTAATGTTAAATTCTCTCGCTGCTGCTCTATTCCCGTGTTCTACTGTTTGACTGATCGCCTTGAGTTTAAACTCTGCGTCGTAAGCGTGTCTCTTATTAGGAGCCATTTTGGGTTTTTTACATGAACACAGAGAAACGGCACACCTCCCGCAGTCATATATCCCAGCTTGCACCGCGCGCTTCTTCTTTGACGGGGGAAAATAAGGTAGACGGCTGCTTACCATAGTTGCGAGACCTCTTGTGGCATGTTTAATTCGGACACTGAAGAAGAAGAATTCGAGGGATTTGGGGATGAGGAATAACTTAATAAAGTGAGTTTTACATGTTTATTTTGTGTGTTGTGTGACATTAACGTTTGAGCAACGTTGAGTTATTGATATATTGTTATTGGTTTGCACTATTTCGAGACGTCGTTAATGGAGTCGGTGTCACTGCTGTTGTCTAGCAGTTCATTGACAATTCCTGCTTTCCTGAAATCATGTCTCTCAATAGGAGCCATTTTGGGGTCTTTACATAAACACACAAATGGAAATGAAACGACACGGCCTGGCGCAGTCATATATCCCAGCATGTACCACGCGTTTCTCCTACGGGGGAAAATGAATTCGGCAGCTGCTTACCGTAGTTGTGAGACCTGTTGTGGTTCAATATTTGTCCATATATAAAGGCGCACCGGATTATAAGGCGCACTGTCAGCTTTTGAGAAAATTTTAGGTTTTTAGGTGCGCCTTATAGTGCGGAAAATACGGTACTTACTCTCTGTTATTAGGCAGAGGCCCAGCCAAAAGCATTACAAAGTTTCTCAAAGTCAACATTATTTTGCTGAAAATAACTTGTAACTCTTTATATGCATTTTTTTGTATTGTATAAGTATTTATAGTTACTTGACACTTTCCCAAATAAAGAATTGAATTACTGGTGGTTGCCGAATTACTCCTTCAAAAATGTAATTCGTTACCAAAGAAAGTAATTAAGTTACACTGCAAATTATTTGCCATTTGCTAAGATTTAAAATGTTACTTACCTTTTAAGAGCTATTTACCTATTTTTTTTCATTGACTTTAAATCCTGATTTTACTTTTATTATGAATAATTATATGTTGTCTATTCTAGTTTAAACATTTTAAAATTAAGAAAATAACTATCCAAATAAGATATAATGGTTTTCCTCACATGGTAAATCTTGTTTAAAGATTTTTGCAACATCCCGAGGATGCTCAATTTAAGAATAGCAGGTTGAAAAATTTTGTTTTTTACAAAAAAAAATGTATTTATAGCTTAAAATTCATACCAACTTTTAGATATACAATTTATTATTTTGGATGTCTTATTGAGTAAAATTAATTAGCTGCATGGATGGATATGTGATTTCACCAGTTTTTAATATTAAAAAAAAAAATCTAGTCTTTTTGTCTTATATTTTGTCAGCTCTTTTGTTGTGTACTCTTGAAAACCATTGAGAGTTTTCAATGTTCATTTACAACGGCGTTATTCCTAACACTGTAAGCAATAGGCATACTATTACAAGAAAAGTAGCTCCCCGCAAGGGTGATTTATCGCGACCACCCGAGAAGAGTAAAAAGCGCCTGTAAAGGAAATGTCCATAAAAAGGCCTGTTTTTGATACTCCCATTAAGTATGATGCTGCATCGAGGCGTCACCTCCCCATCCAAACCATTCATCCCACTATGTTAACATTCTTCTCTTATTTCAGATAAACATTTTCAATAAAACTGTGTGTAATGTTTAAATAAAATTAAACTCAAATAACTTTCCCCATCTCTGTTTAATTGTCACCGTTCACTCGCAAAATATAGGAAGACATTTTGAATGCTTTAACCCTTTTTTTGAGCTTGTGATATAAGCAACGTTCCCTCGAAGGTGCGCGCCTGTGCAATTGCGCACTACTCACACGTCCTCTGCGCACAGCAAATTTATGCCACGCAGAAAACCAATAATCCCATCTGAACCCTAAACAAAATAAACACAATTTATTCTGTATGATTTTGCAATGCAACTCTAAATGACAGGGCTACATTTGTTATCACCTAACAGATAAAACAGTGTTCAAGATTCAAGATTGTTTATTGTCATATGCACAGTTAGACAGTTTGCCGTACAATGAAAATCTTACTTTGCTAGTCCACCCTTCAACAAGTCACACGGTACTTAGCTAAAAATAAAAATGTATATACAAGGCACAGTAAGTAACATAACATTATTGCACATTCTGATTGACATTCAACAGTATAAATATGGAGGTGACCTTGGGTCACAGCAGCAGTTAAAGTGTCTTTGGTGATCAAAGGTGAAAAGTGTCTACAGTGATGGTTCACAGTTCAGGGGTGGTCAAGGTACCGGTCTTTTGTTCCAAAAGACAAAGTAAAAATGGGGGGGCTAGCATTCACAAGTTAGCATTCACAAGCCTGATGGCCTGTGGGTAGAAACTGTTTGTCAGTCTCGTAGTCCTGGATTTCAGGCTCCTGTATCGTCTGCCTGATGGTAGGAGGCTGAATAGACTGTGCTGGGGGTGTGTACTGTCCTTTATGATGTTGTGTGCTCTCCTGGTGGCCCTGGTAGAGTACATGTCCTGTAGTGAGGAGAAGGCTGCTCCTGATATGTACTGAGCAGTTTTAATCACTCGCTGGAGTGCCTTCCTGTCCTTAGCAGTGCAGTTTCCATACCAGATTGTGATTGAGCAGGTAAGGACACTCTCAACCGTACTTCTATAGAAGTTGCTGAGAATTTTGGGTGGGATACCAAATTTTCTTAGGAAGTACAGTCGCTGCTGGGCTTTCTTTATTGTTTGTTGGGTGTTGTGATCCCAGGTGAGGTCCTCGCTGATTTGGGTCCCGAGGAATTTAAAAGGTATTCACCCTGTCCACCTTTGTCCCCTCTATGTACAAAGGAGTGTACTGTGCAGTCCTTCTCCGTGGGTCAATAATCACCTCCTTGGTCTTGTCTGTGTTCAAGGAGAGATTATTATCCTGACACCAGGCCACCAGTTCCGCTACCTCCCTTCTGTACGCTGCCTCAGCTCCCCCGGTGATCAGTCCGACGACCGTAGTATCATCTGCAAACTTGATGATACTGGTGTTGTTCTGGGAGGCCACACAGTCGTGTGTGAAGAGGGTGTACATTAGGGGGCTCAGCACGCAGCATGGGGGGTCCCTATGCTTAGAACCTTTGTGCCTGATGTCTGGTTGCCAATTTGGACTGACTGGGGCTGGTTTGTAAAAAAGTTCAGGACCCAATCACAGAGAGTTGGTGTCAGACCAACAGTGAGGAGTTTAGCAGTGAGTTTTTGTGGAATGACCGTGTTAAAAGCAGAGCTGTAGTCGATGTAGCCTGGCATAGGTGTCCTTGCCCTCTAAGTGGGTGAGGGTGGTGTGGATGACGGTGTTGACTGCATCCACAGTGGACCGGTTCTGCCGGTAGGCAAACTGTAGAGGGTCCAGTGTGTCTGGGATGGTCTTCTTGATGTGTGACATGACTATCCTCTCGAAGCACTTCATCACTATTGGGGTGAGTGCAACAGGGCAATAGTCATTTAGACAGGTCACAGTATTTTTCTTTGGCAGGGGCACGATGGTGGTGGTCTTGAAGCAGGTCGGCACAACAGCTTGTGCTCGTGACAAGTTGTATATGTCAGCAAGTACGTCAGCCAGCTCTGATGAACACACCCTGAGGGCCTGGCCAGGGATGTTGTCTGGGCCGGCTGCCTTCCGTGGGTTTGTTCTCCTCAGAACTGTACGTACCTCAGCTGTTGTCACAGTGAGTGGTGGGTCCTGCGTATGCTCTGTGGTCAGAACTCTCTGTTGGTTGGTGTTGAGGACCTCGAAGCGGGCATAGAACTCATTCAGCTCATCTGGCAGTGATCGTTGGCTGTTTGTGACCCCCCTGCTCCCCTGCTTGTAGTCTGTGATGTGTTGCAGGCCTTGCCACATGCGCCGGGAATCTGTGGTGGAGTAAAATCCCTCCAGCTTTTGTCTGTATTGTCCCTTGGCCTCGCTGATTATATCTGGTCTTCTTGTAGTCCTCAGCGTTGCCTGAGACAAATGCAGTGGAGCGGGCATGTAGCTTGGACCGAACATCACAGTTAATCCAGGGTTTTTGGTTTGGGTATATCTCGTATTGTTTTGTGGGAACAATGTTTTCCACACATGTGCTGATGTAGCCAGTTACACTGGAAGCATATTCCTCTATGTCCACAGTACCATCATCCCTCTGAGCAGCAGTTTTGAACATGTCCCAGTCTGTAGTCCCAAAGCAGTCCTGAAGCACTAGTTCAGGGTCTTCATTCCACACTTGTACAGTTCTTCTCACTGGGGGGGCTTGCTTGAGGCGCTGTCTATACGCTGGATATAGAAAAGCTGAGATGTGATCAGATAGTCCAAAGTGTGGTCTGGGTACAGCCTTGTAGGCTCCCCTTACGTTGCAGTGTACTTGGTCCAGAGAGTTTTTTTCCCTCGTAGGAAAGTTCACATATTGATGGTATTTCGGGAGGACACTCTTTAGGTTGCGGTGGTTTAAATCCCCAGCTACCGCGAACGCAGCATCGGGGTGCGCGGTCTCTTGTTTACTGATGACGTCATGCAGCAGCTCCAGCGCTGTTGTGGAGTCCGCCCATGGTGGGATGTGCACAGACAGTATAAACACTGCACTGAACTTCCTTGGCAGATAAAAAGGTCTGCATTTCACCATCAAAAACTCAATGTTGTCCAAGCAGTGTCTTACAACCACTTGTACATCCGTGCAGCAGCGGTTACTCACATAAACACAGACACCGCCGCCTCTCGACTTTCTTGAAGCCTTTGTCCGGTTGACTGAGTGCGTTGCTAACTGGATAGCAGAGTCTGCCCCCCAACCCTGCCCACCTCAACCGACGCACAGAGGGGTGGGTTGGGGGGTGGCGGGGTGGTAGTGGGGGTGTATAATGTATCCCAGAAGAGTTAGGGATGCATGGGATTCTGGGTATTTGTTCTGTTGTGTTTATGTTGTGTTACAGTGCGAATGTTCTCCCGAAATGTGTTTGTCATTCTTGTTTGGTGTGGGTTCACAGTGTGGTGCATATTGGTAAGAGTGTTAAAGTTGTTTACATCTCAACCCTCAGTGTAACTTCTATGGCTGTTGAAGAATTATGCCTTGCAGTTGCTTGCCTGTCGAGTCAGTAGCCGCACACTAGATGTGGCCGGCCGGCACTCAGATAGCATAGTATTGAAGCGGACAGGACGACATGGTCGAGAGGACGTTTAAGGCATTGCCATCACGGCACGCCCTCAGTATTGTTGTCCGGGTGAAAATCTGAGAATGTTATCCTGGGGAGATTTCTGGGAGAGGCACTGAAATCCGGAAAACCTCCCGGAAAAATTGGGGGGTCGGCAAGTATGCAGCTGAGCCACATCAGAGTGATCCACGAGCTGCATGCGGCTCCGGAGCCGCGGGTTGCCGATCCCTGGTCTAGAAAAACTATTCATATTCTGCCATTTAAAACAGGCTTAAACTAACTCTTTGTCATCCGTCATAGTAACAGAAGCGGCTCCACTCTCCCTCACCAACACAGGCCCTCATGGCACTTAACCAGTTCTGCGTTTATGACCACACAAAAAGTCGGACAACTGCAACACCACACAGGGTGTAAATGCCAGGTGGGAACACTATAACATATGACGTTGATGTGTGCTTATTTTACTGCCATTTGTTAAGCATGTTAATCTAAGGATATTATTCATGAAAAGCTGTCACTAGATTTCATAAATGCAAAAAGAAAGATGTATTTTATAGACAGAAAGCTATAGGAAGTAAATGTGATCTCTGAAAAGGGTAACATTTCTTTTCTAGGTAGGACCCCCAGCCAGACATACATACTAACACATACTGTAGCTCATGAAAGAAAAATGTTTCTTGTTATTTTCATTGTAAGAGGACCAAATCACTTATATCAGAAACAATTCTCATGTAAATGACTGCTGTCATTTTGTTATTATAATAAAACATTTAAGTTGTTATGATGTCAGGTTTGGGACAGGTGTGATGCTGGTGTGGCCACAGTATGCATGTCTGATGTTGGTAACATGTGCTTTAATACATTTTACCTAAATATAATTTTCTGATTTTAAAATATTTATAAATTACAATTAATGTGGACATCGCCATAAAGTTATTTTTAACCTGTCAGACACAGTTGTGCACATTTGAAAAACAGTTCCAGAGCACGCACACACACAAGCACAGACACATCCTGTGGTGTGATATCACGCAGTGTAAAGTGACGTGGGAACATTTTATGGAAATAATTCAGTTGGAAGGGGTTCCCACCAAACAACTCATGCGATGACGGCAAGGTTAAAGAACGTTTAGCCATCTTTTCCGTCGAAGACAAAGACTCATCATGACTCAGCAAAAAAAGACAAATCACTTACATATGTCATAGTGTGAAGCTCCTGCACGCTCAGAAGAAGTAAGCGCTGTCCGTTACCAGTTGGTGAGACAATAAATTAAATATTTCTGTCAGTTGTTTGTTAGTATGGATCTGTTTACCATACTGTAACGTGCTTTATGGTGGTACCTTGTTCATCGCAGTTTAATTCGGACCGGACATGACCGCAACAAATTAATTTCCATGAAGTAGAATTAATATTAATACGCCAAATATTTTCAAACCTCTTTACAACCTTCTTAACATATTTGTAACATTATTAGAGGGCTGTTAAATAACAGTATAGTACATTTGGCCACTACAACACGGCTATGATGTGGAAATACTTTCACATCCTGGATCATTCCTGAGTTACAACTGGGCATCCATGTGCTTAAACATGGGCTTGTGGGTCAACTTGATGCTCCATCTGTACTAGGTCAGAGTGTCCAAGTTCCTAGTCACAATTTCAACTGTAACGCCCGTCGAGGTCAGATTTCGTAGTCGTAATGTCGGACCGTTCTCACAACCCCCAACTTGGTTTCAAAGATGGCTGCTCTGAATGTAAAAAATAATACAAGCTTTTATAATATTTGTTGTTAGCACTTCTGATTATTTTTGGTCCCACTCAATTAGTCATTTACAATGTATTGATAGACGTTTATATATGGTAACTTTACTCTAGTGTGAGCTAAAAAAAAAATGGGTATATATGTTCTGTATTGCTAAGCAATAGCATCCATGTTTCCTTGTCTCCTTACAGAAAGAGTGCATATTTTCCTATAAATTGTTTGTATTCAGACAAGGCAAACACAAGAATAGCATTTGTGGCCATTTTGATTAACGACCTGGTAACTGGAAAACTCTCAATTTGGCAATGACGTTTTTACCAGCTCTGACTTTCAACTTCAGAGGTAAATGGAAGGCACTGGAAGATCATTAGCTGTTATGTTAGCGTTCAGTGTTAGCATTGCATGTCTGTGTTGTCATTCCACATCGCTCAAGCCAAAGCAGTTTGGTTGCTGTCAAAGATGAGGATCACCAAGAGTGTTAATCTCCAATTTGGTCGGACAACTGTTGATGCTGTAGCTGATAACAGTTTTAGTTAGCCTGAATATTGCAGAATGCTCGATGCTTTGTCCAGCTGTTGTTGTTAGAAGTCGCTCACGTCAAAGGCTCACCACTTTAGATGTGGTATTGTTATAAATATGTGTTAACGTCAAGGCAGAAATTCTCAGATTAAGTCAATCCAGGGAAAGCTCCAGGATTATTTTCTCTGCCGGGGCTAAGGAAGGGCTTGACCAATTTGTGGTACAGCTAAGAAAATAATCGATTTTCATTTACAGTTGTAAATCGTTCAATAAAATCTGTTAAAGGGGCTGTTTGCAACTGGCTCACAGTTATATTTTTCAAAGTAAAAAGATAACAAGAACTACATCGGCTATCTTGTGTTACCGTTAGTGGTTTAACAGAACATATTGGTTTTAAAACTATCAATATTTTTCACAATTACTAAATCTGATTTTAAAAAATTACCAGTCTGAATATTTTTACGGCAGTCACTAACCCTGTCTTGTCAACAAGTACGTGCAGGGAGAGCATGCACACATACAAAAGCAGTCCAAGAGAAGCAACAAACAGTTTGCAGTCATGTTATTTTTATATTAGAATATACAATGGTAACTAATGCCAACTATCCAACTCGGTATTATTAGCTAACAACACCCAAAGCTAATGTGCGTGCATGTGTTACGTATGTACCTAGTTACGTCATTACGTACGACATAAGAGGGCAAGATATAACATTGGAAATTTAGCACCCTCGAGACATTTGTTTAAATGTTGCAAAGAGCCTCTTTAAGATACACAGCACAAGCATGTTCGATATGAAATACATTTTGACTGAATTTGACCAAAGAATAATTAAGCCGAACACAAACAACAATGGCAAAAATGTCTCTCGTGCCAAGGTGACAGATACAGCGCCCACACACCTGCTACTAACCGGACAAAACATCCAAAATGTCAAAAGTGAATTTATCCATATGTATAATTAATTAAAACAGAAAACTATGCATTGCCAATATTGTTTTGGATCAAAACATAGTTAATTTAAGAAATGATTAATAGTGAATTGCTTAATAGTGAATTAATAGCCGCATTGATGCAACAATAATTTAAAAGAGATTGTGTCTAATGTTTCAGCTCACAACATCATAATGTTCATGAATAAAGTAAATATGTACATTAAGAACATATGCTCTAGTGTACACACGCTAATAATTCGGACACAAAACCAAAGCTGGTGATTCGTAGGGAACAATTGTCTGTATAAGATGGAAAAGAAATGGGGCCAATCGAATCCCGGACACAGCTGGGTCAAAACTTGGTTTTTATTTTCGTTCTCTCTTTCTTTCCTGCAACAACTGTGATTTCTTTCAACATTTGTATCACAGATTGCAGCTATTTTCATCCATTTTACTGCTAATAATGCCAAATGGTATCAACTGATATTATATATGGTGTAAAATATATCTCTATTAGCAATAGCAACATGTATATTCATCTAACTGTGATTTATTTTACCTTGCATGCAGTTCTGTTTAAATATCCTGTATGTATTTCGTATATCATTGTATACTATTGTATATTGTATGAGGACATCTTCAGATGTTTATTTTACGTATCATTAACAAACTCAAAAACATACCAACCCTCAAACCATTGTCACGTGCTGGTCGCATCTCTATGCGGGGTCGTTCCTCCGGATGCAAAACTTACAACTCCGGACGAAAACGTGAAGGTAGGAGATTATTTATTAATCATAAATCATAAACCGTGCCAAAAGACAGAAACAAACAAAAGAAAAGCGTGTCGATCGCACGGGTAGCTAAGGCAACAACTTAGCACAGGACTCGAGAACAGGAATAAACCAAGGTAACAGTTGCATACCGCAAGCAAAGAAGCCAGCATGAGTGATCAGAAAGGTAGGCTTAAATAGTGTCTCTTGATTACAAACAGGGGAGTGTCCCGGACGACGAAGGCAGTTGAAAATCATAAGCAACCATGGTGACTAAACTCAGGAGGTGCACAAACAGGAGCTAAATGAGTCCAAAACAAACAGAAAACACAAAACATGATCCAGACCACGGATCATGACAATCACGTACTACAAAGAGATGTAAAAATAGTATAGTGGCATGTTTTATTACACATACAACAAATAACACAAAACACAAACTATGTACACTTATTGACAACATCTAGTAAGATTTGTGCTGTAAATTTACAAAAATATACATATTTACAAATTTCCAATAACAAATTACATTACACACTATCTAAACTGTATAAAATACCAGAGCTAGGTAATTGGGCAAAGATGGATTACAATGGGCTAGAAATAAGGAGTACTGTAAGTGAAATCAAAATGTGACTATCAAGCCTACTTCCTCATCATTCTTGGCCAATGCCCCAAAGCTGACCTTTCTATTTTCTATAGAATACATGTCTCACTCACTATTCTCTCGCATAAATATGCACATAACCTGTTAAATTACTTTAGATGTACACTTAGATAAATATACTGCAGTAGGCTAAACTTGTAGCTAGATAATTTAAGTTTTTAGTGAACATTTATTAAAATCATGTCAGAGGCCTTCAATATATATTTTTGTACAAATTGCACCACTTCTGTTGCTTTGGTGCAGGCCTGTTTCTTGCGTCTGCAGGCCAGACTCCAGTGTGGGCAAAGCCACGAACTGTCATACATTGCCTCTTGGCTTTTGGGGAGCTTGGGCGAAATGATTAAAGTCAATATGTGGGCAAAATAACAATAGCGTATGTTTATTGGATAACTATGAAACAATACCAACAAATAAGTTACTGCCAAATAAGGCAAAAAGATTAAGAGAAAATGTATTACCCTTTAATCAACAAACGATTGCAGGCTAATAAAGTTTGCATTCACACTGTGGTTGGGCAGCCAAAAGATGACATTTGATAGGCATTCAGAAAGACGGACCCAGTTGCGTGATTGGCAGCAGAAAGATGGACTCAGGTCAGTGATAGTCATGTAAAAAATGTATTCAGGGAGACAATTGGCTGCCACAAAGGTGTCTTACAAACGTGACTCCATTTCTACCATACATGGATAGTCCGCTTAGGTCACTAGTGAGACGTCACAAATGGGGAAAATTCCAAACGGCTTCTTTGGAGAACGCAAGATTGTGTATAAATATCTCCACAGTTTGATTTATTTTCTGGGGGATTTATGCAGATCCCAAATACACAACCACAGGTACAAGTAGGTAAGGCAAGTTGATATTGCATAATAGGGGGGTGGAAAGGGGAGGAGGGACTACTGCGACCTAAACCGAATTCTGACGGGGCTATAGACCCCTTTGCCCTGGTGTACACTGTAAAAAAAAAAAAGTTTACTCTAAATTTCTACTGTAATTTTTCTATCTTTTTAAAATAGGTTATAAAACTGTAGAATTGAAGACATTATCTGTAACTAAACAAACCGCCTGTTATTTTAAGTAATATGCCAGTAATGACAAACTATATATATTTAAATTTTTTTACAGAAAAATATCAAATTATACATATTATTTTCTGTTTTCTCAAATTACTTTCAAATTCATGTAAAATTACAGTAATTAACTTTCATTAAATATGTAGCTTGTTATATAAAAGTCCATGTCCATACTAACAATCTAACAGTTTTATATGTAATTTTAAGGTAAATCTTGTTTTTTTAATATCTATGTGTATTTTTACATTCAAGTTGAAAAATATGTGTAGCCTGTTAAATAAAAGGCCTACTGAAATGAGATTTTCGTATTCAAACGGGGATAGCAGGTCCATTCTATGTGTCATACTTGATCATCGCCATATTTTTGCTGAAAGGATTTAGTTGAGAACAACCACGATGAAGTTCACAACTGGAGAAAAGCCCTGCCTCTATCGGAAGTCGCAGACGATGACGTCACCCGTGTGATGGCTCCTCATATATTCACATTGTTTTTAATGGGAGCCTCCAACAAAAAGTGCTATTCGGACCGAGAAAACGACAATTTCCCCATTAATTTGAGCGAGGATGAAAGATTCGTGTTTGAGGATATTGATAGCGCGGACTAGAAAAAACAAAACAAAAAAAAACCGCGATTGAAATCGCGTCCCATTGAGACGGATTCATATGTTTTTAGAGACATTAACTAGGATAATTGTGGGGAATCCCTTATCTTTCTATTGTGTTGCTAGTGTTTTAGTGAGTTTAACAGTACCTGATAGTCGTAAGTGTACGTCCACGGCCGGGTGTAGACGCGTAAGAAGCGGTAAGAAGCGACTTTTTACCACAATTTTTTCACCGAAACCTGCTGGTTGACATTCGGTCGCGATCCATGTTCGTTGTGATCCATAGTAAAGTTTCACCTCCGTGAATTTTAAACAAGTAATCACTGTGTGTGTGTGTGGCTAAAGGCTAAAGCTTCCCAACTCTATTGATCTATTTTGACTTCTCCAATATTACTTGAACAAATTGCAAAATATTCAGCAACACAGATGTCCAAAATACTGTGTAATTATGCCGTTAAAGCAGACGACATTTAGCTGTGTGTGTGTGCAGCGCTCTTATTCATAACAGCCCGTGGCGTCACGCGTACACGTCATCATTACGCGACGTTTTGAACAAAAAACTCCCGGGAAATTTAAAATTGCAATTTAGTAAACTAAAAAGGCCGTATTGGCATGTGTTGCAATGTTAATATTTCATCATTGATATATAAACTATCACACTGCGTAGTGGGTAGTAGTGGGTTTCAGTAGGCCTTTTGTATAAAGGTTTATGCTCATACTAACGATTTAACATTTTTCTCTGTAATGTGACATACGTTGGTGACTGCAAGACATACTTGATCAACAGCCAACAGCCATACAGGTCACTCTGAAGGGTGGCCTTACAAACAACTTTAACACTATTACAAATATGCGCCACACTGTGAACCCATATCAAACAAGAATGACAAACACATTTCGGGAGAACATCTTCACCATAACACAACATAAACACAACAGAACAAATACCCAGAATTCCATGCAGCCCTAAATTTTCCGTGTTACAATATACACCCCACCAAACCCCGCACACCTCAACCGACCCACGGAGGGGGGCGGTGATGTGGCGAGGTGGGGTGTAGCCCGGAAGAGTAGGGCTGCATGGGATTCTGGGTATTTGTTCTGTTGTGTTTATGTGGTGTTACGGTGAAGATATTCTCCCAAAATGTGTTTGTTATTCTTGTTTGATGTGGGTTCACAGTGTAGCGCATATTTGTAACAGTCTTAAATTTGTTTGTACAGCCACCCTCAGTGTGACCTGTATGGCTGTTGATGAAGTATGTCTTGCAGTCTCTATTGTATGTCTGCCAAAGCCTTATACAACATGCGTCTAAGTCGGCACGCTGTTTGTATGGTGAATGAGCGAACACCACGAAAGGTTGTAGAGGACGCTGAAGGTGGTGCTGTCCTGGTACGCCCATAATATACTTGTCCGGGCGAACATTGGGACAATCCTTCGGAAGGGGCACCGAAAGACTCTCGGTTAAATCTGGAAGATTGACAAGTATGTTGCTAGGGCGGGATAGCCATTCAAAGAAGGTGAATCCACTTTGCACCAAGTTTCTGCATCCAGTGGACCCCAGGTAAATTGAGTTTGTGACCCCTGATCTTAACAATTCAGAAAAAATCAGTAAAACAATGGTATTTTTCTGCAGAACTGTTTGCATCGTCACTTTATTTAAGGTGGTTGATCTTAATAATTTAGTAAAAATCTGTAAAATTACGATATTTTTCTGCAAAACGTTTCATGAAAATTTCTATAAATTTAATGTTTTTGATCATTATTTGGTTTACAATGTTTTACTTTAATTTTATAGTTTTCGTTTGGCAACCATAGCTGCCAGTAGATGACCGTTTTTTTACCGAATTTTTTTTTGGCGCTATAGCGCAATACCTAAGTCAATCAAAAGGTTTGGATGCCAAAAGTTGGTCGACTTGTGATTGTCGCGGTTACAGTAAAGTAGCACCAAAATTATTTAGAATAATTACAAATGTGTTGTTTTTTAGTAAGGTTCACCCTCAAGGCAGAAACGAAAGTCCTATTTGGTGAATATTCATCAATCGCCACAACATAATAGGACATAAGACAAATGCTGCTTTGCAATACATATAAAACAAAAATAAAACTTAATTTAACCCTTAATTTAGGCCAAAAACATGTAGACTATGCTTTCATAAAGTTTTTGACAAAGTAAAAAATCTGCGATGTAGCGAGGGACAACTGTACTTGTCCCGTCATGTGTGACAGTAAACAAGCGCCTGGTGTCAACGTCTTCTTCCTGAATGAGTGGACGTGAAGCAATAAACAATTCCTCACATTAAAACACAAACATACGCCTGTGTAATGTTAACTGCCAAGTCATTTGCCTTCAAACGCACAGGAGCCAGAATTGCGTCGCTGCACAGGAAGAAGAGCATTTACAGACCTCTGGACCGTTCCCTGACCCCCACTCACCCTCTTAAACACATTCATAAAAAGATGAGAAATTCTTCTGAAAAGCTTCTTATTACACCCCCTCCATTTCATCTCCTCTTTCACGGTCCCGCTCAGTCTGTCATCGGCCGCATGAGCTCCTCGCCTCCAATGCTCCCGCCCTCCTCCTTCTGACCTCCCCCGTACGCGCTTCCAGCTGGCGACGCCAGCGAAGCGGCTAGCCAGCGGCCGCTCGCAATGTGTAAAGCAGAGACGACGGCGGAGTGATTTCATAGTCTGAGGGGAATAAAAAAATAACGGAAGGCCAAGAGAGTCGAGACGCCGGTGGACGGAAGCTGATGGGCAAAAAAACATTAAGAAATGTGCGCGTTTTGTCTTTGAGGTTGAATATAATATACATCAGTGAAATCATCAGCGCTTTGGTAAATGCTATGATCCTCTGGCGGATCCATTAGTACACTTAAATAAGCATACTGTGTACACTTATGTAATTACAGTAGTATCTGAAGGTGCGAACTCTCCCAATTACACTTAGCAATATTTACGTTTTTTTCTTCTTTGTTCCTTTAACTGTTTAAGCATTAGCAGCAATATTTAGATTGCCCTATAAAAATATCTGCCATCTTCTATTACCCATTTTTACATTCTGCAATAATAAAAAAATACATTCGGCAAGACTTCTTCTGGCTTGCGTGTATCTCCTGCTTCACACAAGGCAGATTACGCCGTTGCTTTATGTTTCGTAGTCCCTCCTCAGTCGAAAAATAGCCAAGAAGGCGTCGACGGCGGGTGGTTAATAGTCCACCACTGTGCACTCATGCACCATTTTGAGCCTTGTGAGTGCAACATCCAGGTAGGGATGGGCGTTATGCAGGGCCATGGTAAACTAAAGGGGGACCCCAAGGTTGAGGGGATTTCTCCCCCCAACCTAAAAAACCCTTTCCCCCAAACCCTCAACACCCTTGCTGTCTTGAAAACCCATTTTGAAAGAAAACAACAGGATTTTACTCAACAGAACAGCAACAATGCATAAATATTATCCATTTAAAAAAAATTTTTTTTCATAAATACATCTCGTTTGCGACGGGCGCACACACGTCTGTGCGAGTGTAACAGAGGCCAGTCAACTTCAAAAATAGTGCTGAGGATCTGAGAGATTGCCTGTGCTTTTAGTGCAGTAGTCAGCATGCTTTTGTGGCTCGCACATATCAGTAGGATAAAACAACGCAAAGAGAGACAGAGTACACAATTGCTACAAAGCTGAGCTATCCGTGTGTATGACAACTATGAACACCAATCATTCCATTCCACCGTCAAAAAAGTAAGCCTGTGCATTAATGTGGCCCTGGCAATATAGCCTAAAATATATAATCGCCTATATAATCACAAAATAAATGGCCGCCTCCCACGATAACGATATGTATCACAATATAATATTTGGCATGTAAATGATAATACAACCAAAATGGGTTACAAAGGCTCTTAATTTGGCTGCTGAAGGGTAACATATTGTGTATTTTCCCGTTGTATTATTTATACTAACTTTTATTAATCTACTTGTTAATATTTGTTTAGATTCTGTTGTAACAGTTCTACAAGACTTCTGTTAAAATATAATGGGCACGTATTGTTCTGTTATTTGGATACTTTACATTAGTTTTGGGTGATACCCCAAATTCATGTATCGATAAAATACAAAGTATACTTAACATTTTTAAAATCATTTTATGAATACATTCTTGATCACAATTATAATCAGGTAAAAACACAGCATGGCAGTGTAACAATATCAATTACATACAGTTTGTATATGATGTCCTACCAATGGATCTGATTTAACTCCTTTGTTTTTGTTGTTCTTCCCGTGTCCAGAGACTTATTTCCTGAGGTTGTAAACAATAACAAAAAGCACAAAAATGTTTTTGATACTATAAAGGTCGATCTAATTACAAACCCCGTTTCCATATGAGTTGGGAAATTGTGTTACATGTAAATATAAAACGGAATACAATGATTTGCGTATCCTTTTCAACCCATATTCAATTGAATGCACTACAAAGACAAGATATTTCATGTTAAAACTCATAAACTTTATTTTTTTATTTCCCAACTCATATGGAAACGGGGTTTGTACTATAGTGTCGAGATGACCAAACAGTATACTGGTTCTATACTTGGCATCGTTACTGTCAATGTTTATAACGATGTCCATCTCTGTTTACATTCAAGAGCTCTCGCTTACCAGTTAACATATCCTCTTACGGTGTGTAGTGCAGCATGTTTAGCTATTCCTTGTCCTCCAGTGATATTTATAATTGTAAAAAAAACGTTTATTTCCCACCATAGAGGCGAAGACTACTGACTGAAGTGGCTTTGCACAGTGGAGGGGACATTAACAACTGCTACAGTTTGTTGTGGATGTGTTCTTTCTCTGGTGGCTGTCAAATTTGAGGGACACAGCAAGAATGTGCCTACAACATGCGATATCACGATATAAAGATGGTATCAAAAGCTCTCGCTATATCATTTATATTGTCTATATTGCGTAACCTTACATCCAGGCACTGATAGAGCGCTGATTCTTAGTGCGAGCACACTTAAAAGACTTAGGTTTTGAGGTGGAGACAGAGCCATGGACTTCACGCTGCAGTAGAAAGTCAGACATGGACATTGTCTCTCAGCGTGAAATGTCTTCTTTTCAGATAATTTGCCGCTTGGTATGCTAATGGTGGACCAGTGGCGGACCACAAGCGGATCAGAACTGATGAATTGTGTCAGCACTGACTCCCTGGTGACCACCAAGAAGCAAATAAAGACCTGGCATCCCATCATATTCCCCTGTCTGGCTAATCTTTTTATTACGGCAGCGATGTGTGTGCAAGGCATCAAAGGTTAACGTCTTTATGTGTAAAGACATCGTTAACAGCTTTGGACCTGAAAGACTAAAAGATATTTTCCATTCTCCGTCTCCTCCAGGGAACGCCTAGAAAGCTTTAGAGATGGAGCCCGTATCAAACCCGCCTCCTGCTGCACCTTTCCACAGTCTACTTCCTGCTCATGCTGACGTCTCGCGACCAACGTCCCAACGTCACATGCCCACCCTGCTGAGACCTGCGGAAGCCACCGGGTCGGCCGTGTGACAGTAAAGCCATGGGTACACAAGGGTAAAACACACACTGCTGCCAACACGCACTGCTGGTAAAACATACCTTGCAGGTGTGTGTGTGTGGCTGTTAAAACCCTATAGAAGGTGGCCAACGGCTCTGACCCTTAACCTCTGTTGAATGCTGCTGTATGTTGGAATGTGTATTAACAAGATTTGGTGTTCCGGTGCCCACGAGGGAGTGTGTGTGTGTGTGTGTGTGTGTGTGTGTGTGTGTGTGTGTGTGTGTGTGCGTGCGTGCGTGCGTCTGTGACTTCAGACATGGTGTTAAGTGGCACCATGAAGCCTGGAGGGGATCATTAGTGGGCCCCTCACGCCGTCTTTACTGTACGTAGCACACATGAACCAACTTAGACAGTATGTGTGTGTATGTGTGTTTGCATCAAAACGTGGAGTCGTCCCGCGGCTGTAACCACGGCGCCGCCAACATGGCGGCCTGAGCACTCCCCAATGAGCAGCCCATTATAGGTCATTGAAGAAGTCATAAACATCAGCAACTGATATCATGTTTGTTTCCACGCATGTACTGTGCACGTTTGCCCTGCTGGGGGCAGCGTGTCATATGCTAGATTTGAGCTGATCAATGAGAAGATATGCTACTTGGTGGAGCTAATGTCCTTCTCGAGGCTTTGATGAAGAGGAGGTGACAAGGGATACAGCGATAGGAAGAGGAGGGGCTCCTCAGGGAAGTTTCAAGTGGTCTCTTTTGTCTGCCGTCATGGTTCTCTTCCCTCCTTCTCTGGTCGCCCTTTCTTCGGGCCTTTTAACAGTAACCAGAGAGGCCAAGAACAACGCTGGGACACAGCGGGACACCGGGGGGGGAGAGGAGAGTAGACAGCGAGGCGCTTAAAGGGGGGTCGCAGATAAGGAGCGTCTCTGCGCTGTAAGACAATCCCAGCTTCTTTTCCGTTTCTCTTTTCACATAAGACAAAAAGAAGAGCTTTATCTCCTGATGTTCACCTAGCTGTGTTCTCAGAACCTGATTGCCATCATCTGTTTTTGCACCATTCATTCATCTAACGATGTTGTGTGATCATGGTTGGTCATGAAGGTTGTAGTGGCACTACTGTAATTCTGTGTCTGAGACCACTTCACAGCTAAACACATTAGGTTTAGTTAGTCTGAACACAGTTTCCCTCCTTTAGCGCAATTGGAAGAGACGGGCTAGACATGGCACGATTCCATGCACACAATTGCGCACATTGTAGCCAAGTAGGGAGGGCTCCGAATTATACCGGGTATTGATTCAAGTAAAGTCAAACGGTGAAATATTTCAATACATTTGTTGCCCGTGACATCCCATCTGGTTGCAGACTAAAGCCCGGCTCAAACCTTGGCGAGGAATTAAGCACTCAACCAGAACTCTTCAACGCCAACAGAGCAAGTATGCCTGATAGAAAACAGTCAAACAAAAAGTAAGGCTCTACTTTTCCAAAATGTGCTAGCTTGATGCAAATTTACAATGGCTTTGCCAGTTAAATGTTACTGATTAACATTTTTAATTTTATATTGATAATAATTTTGCATTTCAACACCTACAAATGTGTTAATGAAAATTGCATCCCAAACACATGTTACAATCAAACAACGGGTGCTATACTTAACAGTGTATGATCATGATATTTTTAAATGTAACATTAAAAATGAGATTCTCTTATTAACAATTAACATTAATTAACAAACACAAAAGTACCAAAAATGGGTACTAATTAATACCAGTATTGATTTACAGCTACCGGCAATTGGTATTGTATAGGTTAATAATAATAATAATAATAATAATAATAATAATAACTTAGATTTATATCGCGCTTTTCTAAACACTCAAAGCGCTCACAGAAAAGTGGGGACTCAACATTCATTCACACCTGGTGGTGGTAAGCTGCCTCAGTAGCCACAGCTCCCCTGGGGTAGACTGACGGATTGATTGTGAAAGGTTGAGTGTGAAAGGTGCCCTCCTTATAGTGCAATCACTCACAGGTTATTATTAATATCCCACACGTAATAAAAATATCACCCAACGTAATAGAAATTAAAATAGAAACAAATACTTCAAATATCAAAAAGTAAAATGCTGACTCACTAGATTTGGTGTGTAATAAAGATTCATGTATCAAATACGATTGCACTGCTCACAAATAATTAGTGGCAACAAACACCTTTTAGATAGAAAACTTCAAATAAAACTGTAAATTATCCAAAGTCAAGGAAAATGAAAAGAATGATCAGTGTGAATGCAGGGTCACGGGTCTAAGAGAGGGACAGGGACTTCAATCCATCATGGTGCTAATGGTCCAGTGTGAGTACAAATTACTAGGCAAATCTATTTCCAGCACCTTCTTGATTCCTGGATTGATTTGGGACATGAACAGAAGCTTGAATGATTTGAAACTGGAGGCGTATGTGCTATTAACTGTTAGCTAACTGTCAGCGCCACGCTTGGCTTGACGAGCGGCCGCCTCACAATCAGGTGAGCTACGGTTTTAATTAGCCCGTCTGCAAGCTTGGGCTATTTCCTCCAATTAAGCCAGTAAAAACACAGGGAGTTTTCGCTGCCTTGTGTGTGCGTCACACCACGTCAGTCACGCCCTGCCTGATCGATGACCTCGCGTCACATACAAACATTCCCCTGTTGGTATGGCGGCGGCACCTGCTCCTCAGTGATTAAACCGCAGCCACGGAGAAGTTGCATGACGACATATGCGGGTGTGAGCATTTGATGAATGATTTGACTACGTTTCATGCTACAACATGCTGCCCCTTAAATGAAAGAGGTGAAACTCTACTCCCTCCTATCCGCCAATCTCCTCCTCCTTTCACCCGGCCTCCATTGAAGCTGCTCAATGCTATCAGTGGAGCGTAATGCCATCATTACATCCCCACTGTCTGCCTTATCAGGCCGAATACTGACTGGAACACTGTCAGCCTGTCTCACAAAGCCATTGAAAGAGACTTTGGAAATGAAGCCTGGCAGTAGAGGGTACCTAGAGGACACAGTGTCAATAATAATAACAATCTCAGAAGAAGACAAAAAAAAAACCCATTGTTTTTTGTTGTGAAAATGTTGCGTCATGTCCCAGGAGGAAATACAGATGGCGTTCTTTAAAGCTTGAACATAGCGTCAATGTTTACAAGATGTCGCCAGGAATATCCGTGCTCTGGCTGATTTAGATGCCACACAGACCAAGTTGCCCATAATTACGGCCACCAGGAGGAGGTTTTGGTGGGTTCTTCAACGAAGGGGCGGACATCTCCTGAGCCGCAAGACAATGAGGGACATTTGTTGGGGGCAAGAAGGGCGGCTGGAAGTTGTTTTTTTCCCTGACAGATCCTTCCAATCTTTTCCAAACCATGTGCTGATGTTCCCCCATGAATCCATCTTCTATGTCGCCATGTTGACAAAGCAGAAGAACATCTTTGAAGCCTGTGCCATCCAATATTAAGTCTTACGTTATCAGGTCAGTCGACGTGGCGGCGCAGAGGTTCATCCAACTGGGTTCTTCAGAGAGGCACTGTTGCGTATGATTGATAGACAGCCGCTGCGACACTTGATGGGTTGCCATGGCGACAGCAGTCAACAAACAGGCCGCACGCACACAAAGTTGTCAAAAAAACGAAATGCTCGTTCTCGGACATGGAGCGGCGCCGCCACAACTCCGCAAGGGAAAAAAAAATCACCCCCGCACTCCCAAATGGAAGTGGAGCACATTGGGAAAGATGAGAGATGAAGAGTGTTGAATGGACTCTTGTTCTTTCTATGTGGAACCATGGATCTGTGGTCAGCAAGGAGGAGGACTCTTTAAACATGGCGGTTCCAACAGGAAGTGTGTGTGTGTGTGTGTGTGTGTGTGTGTGTGTGTGTGTGTGTGTGTGTGTGTGTGTGTGTGCGTGTGTGCGTGCGTGTGTGTGTGTGTGTGTGTGCGTGTGTGTGTGTGTGTGTATGTGTGTGTGTGTGTGTGTGTGTGTATGTGTGTGTGTGTGTGTGTTGTGTGTGTGTGTGTGTGGTGTGTGCGTGTGTGCGTGTGTGCGTGCGTGTGTGTGTGACGGCACGTTTGTTGTCGGCTTTTTTAATGTGCAGTGACGAGGCTGCATGCGGCGGAGGCCAATGACAACAAAAGCGCAGACAAGTGGAGGGGCCTTCAGAGTGGAGATGAAGACTGACGGTGGGAGAACAGGGCTGAGGTCCACGTCCTCTTGGTCCAAATTCTCTTGGTTCACGTCCTCTTGGTCTATGTCTGGTCCAAATCTTCTTGGTCCATGTCCTTTGGGTCCACGTCTTCCTGGTCCACATCATTTGCTTCACGACCCTCTGGTCTATATCCTCTTAGTTGAAGTCCACCTGGTCCACGTCTTCCTAGCCGATGTCCTCCTGGTCCAAATCCTCTCGGGTTTACGTCCTCTTAGACAATGTCCTCCTGGTGCACGTCTTCTTGGGTCCACGTCCTCTTAACCAATGTCCTCCTGGTCCACGTCCTCCTAGCCGATGTCCTCCGGGTCCACGTCCTCTTGGGTCCACGTCCTCCTGGTCCACATTCTTATGGTTCACGGTCGTCCTGTTGGCGCCTCATATGTTTAGAAACTCTGTGCAGGTTTAGAAGAGAAAATTTTTGACATTATCCAACATGTCGTTCCAGCTACTACATGACCAGATCACGACCCTCGCGAGCACCACGCCTGAGCGACTAGTGGACCCATGCAGTGCTGCAAAGTGCACTCTGGGCGTGTCACCGCACAGAAGAACCTTCATGATGCGGCTCTACCAGGAAGTCTCTGCGTTGGATTGGACCAAAGTCAAATATGGAATGAAATAGTCCAAAGTAGCTGTCCGTAAGGCTGGGCGATATTGCCTTTTTTTAATACCACGATATTCTGTATATTTCTCAGTATTTTGCCTTAGCCTTGAATGAACACTGTATACATATAATCACAGCAGTATGGTGATTCTATGTGTCTACATTAAAACATTCTTGTTCATACTGCACTAATATATGCTGCTTTTAAACTTTCAAGCAGAGAAGGGAATCACAACTAAGTCAATTTACCAAAAATTTATTAATTAAAGTTATTAGCAGGTGACTTTTCAAAGGATGCTACATATTAGCAGTAATGCTACTTTTGGTAGCAACGCTTGTGCCCCACCACATGACAAATTAAAGTTATCTATTCGACATATTCCCCCCTGAAGCCGAACAACCGCCAGACGTTTTTCTTGAGAATGAATTTTTCCTTCATTTGTTACGAGATTCGCACCTTCTTTCTCTCGCAACAACCCGCTAGCATCACAGCTAACGTTAGCCACGCCGCTACCTCTCTGCTGGGCGAGGGCGTATACGTATGTGACGCATGACGTGACAGTATGTGACATATGTAAAAAATGTGCGCCTGCTTGTCTGTGAGAAGGAGACACAGGAAAGAGCAAGGACAGCCTGTAGTGTAATGCCCGCAGCTAAAAACAACTGCATGAGAACGTCTACTCGAATATTACGATATAGTCATTTTTTATATCGCACAGAGACAAACCCGCGATATATCGCGTAGATCAATATATCGCCCAGCCCTAACTTCCCGTGTACGGCGTGTCAATCAAATAAATAAATTCAATAGAAGCAACAATGCTCAACCGCCACCCGCCACCCGCCCCATTCACTTACCCCTACATCACCCTTGAGGCGTGGATGTCTGGAATTTGTGACCTGGTTTGTCTCGCCATATGGGAAACACTTGAAGGCATATGTGGATCCTATTGACGTAAAGACGAAAATACACACTTTTTATAGAATTTATGTGTGTGGTGTGTGTGTGTGTGTGTGTGTGTGTGTGTGTGTGTGTGTGTGTGTGTGTGTGTATGTGTGTGTGTGTGTGTGTGTGTTGTGCGTGCGTGTGTGTGTGTGTGTGTGTGTGTGTGTGTGCGCGCGTGCGTTCGGATGTTGATTTTTGGTTGACAATGCAAGAAGGCAGTGAGGAAGGAGGAAATGAAAAAAGAAGACAAGGACACAATCTTTGAGACACTGAGGGAGACGGGGTGGCATGTGGGACATTAGGTCACTTGGCATCACTGAGGTATCAAAAGGTCAAAGTTCATAGAGTTCCTGAAGTTGCATTCTTTACGAAAACTCTGAGGCACCCCGCCCCACCCTAAGGCCAAAAGACATCATTATCATTCCACAAAACTGCGAGAGGAAATGAGAACTTTTTGGTCTTTCATTTTTGACATTTTCCAAGCTCAGAGTGGATTTTGACGTAGAAATGAAGGACAATGTGGGAATATAGACTTGGAATTTAACACTGGAAGGTGGGGGCACACACTCTAAACATGCTGTGTGTATGTGTGTGTGTGTGTGTGTGTGTGTGTGTGTGTGTGTGTGCGTGTGTGTGTGTGTGTGTTGTGTGTGTGTGTGTGTGTGTGTGTGTGTGTGTGTGTGTGTGTGTGTGTGTGTGTGTGTGTGTGTGTGTGTGTGCGTGTGTGCGCGTGATAACACAGGCAGCATGCGAGCACATAAATGACAACACATTTAAAGAAAAATAGAAGCAACATAAAATACATCCTACAATAGAGTCAGAAGGCAAGGACATGACATAATTATGAAGGTTGACCCAAACAGAAAGTCAGGTGACATTCGTCCACTTCTTCGCTCAATGCCATTAATTGTGGCCAATACAACAGCGACGCCCTCGCCATTGATGTCATCGCTTGACAGTGACCTCTGAGGAGTGACTTGTCATGCCAAAAAGTCTCCCCGCCCTCTTTGAGCATGTCTATGGCCTCCATCAATCAAACAGGACAGCACATGGCGTCATTACAAGATGATGTCATCAACAAGTAGATTTAGAGCTGCTTTTATGTTGTGTTGATTTAGGGCTGCAGTAAAAAATATCGATTATTCGTGCATTAGCCAGCGAGTCAACAAGTCACTAAATCCCTCACGCCATTTACCTTTGACCCCGTGAGAGCCGTAAAGTAACACCTTATTAATGCAAGTTGAGAGAGTTGCTGAGTTTGAAACCAGCGGGACAAAACAAATCACTTTAAAAGGCTGTCAAGCTGCGCACACTTCAGTCATGTCACATGATCGCCACTGTCTGTGTCCGTCTCTGCGTGCAGGACAATGTGGCGTCACTGTGAGGACGCAGGTAGAGTAAGCTGCCTGCATATGGCTCCCATTCCCTCACCAGGAAGAAAGACTATATTGTTGGTGGCCTGTGAAAAATTTACAGCCTCCCGCCCCCTTAAACTGTAGAAAAAGCTCTGCCCCCTCTGTTTCACATCCTCCTACCTGAAATATTAAATAGGAAGTCCACGCAGGCAGAAAAAAAAACAACCAAGGCTGTCATGTGATCTTAGGCATATACACACGTCTCATGACAGCAAACACACACGTGTTCAAACAACACGCATACACAGCTAACTCCATCTAATTGGTCAAAGCCTCTGATTGGCTGCTGGAGGACTGCCAAGGACCAGTAAGAGTCCTCGTCTGACACATCAAAAACATGGTGCCTAAAACAGCAGGATAGCGCATCTGTGTGTGTGTTTGTGTGTGTGTGTGTTTGTGTGTGTGTGTGTGTGTGTGTGTGTGTGTGTGTGTGTGTGTGTGTGTGTGTGTTGTGTGTGTGTGTGTGTGTGTGTGTGCGTGCGTGCGTGCGTGCGTGCGTGCGTGTGTGGTCACCTTAGTAAAAACTGCAACACACAATCATACTGTGAGTGTGAGTCTGTGTGGGAACCTTAGTAAAAACTGCAACACACAATCATTGTGCATTTACAATTTAGCCAAATTTTGCGTGTGTGTGTGCTTGTGTATAGAGGTCATAACACTCACAGTGGGGGGATGCATCGAAGCCACAATGGTCCCTGTAGTCTTACAGCAGCTGCATGCCTGAACACACACAGTAAAGTAAGGTACAAAAAAATGTAGACGAGCAAATTAATACAAAAGTGCAGCTAACAGGAAATGACAACATGCTTTGATTGGTCGTTTATGGCATGCGGCGCCATTATGGCTCCAAACATTTAGTCTATAACTTTACGCTGATTTAAGTTTAACAACGTTCCTAGGCTGCAGGAAGCACACAGCATAGCTCGGTTGGTACAGTGGCCGTGCTAGCAACTTGAGGGTTGCAGGTTCGATTCCCGCTTGTGCCATCCTAGTCACTGCCGTTGTGTCCTTGGGCAAGACACTTTACCCACCTGCTCCCAGTGCCACCCACACTGGTTTAAATGTCACTTAGATAATGGGTGTCACTATGTAAAGCGCTTTGAGTCACTTGAGAAAAGCGCTATATAAATATAATTCACTTCACTTCACTTCACAGAAACGGAATATAAAGTCAAACACACTCAAGGAGGGATGAAATCATTTGTTTTTTCCATACGTCTCCTTTCCATATTCAGTTTGTGTATATGCGTATGTATGTATATACTGTGTGTGTGTGTATATATATAAATGTGTATATATATATGTGTATATATATATATATATATATATATATATATATATATACACATATATATACACACACACATATATATATATATATATATATATATATATACTTTTTTGCCCCACTGTATATATATATATATATATATATATATATACAGTGGGGCAAAAAAGTATTTAGTCAGCCACCGATTGTGCAAGTTCTCCCACTTAAAATGATGACAGAGGTCTGTAATTTTCATCATAGGTACACTTCAACTGTGAGAGACAGAATGTGGAAAAAAAATCCAGGAATTCACATTGTAGGAATTTTAAAGAATTTACTTGTATATTATGGTGGAAAATAAGTATTTGGTCAATAACAAAAATTCAACTCAATACTTTGTAATATAACCTTTGTTGGCAATAACAGCGGTCAAAAAATTACTATAGGTCTTTACCAGGTTCGTACACACAGTAGCTGGTTTTTTGGCCCATTCCTCTATGCAGATCTTCTCGAGAGCAGTGATGTTTTGGGGCTGTCGCCGAGCAACACAGACTTTCAACTCCCTCCACAGATTTTCTATGGGGTTGAGGTCTGGTGACTGGCTAGGTCACTCCAGGACTTTCAAATGCTTCTTACGGAGCCACTCCTTCGTTGCCCGGTCGGTGTGTTTGGGATCATTGTCATACTGGAAGACCCAGCCACGTTCCATCTTCAAAGCTCTCACTGCTGGAACGAGGTTTTGGCTCAAAATCTCACGATTCATGGCCCCATTCATTCTTTCCTTAACATGGTTCAGTCGTTCTGTCCTCTTAGCAGAAAAACATCCCCAAAGCATGATGTTTCCACCCCCATGCTTCACAGTAGGTAAAGTGTTTTTGGGATGCAACTTAGTATTCTTCTTCCTCCAAACACGATGAGTTAAGTTTATACCAAAAAGTTCTATTTTGGTTTCATATGACCACATGACATTCTCCCAGGCCTGGACATGCACTGAGTTAAGCAGGATTTGATTCCCTGTCAGCATAGTGTGTTACTGATGGTAACCTTTGTTACTTTGGTCCCAGCTCTCTGCAGGTCATTCACCAGGTCTCCCCGTGTGGTTATGGGATTTTTGCTCACCGTTCTCGTGATCATTTTGACCCCACAGGATGAGATCTTGCGTGGAGCCCCAGATCGAGGGAGATTATCAGTGGTCTTGTATGTCTTCCATTTTCTGATAATTGCTCCACAGTTGATTATTTCACACCAAGCTGCTTGACTATTGAAGATTCACTCTTCCCAGTCTGGTGCAGGTCTACAATTCTTTTCCTGGTGTCTTTCGACAGCTCTTTGGTCTTGGCCATAGTGGAGTTTGGAGTCTGACTGTTTGAGGCTGTGGACGGGTGTCTTTTATACAGATAACGAGTTCAAACAGGTTTCATTAATACAGGTAATACATGGAGGACAGAAGAGCTTCTTAAAAAAGAAGTTACAGGTCTGTGAGAGCCAGAGATCTTCCTTGTTTGAAGTGACCAAATACTTATTTTCCACCATAATTTACAAATAAATTCTTTAAAATTCCTACAATGTGAATTCTTGGATTTTTTTTTCCCATTCTGTCTCTCACAGTTGAAGTGTACCTATGATGACAATTACAGACCTCTGTCATCACTTTAAGAGGGAGAACTTGCACAATCTGTGGCTGACGAAATAATTTTTTGCCCCACTGTAATATATATATATATATATATATATATATATATAGCCATCCATTTTCTACCGCTTATTCCCTTTCGGGGTCGCGGGGGGCGCTGGCGCCTATCTCAGCTACAATCGGGCGGAAGGCGGGGTACACCCTGGACAAGTCGCCACCTCATCGCAGGGCCAACACAGATAGACAGGCTTCACGGTGGCAGAGGGGTTAGTGCATCTGCCTCACAATACGAAGGTCCTGCAGTCCTGGGTTCAAATCCAGGCTGGGGATCTTTCTGTGTGGAGTTTGCGTGTTCTCCCCGTGAATGCGTGGGTTCCCTCCGGGTACTCCGGCTTACTCCCACCTCCAAAGACATGCACCAGGGGATAGGTTGACTGGCAACACTAAATTAGCCCTAGTGTGTGAATCTGAGTGTGAATGTTGTCTATATATATATATATATATATATATATATATACACTGTATATATATACATATACACCCACAGTATATACATACATACATATATATATATATATATATATATATATATATATATATATATATATATATATATATATATATATATAATATATATATATATACACACACACACACATATACTGCATATATACATACATACATATACACATATATACATATACAGATAAATACAGTACATACATGCATACATATACTCGGGCTGTCAAATTATTAAAATATTTATCGCGATTAATCGCATTTTGTCCATAGTTAGGTAAAAATGAATCGCAGAAAGATTAATTTTTTTTGTCATTAATAAGTACACTCTAGACGGATAATGAATGGATAATTAATTTGCTTTAATTACATTTTTCTTTTTTAACATTATGCTTTTTGAAACAGCTCTACACGAAAAGGACATGAACACGTTTTTAAAGACAATAAAAAAAATACTTGCAGTAAATTGGTGTCTTGCCAGATTTTCAATTTTTGTAGGAGTACAGAATTTGGTATGCTTGCTTTGCAGTAGGAGCACTAGGAAAAGGAGCTAGACTTCCATGTTTAGATAGTAGTTTCACGCATTAATAACAAGTAATGTGGATTGTTACGATCATGCTTTGATTCTCAAAGATGTTAGGTAAAAACAATTTTTACATGATTAAACATTTCTGATAATTCTGTACTTTACAAATTGTACAAGTTAGTATTAGTAGTTTATTTTGGAAATGTTAAAAACAAAGCAAAAGAAAACAATAATGGAAAAAGGAAATAATCTGGATAGAATTACAGTGAGGTACAGAAATACAAACAAATATTTTACAATGAAAAGACATAACAAAATGAAAACAATACATATTGGTTAAGTTTTTTTTTCATATCCAAAAAGGGGTGGGAAGAAGTAAAACATATTTACTCCCAACCCTTATTCATGAATCAAATAACTAGCTTTATTATTATTATTATTGTTATATACAATGATGAATTTACCTGTCATCAATAATCCCACTTTACACTTTATTTTATATGTAATTTGTACTGTTTGTAGTTCAACAAGATCATTAAATTTCAGTAGTTTTGCATGTAAGAAAAATGTATTTGTGTAATCCCTATATCCTGCCTTATAAATCAACCTTATTGCTTTCTTCTGCAGGGTGATGAATTGATATACTGTACTTATGTGATTATTTCCACAAACTTCTGCACAGTAGTGCAAGTTAATCAATCAATCAATCAATGTTTATTTATATAGCCCCAAATCACAAATGTCTCAAAGGACTGCACAAATCATTACGACTACAACATCCTCGGAAGAACCCACAAAAGGGCAAGGAAAACTCACACCCAGTGGGCAGAGAGAATTCACATCCAGTGGGACGCCAGTGACAATGCTGACTATGAGAAACCTTGGAGAGGACCTCAGATGTGGGCGACCCCCCCTCTCTAGGGGACCGAAAGCAATGGATGTCGAGCGGGTCTAACATGATACTGTGAAAGTTCAATCCTGGTGGCTCCAACACAGCCGCGAGAGTTCAGTTCAAGCGGATCCAAGACAGCAGCGAGAGTCCCGTCCACAGGAAACCATCTCAAGCGGATCAGCAGCGTAGAGATGTCCCCAACCGATACAGGCGAGCGGTCCATCCTGGGTCCCGAAGAGCGGTCCATCCTGGGTCTCGACTCTGGACAGCCAGTACTTCATCCATGGTCATCGGACCGGACCCCCTCCACAAGGGAGGGGGGGACATAGGAGAAAGAAAAGAAGCGGCAGATCAACTGGTCTAAAAAGGAGGTCTATTTAAAGGGTAGAGTATACAGATGAGTTTTAAGGTGAGACTTAAATGCTTCTACTGAGGTAGCATCTCGAACTGTTACCGGGAGGGCATTCCAGAGTACTGGAGCCCGAACGGAAAACGCTCTATAGCCCGCAGACTTTTTTGGGGCTCTAGGAATCACTAATAAGCCGGAGTCTTTTGAACGCAGATTTCTTGCCGGGACATATGGTACAATACAATCGGCAAGATAGGCTGGAGCTAGACCGTGTAGTATTTTATACGTAAGTAGTAAAACCTTAAAGTCACATCTTAAGTGCACAGGAAGCCAGTGCAGGTGAGCCAGTACAGGCGTAATATGATCAAACTTTCTTGTTCTTGTCAAAAGTCTAGCAGCCGCATTTTGTACCAACTGTAATCTTTTAATGCTAGACATGGGGAGACCCGAAAATAATACGTTACAGTAATCGAGACGAGACGTAACAAACGCATGGATAATGATCTCGGCGTCTTTAGTGGACAAAATGGAGCGAATTTTAGCGATATTACGTAGATGAAAGAAGGCCGTTTTAGTAACGCTTTTAATGTGTGACTCAAAGGAGAGAGTTGGGTCGAAGATAATACCCAGATTTTTTACAGAGTCACCTTGTTTTATTATTTGGTTGTCAAATGTCAAAGTTGTATTATTAAATATTATAAAGGAATATGAATAATGTCATTCATATTCCTGCATGACAATGTTGTAACCTTCTCTGCCCATTTATTAATAAAATGTAATATTCACCCTAACAAACATTCTGCAATTGCGGACTTTCAATCAGAACAGGCGATAAAAGCATTTACCAAAGCGATGGTAATATTGTGTAGTCAACTGTAATAACCCAATGTGGGCTGCAGAGGGCAGTGGCGGGCATGCCTGTAGTATTAAACCTAGTCTCAATGGAGGCGAAGAAGACGATTTTGTTCATTATCGCCGCTGCCATTACAATACACTTAACTTCATCCATTCATACATTTTCTACTGCTTGTCCCTTCTGAGGTCGCGGGGGGTGGTGGAGCCTATCCCAGCTGCACATGGGTGAAAGGTGCGGTACACCCTGGACAAGTCGCCACCTCATCGCAAGGCCAAAACAGATAGACAGACAACATTCACACTCACATTCACACACTCGGGCCAATTTAGTGTGGCCAATCAACCTATCCCCAGGTGCATGTCAATTTCAATCTACCAAAACACATTTATTTAGGTAGAAATATCACAGAATAACACGGAGTAATAGAACAAACTTTTGACTATGACTGTATATTGCAATGTCAAGAGACTACTAGAGTTGTGGGCATGTTTGTTTGAAGAAAATTTTTAGTAACATGCTTTGCTGTAATTCATTGCATTCCGCCCAAGTGCAGCTGGGATAGGTATAAAAACGAGTGGACGGGTGGATTGAGATGCTGCAGTGTCTCAAAATTACACATGAACAGACCTGTCTGAAGTTTGACAATCACCAACTTAAGGGATTCAGACAAAGATTTAGGGAATGTGATATCCTCACTTAAAACCAAAATTGTGTTCTTTGGTATCAAGTAGATTTGACGTGTTTGTAGGCAAAGAAATATGATCGCCATCCGTTTGTCTGACTAAAATCTCCCTTAAAATGTGTGTAACCTTGCCTACCATCTACTATAAGAAATGTCTAAACTCTGTGCTTACCAACAATGGTTTTTCCACCAATCACTAACAGTCCCATTTTCAATCGAGATCAGTAAAACTACCATTAAAAAGGACAGTTCACATCTTTGTAACTTACAAAATCAATAGGGAAACAAACACTTAATATACCCCACTGCTACACAGATTAATACGGTTCAAACACGTCACTGCTCTGGCTGCATTGCCCTCTGCTGGTTGTTCAGGGGAGTGTGTAACTCCACATTTATTTGTTTATTTGGTTTGTGGTAGGAATGTCTCATCGACACAAAAGCAAAAAAGCATCCACATATGCAAATTCAATACAAATACAAAATCAAGCATATTTATATTAATATCTTAAAAATATATTTACAAATACATATTTATTTATACAAAATTCTTGATTTATTTGTATGTCACATTTTTATATTGGTAAATTTTATTTCTATATATTTTCAGATCTCAAAAATATATTTAAAAGTACGCATTTATTCATAAAATTTATTTATTTATTTGTATACCACATTTGTATTTGTATATTTATTAATATATGCATATGCATTAAGATAGTATTAATATATATAAGTTGATGTGAGATAATTCTACTTCCATATGTTACTGAACGTGACACTCATTATTATGATAATTGTCACAAGTCGGCATGTGTGTGGTATCATTTCTAACCAAGCATACGTCACAGAGGCTAACTGATTTACTGTAAATTCCAGACTAAAAGCCGGCATTTTTTTCCTACGTTTTGAACCATGTGGCTTATAAAACTCTGTGCTATATCATGGATTGCTCTTCATTAACGGCCATCATTCAACAAACAGTTATTAACAGACACTGACAAGGTGTGTTATTGTTTGTGTTATGATGCCATCTTTTCGATGATTTTGCTCACTGCAGGTGCTGCAGGGTGAACGTCTACAGTATTTCCTTCTGTTTAGTGCTTTCAACCAAAAGTACAAGTGCCGTTCCGTCTTCAAGTTGTCCATAGCGTTACTACTCGTGTGGTTTCTTCATTTCTACATTTTAAAACATAACTAAAACCATTCATACTTACAAAACCGAAAGGGACAAGCGGTAGAAAATGGATGGGTTGAAGGAACCCGTCCCATATATATATATATATATATATATATATATATATATATATATATATATATATATATATATATATATATATATATATATATATATATATATATATATATATATATATATATATATTGGCATTTCTAGTACTTACATGCCGTCCCGCAAGCTTTGGGTTGTGAGAATGTTGGCTGCCCTGATTGTCCAATGTCATTCCTTCTCCTTACATGCCCTCCTGCCTGCTGTGTTGTGTAAAAAATAAATACTTTAGTGGTTATTTTTCCACAATATTTTACACAGTATTGTGTTGTCAACATAGACCTGGATGTAGGATGGTGGATTAGCCGCTAAATTCAGATTAAAAAGCTGCCGCTATTGCAACATTACTACTTGGTTTGAGGAAACAAAAGAGAATGTAGCATAAAATAGGTACGTGACAATCTGCCGCTGACCTACTTATCTCCTTTGCAGCGGTGTCCTGTGCCCTCTCAAATCAAAGTGGTTTGCGATGTGCGTCATTATTTTCTGTGTTGAAGAGAGTGCCTCAGGTTTAAATTCCCGGGTCTAAATTCTCGAAGTGACATTAATTAACATCTCATGATCACACACAACCTTTATTTAACCAGATGAGAAACCCATCGAGATCGAGATCTTTTTCACAAGAGCGACCTGGCCAAGAGGTCAGCAGCACATGTCACACAGCAGTTTCAGAAAAGTAATAAATTAAGACATACATTTTAAAAAATGTATGAAAGGGAACAGTAACACAAATAAACAATTAAGATTTACACCTTTTAAAAACACAGGCACTGTGCATTTGTCTCACGCAGTCTGTCCCTCAGGATACAACAGAAGGCTCAAGATGGAAGTAGTTCAGAGAGCTTCAGTTTAGTTTGTAATGTAGTCCATGCCGGAGGGGCAGCAATGCTAAAAGCTATTTTGCCAAATTCAGTCCAGTTAATTAAGTTCAAGCAGACGAATCACACAAAATTATACCTGAAAGTAACTTTGCAACGCCAAGTCTATGTAAACATATCTGTCTTTATAAGTGAAAAATGAAGTCAACCTGGGCATTCAAATGTGGTTTTGCGCTCGCTAAAACTGCCTGATCAAGGCCGCCGACATGAAAATCCACAAAAATTGTGTAACATTTCATCCAGAAAAACTCCACTATGGTCAGATAATGTCATCCATTTTCTACAGCTTGTCCCTTATGGGGTCACGGGGGGTGCTGGAGCCTATCTTAGCTGCATTCGGGTGGAAGCAGGGGTACACCCTCATCGTAGGGCCAACACAGATAGACAGACAACATTCACACTCACAATCACACACTAGGGCCAATTTAGTGTTGCCAATCAACCTATCCCCAGGTGCATGTCTTTGGAGGTGGGAGGAATCCGGAGTACCCGGAGGGAACCCACGCAGTCAGGGGAAGAACATACTAAGTCCACACAGAAAGATCCTGAGCCCAGGATCGAACCCAGGACATACTATCCAGCCATCCATTTTTTACCGCTTGTCCCTTTCGGGGTGCGGGGGGGGTGCTGGAGCCTTCTCAGCTGCATATTAATGCACAATTATTAGCGCTGCAGGGCATATTATGACGTTTTTAAGCCATTCAGTTTTGTTTTGTTTTTTTGGGGTGGGTTACTAAACTCATCCATTTGCTTTTTATTTTATGCATCTATAACAAATATAAGGAGGCCACGGGGAACATGCAAGACACGTTAAGAGCTAGAAGAAGTGTCTGGGCTTCCCTGCTTAGGCTGCTGCCCCTGCGACCCGACCTTGGATAAGCGGAAGAAGATGGATGGATGGATGGATGGATGGATGGATGGATGGATGGATGGATGGATAACAAATAAATAAGGGAGTTATGATGTTTTGAAGTTAATTTTCCAAAATATAGGTCAGACACTTCTCTGCCTTAATGGATATAATTCAAAACAAAAAAAGCAACTGATTTGCTCCCTTATTTTTGGCCTATCGCAATGGTTCATGAATACATGAATGGTACCATGAATTGATTAATGTGGACCCCGACTTAAACAAGTAGAAAAACTTATTCGGGTGTTACCATTTAGTGGTCAATTGTACGGAATATGTACTGAACTATGCAATCTACTGATACAAGTATCAATGAATCAATTCAACTACCACTGGAAAGTTTTTTTCCAAGGTCTTTGAAATAGTATTACCTGCTTTAAGATGTTTTAAGTTTGAGTATTTTTTGGGGTCATGTACCTGTATAAAAGTATTATTTTAATCTAATTGTCTACAAGAGCGTCAACGTGCGCCATATGCCGCCCGATAAATGTCGCTAAATGCTTTGGTTTTGCTTGTGTTTATCTTCGACCGTGTTTGGGGGAAAATAGCGGCGATCTTCATCTTCGAGATGTATATTTAACAATGTACATTTAAAAAATACACAATCTGATACTTTTGGAGTGGGCTTTGGGGGTTTAATTTATAACGGAAACGTCTCCACACAAGGAAGTGTGTAAATGTAGATTATAATCAACATATATCCTCATCAAACACGGTAGATTCCAACTGCTCTACTCCAAATTGACACATGGGAAACATTTAAAGAAAAAAAAAAACATATCGTTCTTTAATAAGTTTACCTGTGCGACCCCGTTTGGGGTCCTTTTTTTTTTAAAGGTTTATTTATAAATTTCAACAATTACAAACAGTAAGTCAAACAACAATATAAAACATTATAAAACATTATGAAAACAGTACAAAACAGCGCCAGGGGGTTGTAAGTTCAAAATAATAAAAATAGAATACAAATATATATATATATATATATATATATATATATATATATATATATATATATATATATATATATATATATATATATATATATACATATATATATATATATATAATAAACAAAATGCAAAGCCGTAGGCTTATTCAGATTCATCAAACAACTTAAATTTGGAACACAGCATCATCGTTTTCACAGCTTTTTTGTTGTTAGAGGTAGAGAGCGTTTTAATGTAAAGTTCCAAATCTTTTTTAAAGGCACAAAAGATAGGACGGGTATTAAGAAACTTACATTTATGAATATAAAACTTGGCCAATAAAATAATGAGGTTGCAAAGGTAGAATTCCTCTTCAAATTTTTGTTCATACAGTGTAAACCCAAAAATCACATCTTTAAAGTAAAGCACAAATTTGTCATAAATATTGTCCAGGATGAAGCGACAGATGCCCGCCATAGTGATCGAGTGTTTTCACAAGTCCAAAACAAGTGGTTGACAGTCTCTGGGTGCATGTTACAAAAGGTGCAGGTCCGTTTGGGATCCTTCCATTGACGTTTCTTCTTCTGCTGACGTCATCTGACAAGTTTGCGAGCAAAGGCAAGTTGCCGCCTCCTTGTGGAAGTTCTCTGCACAGCCAGGAAAGATCGTGACAAACAACTATGAACTCCTAACATTTATAGGGCAATCATCACGGTGTGTAATGAAGTTTATAATGTCGCTGACGTGTGAAAAAAAGGAACACACTTTCACCTTTGTGGCTGCAACAATGTTTACTTTTCAACACAGCCAGTCAAGTATCTCAAGTCCGACACGCAATTATACGTTTAACTGATACTAATTTGATTAAAATAACACAAAATAACAATTGTGTGTGTGGGAACGTCTTCCCTTTTCACACACACAGTCATTGTAGCGGCTACTAAAAATCATGAATACTAAGATGTTTTATGGGACATAAGGAAGTGGGGACGTGTGTGCGTGTGCGACATCCCTGAAATGACCTCCGACCAAGGTCAGCCATGACTTCACACTGACTTCCTTTAAAAGTCCCTTCAGAATAAGTCTATGTTGAATTCTCACGCTCACTGCGCTCCTTCCCACTCATTTGAAAGCTAGTAAGCGCCGTCGACAGGGCAAAGGTCGCGACGTGAGGCACGCAGAGATGTACCGTGGGAAAATTACAGCTATTGCACCATCGTTTTTTTTTTTTTAGAATGGCACGGCCTACAGGATGCCATACAGATGTGATGAGGAAGGTTGGAGATGACCCAGAGGAAGAGGTGTGGTGGCGTGGTGTCTGACTTCATACCACAATCCCCTGATTAGCATCTTGTTAAATTATACAGCTTTTTCCACTCAGCATTCCTGACTGCTATAGTTAATGAGAGGAGCACAGCGTGCAAAAGGCTTTTATTGTGGCGGTCTGGGCAACAGCAAACAAATAGCAGCACACTGAAATGTCACCTTTGAAAGTGGCTGTTTGTCAAACTAACTATAATGAGGCGCCGCCACCAATAAACAAACAGACATACTGTACATGATGGCTGTGTCTCCATTAGTGCACTCACACTTAAAACATGTTTAGTGCATAAATATGTGAAATATGGTGAACTATTGTTTGTATACCTGTCTGCACAGTGATGAACAGGAGAGGAAAGAAGAAAAAAGAAAGATAGAGAATGATGAGAAGAACCAGATGAACAAAAAGGAGGAGGAAAAGAAGTGTCACACTAAGGCACTACAGTATTTATACAGCGTATAGTGTACTTACAGTGTACTTACTGTAGTGTACAAATGGAAGTACATTTGTCCCTTGTTTATTGCTGTTAACTGGTTTTTGACAGTTCACAGCAAAGTAGAAATTATTCATTAGAAATCAAATATTTTCATAGATAGAGCATTAAAAAAGTAAACCGACTCTCGACAGATCCTTGTAGTTCGCTGAGCTCCACACAAGGATCTGGGATCTAGGGCAGTGCAAACTCCTTCAAGATAGTCAAACATCAATCAATGTTTACTTATATAGCCCTAAATCACTAGTGTCTCAAAGGGCTGCACAAACCACAACACAAACCACTAAGACATCCTCGGTAGGCCCACATAAGGGCAAGGAAATCTCACACCCAGTGTGACGTCGGTGACAATGATGACTATGAGAACCTTGGAGAGGACAACATATGTGGGCAACCCCCCCCCCCCCCTCTAGGGGACCGGAAGCAATGGATGTCAAGCGGGTCTAACATGATACTGTGAAAGTTCAATCCATAGTGGATCCAACACAGCCGCGAGATAGCAAAAAATAATGAACCAATCAGGATCACCGGGCGGGATTTCATAGATGTGATGTAGTGCCGAAGTGACTGTTTTATTCAAACAACAATGGCGGCATGCAGTGAAGAGTCGTGTGCTGACATTGATTCTCCTACTGCAACTGTTTTGTCGAACATCAATCGTCTACTGACATTGCTGCGTTGTTTCAGTAAAAGTTCTCTAACTTTTCACTCTGTCACTATCCAATATGTCGGCTGTTCTGTTTTGGATTTCTCAGCGTCTTTCATCAGCAACACGGGTTGATTTGGATGTGAGTGGTTGAAGTAGCAAGTCATTCAAGATAACGGACAAGTGGTTTATCCAATCACATACAATGATTTTTTTTACAAGGCCCGCCTTCTGAAATACATCTCCTATTGAGAAGTCTCAGATCCTTGTGTGGAGCTCAGCGAACTACAAGGATCTGGCGAGAGTCAGGTTATTAAAAAATATATTTCCAACCAAAATGCTTTTTAACATTAAAAGAGCCCTGCAGGCATGAAATAACAATCTTTAGTCACCTTTACACTCCTTTCATCCAACACAGTAATGCTGCCCGAGCCTGCGCCAGTCAGTGGCCTCTATACTGAAAACCACACTCTGATTGGTTAGGTCTCCTCTAGTGGCCAGTGCTACTGTGGCATTGATGGGTTTTCTTTTTGTTTACTTTGCCATTTTTATGATCGAAAAAGCTTAATTTAAGACCAAAAATTGTAGAATATCCATCCATTTTCTATTGTTTATTCCCTTTTGGGCTCGCGGGGGGCGCTGGCGCCTAGAACATGCTTTAAAAACAACATTTTATTTTTTTTAAATCTGCGATGTTGTGAAGCCGCAACATTTGAAGTGCCATGTGGCGAAGGACGACCCTTTTCAATTTGAGACGCAGCTAGAGTCACATCACACATGTGCAACGATGATTGTGATAAAGCTACTTCCTGTTCACCAGCCGCAACCATTTGATGTCGTGTGCGTCCTTGCTTGTTTCGAATGAAACCAGACGCAAAAATCACATCTGGGGAACCTTGATCCATCCACTATACGTCTGTTTGTGTACGGCACGTATGCAGTGACTGTCGGTAAGACAGGAAAAAAGATGAAGAGGATTTTCATCTTCAAGCTACCTTCAAGGTAGACGGGAAGTGAAAAAAGGGCACCGAGGGGAAGGACACAGGAGAATGAGGAAAATGGGAAATTTGAGAGTAAAGACAGACCTTCACCACAGCCCACCCACACTGTGCAGCACACGCACACACACACACACACACACACACACACACACACACACACACACACACACACACACAGACAGACAGACACGCTGTGGTCATCGGTTCACCTGCAGTTCACGATGACCACAACAACACCCCGAGGAAGAGGAGACAAGGATGAGGAGAGCGGGAGAAGACTAGGCCGGATGTGGCAACAGCAGGCATGGAGAAGAAACAGGAGGCGAGAAGGCTCACTTGGAGCGCTGGGACACACAAATCACAACTAGTTAACAAGGTCAGGTCCCTACTCAGACCTAGTCTGGCTTTATTCCTGCGTGTCCCATTGACACGTTCCGATAAATGCGAGAGACAACAAGCAGTCGCATGGGACCCGAACCGAGCAGCGGGTCAGACGTTTTGGTGAGACGTTGGTCTCTGCGGTTACTAACTGGTTGGACCTGGCAGGACGAGAAGCTCGCTAAAATCTTTCCAGCGTTTGAGTGCTCAATGTGACTTTTGTTTACAAGCGCCGGCGGGACCACTACGTCAACTTTTCCACTCGGGTCCACTTTGGAGAGAGCAAGGCCGATGAAGAAAGTCAGACTTTTCCAGCGATAGACCTTTTGTCAGTTACAGGGACAAGAAAATTTGTGACACTCCAAAAGAATAAGCAGTTATTATTTTTCAATGAATGTTCCTCACTGCATAAACACATGACAGGAAGAAGATGAGGGATGACGCCAATAAAGCAACCGTGGAGCAAACGTTAAGGTAAAGAGGAGTGTGAGGCACAACCGAGACAAGGTTCTGACAGAATCCGTCCACAGGAAATGAAGAAGCGCTCTACGGTCACTCTGCGGACCGTGCCGGTCCAAACGGGCCCACCATCCTCATGGCAGCATAGTTCTGCAAGAGACAGGAGAGACGAGACAATTTTATTTCCTGTTCCGTGATCTTTTGTTGCAAAACCAGGCATGTGCACACCCTTCGAGAAAAAAGAAGAAAACTGACAAAAAAAAATGAATATTTCTATTGGAACGCAGTGCTCCCATGCAAGCCCTGTAAGAACATTTTGAAAATCAAGACTACATTTCCTGCACTTAGGTGCATTTCTACACTGTATTTTACATTTAGATTTATTCTCATCTACCAACCTCTGTTGGCTTTCTTTTTGACACTTACATTATGTAAGTGTCAAAAACAAATTCACACATGTAACATACATGTCTCATGTAATGCAACACAGAATCTTTACGTTTTTTAGAAGATACTTTACTAACATTATTATCATTGAAAATGTAATGTATATTTTAATAACATGCATGCAAAGAACTCAGAAAAACATTTCCAATTTAGCAACTTTATCCTATAGCCATGCCCCCTCAGGTGATATACTTCTGCTTTTGTGACCTCTGTTTACATCAATGACGTCAAAAATGTACCTTCTCGTTGGTTACTAGTAAATGCTCTAGAACTACAACTGGTTTGGAACCAACGGTGTTCAGATTGCATCCATCCATCCATTCATCCATTCATCCATCCATCCATTCATCCATCCATCCATCCATCCATCCATCCATCCATCCATTTTCCTCCGCTTATCTAAGGTCAGGTCGCGGGGGCAGCAGCCTAAGCAGAGAAGCCCAGACTTCCCTCTCCCCAGTTACTCCATCTAGCTCCTCCTGGGGGTTCCCGAGGCATTCCCAGGCAGGCCGGGAGACATAGTCTTCCCAACTCGTCCTGGGTCTTCCCCGTGGCCTCCTCCCAGTCGGACGTGCCCTAAACACCTCCCTTGGGTGGCGTTCGGGTGGCATCCTGACCAGATGCCCAAATCACCTCATCTGGTTCCTCTCGATGTGGAGGAGCAGCAGCTTTACTTTGAGCTCCACCCGGATGACAGAGCTTCACGCCCTATCTCTAAGGGAGTGCCCCGACACTCGGCAGAGGAAACTCATTTTGGCCGCTTGTACCCGTGATCTTGTCCTTTTGGTCATAACCCAAACCCAAAGATGGGAACGTAGATCGACTGGTAAATCGAGAGTTTTGCCTTCCGGCTCAACTCCTTCTTCAGCACAACGAATCGATACAGCTTCCCCATTACTGAAAACGCCGTACCGATCCACCTGTTTATCTCACGATCCACTCTCCCCCCCTCGTGAACAATACTCAAAGATACTTTAACTCCTCCACATGGGGCAAGATCTCTTCCCCAACCCAGAAATGGCACTCCACCCTTCAGTCTCAGCTGCGAACCAATCCAGTGAGAGGTGAAGATCCTGGCCAGATGAAGCCATCAGGACCACATCATCTGCAAAAAGCAGAGACCTAATCCTGCAGCCACCAAACCGAATCCCTTCAACGCCTTGACTGCGCCTAGAAATTCTGTCCATAAAAATTATAAACAGAATCGGTGACGAAGGGCAGCCTTGGCAGAGTCCAACTCTCACTGGAAGGATTGTAATCATCCAAATATTGGCAGCCAAGTAGAAAGCCGTCAACGCTGTGGCTCGGAGAGAGAACACAAGCGACAACAAGTAAGGTAGCAAGCTGATGCTAACTAGCGAGCTTTTTTCGGCGCCCCTGACCCCTGTCTTGCAATTCGAGGCAGCATTGAGGCAAGAGGAACAGTGAGTACCTGTGGTTGAGGAGAGCTTTTAACAAATTTTGTTGGACTGCTACAATGTTTTATATTTCATTAAAAAAACACAGAAGTGATAGTTTGACATCAAAATTAATGTTTAAAAACGCGTTTTCGCAGGCATTTCACGTGCCTGAAAACACAGACAACACTGACAAACTTGCCGGGAAGGAGTAGAGGAAGACCCCAAGGAAGAGGAAGATGAGGAAGAGGATAATAAACAGCACGATGAAGCACTTGAAGCGTCTCCACAAGATGAACCTGAGCGTCTTGTAGGGGGACGAAAACCACAGGAAAGAGGTCTCCGGACGCCTTAAAGGATCAGAAGGCACGCAGCAAGTTAGTGTGTGTGTGTGTGTGTGTGTGTGTGTGTGTGTGTGTGTGTGTGTGTGTGTGTGTGTGTGTGTGTGTGTGTGTGTGTGTGTGTGTGTGTGCGGGAGAGAGAGAGCGAGAGACTCACAGAGGTTCTTCCAAGTGAGGATTCATGTTGGGCTCGTCTCGACCCAAACCTGCTGGTCTCTCCTCATGTTCTTGTTCCGTCACAATCTCCAGAGACATCTCCACCTTGCCCTGCAGCGCCACCACATGTCAGCATACGTCACTGCATGTCACTCTAGCATATGCATGCCATCTATTGTTTGGCGGGCGTCCTGAAAGACCACTCACAGCTAGTATTCTGCGTCCGTCTTGCTCGCGGCTGCAAGGCCACCATCCTTTAACGGTCTTCTGCTCAAACAGAGACACCAGCTGCTGGCTTGGCTGCTCCAGCAGACCCAAGTCGCACTTCTCCGCCGACTTGGCTGGACGCATCATGTAATTGAGGTCCATCACCAGGTGACCTGAGGGGATACCGCCATGTCTTTATGCACATAGGAGATACCACAAACAATTCCAAGATGGCCACTGGGTGGAAATGTGTCTCTTTCTGTTTCTTAACTGGCAGACTTCTGTACTTACACTTGTGCTCAATACGAATTCTCCTTCCTCTCCCTTGGCTCTAGCATCTAGTGCCGTGGCGAAGTATTGCAATTACGTCCCTATGCATATACGAACGTTAATCCAGTCTCGCTACGTCATCAACCCTTGCTGTTTGCCAACAGTGACGTTAGGACGGATGCGAAAAATGTGTGTATACTTTCAAGATGTTGTCACACACAATGTTCGGATTGCTTGTGCTCTTTTTATTTTTTTTTCTCCTGTCTTTATTAAGAACAAGACCAATTAGAAGACAACATTTTTGGCGATATATGCTAGTGCTGGTGCCTCATCTTACGGTGTGTGTAATGTGTTTCATTGTGTGTTTGTGTTTGTGTTTGAAGCCAATATTTACTTGCATTAGCAAAAGTTTGAAGTCCGACTAAAACCACAGGTGTCATTATTCTAAAAATTATTAGTTACGTTTATTACTTACATTTGTACGCTTCTTTGGGTTTCTGGTCTGCCATCTTTCTTTCCGCACTAGATGTAGTGTAGGGAGGTCTGCAAGCTTACTTCGCTTTAAGGAAGGTACTTTGCCTGTCCCCCCTACCTGGCGGATAATTTCAACGCCTCTTGATTGACATGAACGCGCAAAACCAAGGAGGGAGGGCAAAAACAAAGGTGGAGGAGTAGTATTTGAATAAAGCCTTATAGTCTTTGGAGTGCATAGGCACGTTCACACTAACTATGGCAAAACGAATGACGCACACACACACGCACACACTGTGGTTAGTGTGGCGGGAAAAAGCTGGAGGATATTTTATGGGATAATCTAAATGTCTGCGTTAATGCTGCGTTGAGTGGTTGAAATGTATAATTTAAAGGAGAGAAGTTGAAGGAAAATATTGCCATTGACATTTCAGGTAAGTGCACAATGACATGAATTTTGACCTTAACAGTAACTGTTAACATTCATACACTCACAAATATAGGTCCAGTGTACACAGCGTACTTATTGAAGTGTACCGACGGAAGTATTCCATTTCAGATACAGCTCGTATAAAAAGGTCAAAAGTGTCTCTGACGATGTTGCGGATTATGAAGGTGAATGGATGGAAAATGAGAAGTGCGTCAGACCCTTTTTCCATATTTACGGACTTTTGCGGAATCCCGTGGTGAACATTAGGACAGTTTGATGGCAGCTGATGTTAAATATGGAGGAATTGCGGCGTGATGAACGACTGGAGAGAGACGACAAGTCCACTGGAAGTGTTTTTCCAGGGTTCGCGAGTGCTCGACTGTAGGAAAATGTCTGACCCTCACACCGTGCACGAGGATGAAGAAAGGCAGTGGTCGCGCTGATGAGCTGAAGACAAGCGGGAATGGAAGAAATGCTTTGAGGTGGCCACGCCGCCGCACAGCCTACGAGCAGTATAAACCTGAGCGACAGGACACGGTGACATATCAGAGTCTGGATTCCTCATCTTCCTCTTCCTCGAGTCACGCTCAAAGAACGAAGCTGGCGCAAAAAGAAGTGTTTGAGCTCAGTGAAAAAGAAGGTCCATTTAGCAAGAAGGTTATCAAACGCCACTGCCAGCTCCATTACCACCAAGAATGTGGTAATGAGGTAAAAGATTCGACCTCCTTTTGTCCACTTGTGCAAATGAGCCTTACAGTGACATGTGCATGCTGTCCTTCAACAAGTCTCACCCAAGTAGTCGTCGAAGGAGAACTTGTCATTGTCCCACACCTGGATGGTCAGTTTCGGAGCCAGTTTAGTTTCGGCTTTGTCCAAACTCCAGAAATGTTCCTGGAGACAAAGACAAACACGTCACGTCGCAACACGTCTCTCACGGCCACTTTCTTTTCTCACCTTCCTGTCAACCACACTTAGCTGCTCCGCGGGTAGGTAGAGGAAAGGAAAGACAAATCTGTAGTTAAAGATTGCTTCTCCGTCCAGCGAACGGTAGTGGACGTCTGTCTTCTGCTTGTTGTATTCGTGTCCATCCAGCCATCTAAAGACAATAACACGACGGTCAGTGGTGCTCGGTGTCACTGTCCTTTTTCTGCACCCACCCTTTCACGTATATGTCACTCATCTTCTCCCCAGTGACGCTGACATCATCCAAAATGACATCACTGGTGTTCCAGATAATGCAACGCAGTAAAAACCTGTTTGCATCAATTATAATCAATAACTTATTTTAATTTATCTTTTTGCATTGTGCTCATACGTCTTTGCTTTGCGCGGTGTGATGTTGAAGGGGGGTCCGGGTGGTCCCAAAGACTTGGGGAACAGGTCCACCCACATCAATAGACGTCCCTGAGAAGTGGTGGTAAACAACAGCCAATCACAAGCTAGAAGGAGATGCACACAGGAAATATCATACCTGCTCTATGTCAGGCTGCAGCGGGCTGTACAGCGCTCGGTTCTCCACGTGTTCCGGAACCAGAGCCATTTCTCTTAGGATGTGGAGCGACAAACGCTCCTCAACCGGGCCCAAGTGGTGTCTGGACATGTGACCATCCTCTAAACGCAACACAGCAGAAGATCAGCAAACACACAAAAAAACAGAAATGATTGTGCAAGTAGTTTTGTTTTTTTTACAACCAAATACAATTCAGTAAATTCACAGATGCACTGATGTAAATTTTAATGATGCAAGGTGTGATTAAGCAGTCAGTGTGTGTATGTGTGTATGTGCCATGTTGTCAGCGCCCCTGTGCTCTAACTCCACCTTACCACCTCACTAGATTGTCTCTTCATGACAATGCACAAAGCCACAGAGCAGCATTGCAGTCCGTTTAAGTGATGTATCTCACCGAGGTCGACAGCACTGTACTGCACCCCTCTGAAATGGACCGTGTCTTTGCGATAGACGGGCTTGCGCAGGTTCCGCCGCTCACACACTCTGGACAGCAGCTGCCTGGGAGTGAGCTGGTCTCGCCACTGGTTGACGCCCGAGCTGACGGGCCATATTTAGGAGTGAAAGGAGGGCCAGGAGGGGTGAAGAGGTGTACCCAAATATGATGCACAGTTAAAACTCACAGGGAGTAAGACATGGGCAGCCCGCAACCGGCTCCAAATTTGGACAGGAAGCGGTTCTCCAGGTCAATCACCGTCTCACCAATCTTTTCGTCCTTGGTGAGAACATCGTGATCGTACAGCATTACCCGCAGGTCCTTAGTTTGGGGAAGGGAACAGCTCAACTCGAACATCCTGCACAAGAAACACTGTATGAAAACCTTATCTTAGTTGTCCTCAAGTGTCCTGTTTTTTCAAGAGAAAACTTGTTTTTTAAGTCACATTTAGCTCTAAATTGTTGCAAGGACAACATGCTGGATTTTTAGTAGCAGAACCTTGTCCTTCCTGTTGATGAGGACATTTCTGTCTTAACAGCAGCCACACAATGCAAATGAATGTAATCTCTGCTAGTCTAGCTCCCCGTACAGGTGTCTCAGCAGATGTTGAATTCATTCTTATATGATGCTCTTCATTCAACATGATTTCACCTACTTTCCAAAGACAGGCTCCAGTGTGCAGGGGATGTAATTTTCATGGTCGTTGATGGTCTTCTTCCCCAGTGAGATCCTCACATAAGGGTCACACTAAATAAATACACACACACACACACACACACACAAGGACACACACACACGCGCGTACAAAGACAGGTTATGTGTGTCTTTTTCACACGAGTGTCACTGAGCACACCATTCCATTGGCATCTTTGGGCTGCAGTCCTTGAGCCTGGATGACATAGACGCGGACCAAACACTCCTCCACACCGTTAGGAGGAAGCTTCCTGAATTGTCTTGAGGGTAAAGGCGCCGAGGGGTCCTCCGGCAGGGGATAGATCTTAAACATACCCTGTCCAGGCGCAGCAATGACGTTTGTAAATTATAGTGCGTTGTTGTTATTAGAGAAGGAGACAAAAAGATTTACCTTAAACTCTCCCACCACTGATGGATCTTGTCCTTCCTCCTGCGTCTTTCCTCGCTGCAGCTTGAAGGTTTGACAGAAATCTGAAAGACCCTCAAAAGCCTCCACTTTCTCCAACTCTCTGTCGTACACCTGAGGACAACAAATGGCATGTTGTGTGAAGCAGGAGGGCGGATGTGATAGAAGGTACTGCAGTTTGAAAACATTGGAAACTTTGTCTCATTTTCTCATTTCCTTGCCACGCTGACCTGAGTGGGCTCATTACAACGATAAAAACCTTCTTCTTAGGGCAAAGGTCAGGTAGGACCTATATTATGTTGAGAAAGTGGGATGACTAGAGGGACGACTGGGGAAGCGGGGGCGACTGGAGGAATGAGCCCTTGACTAGAAAAGAGAGAGGGGTGGCGTAGGACTGTGGGTAGAGTGGCCGTGCCAGCAACTTGAGGGTTCCAGGTTCGATCCCCGCTTCTGTCATCTAACTCACTGCTCTTGTGTCCTTGGTCAAGACACTTCACCGTTGCTCCCAGTGCCGTTCACACTGGAGTATAAAAGTGAATGAATGTTCAGTGGTGGTCAGAGGGGCCGTAGGCACAAAGTGGCGGCCACGCTTCCGCCAATCTACCCCAGGGCAGCTTGGGTGCAAGTGTGAGTGTCTAGAAAAGCACTATATAAATCTAGTTCATTGTTATAATTATTATTATTAAGAATGAGCACAGATGACGACAAAGAAAAGACCTCCTTGAATCGTTCCCACTGCGGTGTTTGTCTGGGGAGAAATTGCCATGACGAGGCAGATGAGCTAATAGGAAGATAGGGGAAAGGACAGCTCCGGGCTTTCCTCTGACATTTACTTCCTGATTCTACACGAGAACATAGCTGGAAGAAAGACAAAACTCTTATAGCTAACACACACACCAGCTGACCTGCAGAGTGTCCAAGCCTCGTTCCAGGTACATCCCACACTTCCTTGTTTCTCCAGTGGATGCGTAGAATTTGCTCCACCAGTCTATGAATTCTTCTTCCTATGGTGGACACAATCAGAGGTCATCATCCTGATCAATCAGTCAACCAGCCAATCAATACAAGTGTGTCCTCTGAGAAATCAGCATAGTCCAAAGTAAAAGACTATGCAGATTTGAAGTCGCTTGTTAACATGTTTAGGAGACATTCCCTTCAAACCACATAAAGATTTTTAGTCCTTCAGAAAACAAGAAGTATCTTTGTTCTGGAATGTGCGCTGGCGTGAAAGTCAAGCTTGTAAAGTGCGAACGCCGCTGCCATGAGTCATGTGAGGCCGCGCTCACCGTCTTTTTCACAAACGTTCACTGACGGCTTTCTGTGGTTTGGACGACAGCCGTCAGCTTTTATGTTTTCCCAGTTTTGAGAGAGTGAGCGTCGTCAAGTTGACAAAATGTCAGCACACATTCGATTTGGACATTATTCTCAAAGTCAAATTGTAGACGTAGCGACTACAAAGCAGAGAAATAAAGAGGGGAGCAATCAACATGCCCTCCCACCCAACTACCCCTACTACCTAATGTAGCCATTTGACTTTGACCTGGCACCGCCTGGCAACCTTCATACCAGTGAGGAACGCCCAGGCCTTAAAAGTCATGTACTTGTTCCTTTGTGTGGGCACAAAAGAAACAAGAGTGCCCTCATCAGCCAAAATGTCCTCTCTCCTGCTTGGCACTAAAAATGGAAGCTGACTCAAAGTGCGGTCAGAAGACAGCAATATTGCCACTGAGGACCAAACAACAACACTAAAAGTTAGCAACATATGTAACAGCAGACGATCATGGAGGAGGACATGAGTGAAGATTTATTGAAGACATTTGTGAGAAGACATGGAAAGAGTGGGTGATCATCACACGCCTTTGCTTTTTCTGCTGAAATATTACTCCTCCTTTAAAACTTTTAGCTTCTGTGTCCCTCCTTAAGCCGCTCTTTGCTAACAGTCTGCGGTCCAAAGGATCTTTAGCAGCTCTGTTGACTTTGGCTGATACCAAATAGAAAGCAAAGCCTTTTATATGACTGGCCTCTATATCTGACCCTTAATAAAACAAATATCTTTGTTTACACAGAAAGAAATCAGCCCCAATTACAACTGCGACAGGCCAGGATGTGTGCTCGCACATTTGTGTGTGTGTGGTGTGTGTGTCTGGTCCGGGTCATGCTAAGTCTTCTAATTGACCTGGCTTGGATAAATAACATGGAAGAATGTTACAAGGCGCATGGTCTCCTGCTCAAACGCAGGATCAAATTTCACGCGTAACCACACGGCGCGGCGTGCGGCTCTCTACGAAGGCCTCATTTCTCCACTAGGACTTATTTTCCCGAGCCGCCACCGCAAGAGCACAATATAAGAAGTGTCGTGTTTCGTCTCTGGCCGGCGGCTCCTTCCATCCTCCATTCTCCTCTCAGCATAGCCGCTGTGATCCATCAGTGTCGCACTTAAAATAAACGCCATCAGTAAGAACTTTCCAGCTATGCACGCTGTGGGCTGAACCCTCGTTAGCTTTGTCATTAAATGGTGCCTCCTAGTGACAGTGTGACACATTTAGTTTACAGGCAAGATTGCTGGCGTGTTTGTTTGAATGTTTGTTACCCACATGGAAGCTGCAGCTAGAGGCGGAGAGGTTAATGATAGCGGAAGTGGCTCCATCTGCAAGCTACATGTGCACAGACACACAAAAAACACACACGGGTTAGCATCCAGTCTCAGTGAGAAAAAGAGGAGTTAGTGTGATAGGTAAGATGCCACAAAAGCATGAAGAAACCTCTCTGACTGATTTCCGAAAACCTTTCTTGGCGGAGGCATTTTAATGATGTCACCTGATGTGAGATGAGCGGCTCTTCATCGTCAACAGTGATGAAGGCATCGCCACTGACCACATGGGGGATCTGACCTATAAGAAGCAGAAACGTGCAAGTTCTCAGTCATTGCCTCCTTCCAGATCCCGCCCACTCGTAGGTTTTACCTTGGTTTTCATCTGCCTCTGCCCGGCCCCCATCCTCATCCTCTGGGCAGCATCGGTACCTCTCCAGGGAGCGGATGGTGCACTGGCCGACAATGGGCTTCCGGCCAAACTGACGGTTGTCAATGACTTTGATGACGATTGGGGGCATGTAGAGCTCCACCACGGGGAGTCTCTGTGACAAGAAAGAAAACACCACTGTTTTACAGGAAGCAGCGGAGCTACAAATGCTCTGGAATACAACAATAGCTAAAATACTTTTTTAAATATTATTGTATAGCTACAGATTCACATAACTTTCATTTTCCAAGCATGGTAAGGAAGAATGTGAACGTGAAGGACAATGCTAAAAAGAAATGGATGATATTCATTGAATTAAATAAATAAATAATAGTCTGCACCATTCTGAAGAAGGAGGTATCTAATGCCAGCCAAGAAGGTTGAACTAATATCCGAACGACAGACATTCATCCATGAGATTATGGAGAAACGGCTGATGGAGAAGCAACTGGAAGGAGGTACTGTAGAGCATGAATTGATGTATGTGGACCCCGACTTAAACAAGTTGAAAAACTTATTCGGGTGTTACCGTTTAGTGGTCAATTGTACGGAATTTGTACTGAACTGTGCAATCTACTAATAAAAGTTTCAATCAATCAATCAATCAATCAATCAAAAGCAGCATTTATTAAACATTGGGCCAAGGCTCATTGTTGGGCTGCAAGCGCCCTCCATAGGGCAGCCAAAAAATATCTGTTTCTCAGTTGTGATCCCTATGGGGCGTAGCAATAGTCAGTTGTAAAACACTTTTCCACCACTTTTGGCAGTAATGAGAATCTCAAACACACAGAGAAAGACTGGAGCCAAAGGCATGGAGAAGTTTCTTAAGTGCCAAAATTATGACTAAAAATGTTGTATTTCCATTTGCACTTTAATTTTATTGACAGTTTATTTAAGAAAAATATTCATTATTATTGATTATTAAATGTGTTATTTTAGCCCAGCATAATCATATGTCATTTTTCTGTCAGTTATTTATGACTCCCTTATTATGCAGTATATTTGGTTAATCGAATCTTTGTGATCAATACATGATTTCATATTATTTGACAAGACTGTAAACTCTAAGTAGGTAAGATATAATTATTAAATATGTCTAAAATCAAGTGTAAGGTTATTAATTCAGTGTAAATATTTGAGTGGACCCCTCTGCAGTAGAAAAGTTGGGCCCCAAGGTCAAAAAGGTTAAGAACCCCTGCTGAAGAGGTTTGCTCTCCAAGCTAAATGCTGTGCATTACTATTATATTATCTCATAAAACTACTGTAGTTTTTTGTAGTACATTGTATTGTTTTTACACAGTATTTATTGTCTCAAAGTTTGTTCATCATTTTACAAGCCAAAGGCTCCAGCACCCCCTGCGACCCCAAAGGAGAAGCGCTAGAAAATTGAAGGATGGATGTTACATGTTAAAATTGTGCTCTATTGGAGGGGTGGGCAAGCACCAATTAATTTCAATGGGAGACATTGAATTAATGTTCTGAGTTAAGAGCTCCATCACAAAGCCAATTAAGCTCGTTTGAGGTACTACAACTTTTATGGTCAGAATTTCTAGGCGGAGTCAGGGCGTTGGTGGATGCAGGATGAGGTCTCTGCTTTTTGCAGATGATGTGGTCCTGCTGGCTTCATCTGGCCAGGATCTTCAGCTCTCACTGGATCGGTTCGCAGCAGAGTGTGAAGCGACTGGGATGAAAATCAGCAGCTCCAAGTTCGAGTCCTTGGTTTTCGCCCCGTAAATGGGTGTAATGCCATCCCCAGGTGGGGAAGGAGATCCTTCCCCAAGTGGAAGGGTTCAAGTACCTTGGGGTATTGTTCATGAATGGATTGTGATATTGACAGGCGGATCAGTGCGCAGTCTGTACAGATGCGGACCCTGTATCGGTCCGTCGTAGTGGAAAAGGAGCTGAGTCGGATGGCAGAGCTCTCAATTTTAGTCGATCTACGGCCCTATCCTCACCAATGGTCATGAGCTTTGGGTTATGACCAAAAGTTTTTGGTCAGAATGCCCTACGAACGCATCCTTGGGGAGGTGTTTAGGGTGCGTCCGACCGGTAGGAGACCACAGGGAAGACCCAGGACACGGTGGAGAGACTGTGTCTTCCAGCTGTCCTGGGAACGCCTCTGGATCGCCCACGGAGAAGAGTTGGGTGATGCACCTGGGGAGAGGGACTTGGGCTTCTCTGCTTAGGCTGCTTCCCCGACTTCAAATAAGCGGAAGAAGATGGATGGATGGATGGATGGATGGATGAGGTGCTACTGTTTATGATTCATTTGAGAATGTAAAAATGTTTGCATGCAATTGAGTATGATGAGTGGTAATTGCATTCTGATATTTTCAACATTAAGCTCTGAGAGCTGCAGCTGGAAAAATGTGTGCACCCTTTTCATTTATTACATTTCCTAAGGCTCCATGGGACCAAGGAAAGAGATCCCTCTGACCTATGGACTGAGAGTGAAGGTGTGACCCTAAAGCATTGCTTTAGCCGCATTTGCAGCTGAAAATCTCACCACGTCGATGAAGAGTGTGTTGACATCAAAGTTTGCTTTCTTTTTCAAGTTTCTGATGACGCAGCTTTGGACCGTAGTGCCGCCACATTCCACCTGCAGGCTTGGCGAGGTGACGCTGGCCAACTGGAAGCTCTTCAGGTTGCGAACTCCCCACGCCAACACCTGGACAAACCAGAGCTTTTTTTTAGCACATGTAGTATCTTCACCTGCCACAGGATGCTTTGTAAGTAAATACTGGATGTTCAAGGTGCGTACATTTAAAGGTGAAATTATGGGTGTCCAAACTTTTTCCAACAGAAAAATTGTGTGTCACGGCGCGGATTCGAACCCGCGTTTCCTCGGCAGCTGGTACTGCCGGCACCTCCGCTGACATCGCGTTCAGACATGCCCCTGCTCACGCTGAGCTCAGCGCGCCCACTCAGCAACAAGCCTGCAGACAACCACTAATCACCGCGCCTGGGCCTGAGGAGAAGGAGCGGCATAAATACCACCGGACTCGAGGAACCTTTGCCAGAACGTGGCTCATCTTCCCAGTAAGCATCACGTCTGGCATTCCCTCCCCTATGCTTTGCTCGCCTTCTCTGTGCTCTCTCCGTGTCTCCCTTATTCATGTTCCTCGTGTCTCCCGCAGTGTCTTGCCTGTCATCCGTAATCGTGGTTTGCCTCTCGACCCTTGCTCGGACACAGACTACGCTGCTACGCTGCCTCGCTCCTACCCTCTACCCCTTGCCTGTTTACGGACTGCCTCTTCGCCTTGCCCCCTTTATTCGACGAAGGATACATCCAACACTCACAGACAACAACCCCTGGTAACATTTACACTATTAATTCCACACATAGCCTTCACCCATTCACTTAGAGTAGCATACACACGCCACGTAATCATCAAAGGTTTAAATAAACCTGGTGAGCTGCAGTTCTGCCTTGGTTGTCGCCTCCTTCCCTTCTCTGTACATAACATTGTGTGTAAATGATTTACATTTAATTGTTTTTGTTACGCAAGCTTAAATTCCATTGTCAGTCAAAATATACTTAGCATTTAAAAAAATTAAGAATAAACAGCCTGCATGTCTTGTTATAGGTGTCAAAGTTAATACTTGGAATATTGCAGGCATAGAGCAAGAGCTCACACAGAAAAATGTAAGGATTTTTAGGACATAATACAATACATTTTGTTCATTAAAGATGTTAAATCCAATCTAATGTAGGTCAACATATGCCATGCTGTCTTAAACAAATCTTCCACATAACTTTGTGTCATATGTGACAAAGTATATGATCAAACAATATATGTCATTAATAATTAATTTGTCATGTACCTTCATAACAGTTTGTACTTATGTTTATTATTTCCCTGTTCTTTGTGTTATTTCAGTACCCTCGCTTTTGTTTTCACTTCTTGTGCGCTTCCATATCCTGCCACTTCACCTCTGGCCTGAGCACTGCTTACCTCACTTGTCCCTGGTTGCCAATCAGGATGGATCTTATGCCTGCCCTGTTCCTCTGGACAAGACTGGATCATCATTGTTTGTTGCTAACTTGAAAGGTGATAATATTTTTGCACACTTCCTAGCTGCTCTAGTTATCATTTGCATGAATGAAAATATTATTGTACCTGCCCTCTGTCTCTTGTCTCTGCATTCTGCAGTCACCCCAACAAGAACGAGTTCCTGATATAGTTAATTACATTTTTGTAATATGCCGAGGGCTTATGATATACTTGAAATACTTTGGACATCCTAAGTGTGAGGGTCTTTGACACGACCACCCAAAGTCTGATAATCAATGCCACCCAAAAAACATATACACAGGTATTTGTCCATTTTGGTTTACAGGTGCCATTTTGCATGGATTAGGGCCTTTTTCTTTGTTTTCTTTGTGGTCCTAAACATCCCCTCCCTATAATCCGGTTCCTATATGCCATGGGGCCAATTAAAAATGTACCTTCAAAACACAAATGGCACCACTGATTTACATATTGTATACATAATGTATCCATCCATCCATCCATCCATTTCCATCCGCTTGTCCTGTTTAGGGCTGCGGGGGGAGATGGAGCCTATCTCAGCTGCATTCGGGCGGTAGGCAGGGTACACCCTGGACCAGTCGCCACCTCATCCAAGGGCCAACACAGATAGACAGACAACATTCACACTCACATTCACACACTAGGGCCAATTTAGTGTTGCCAATCAACCTATCCCCAGGTGCATGTTTTTGGCGGTGGGAGGATCATTACAACAAATCACAATAACAATTTTGCATTGGTTTCATGACAATCTGAAAACAAGTCATCCTAAAGTAAGATTTTAATTATGGGGCATGTGGACTCAGCCCAACCTCAATGGCGGTTCTTTGCAGGACAGGTTTGATCCCCTGAGGCAGCATGAAGACATTCGGCTCCCTCTGAGGGGGTAGGCACGGAAGATCTGATTCGTCTGGCTGCCAGAAGAACCAAAGTTGTTTTGAAACATTCACTTAATATGATCAGTAATCACACAAAATAACCGCTAATTCTGTTCCTGGTGTTCAAGTGTTACCCACCCATTGCTGCAGGTTTTCATTGAGAAATGCTGGGAACATCAACTGAAGGAAACACAGACAAGTAAAAGTCCAAATCCTAAGCACGTCTCCTGCGTCAAACAAGAGAAGCAGTAATGCTTTACCTCATTCAGAACATGGTTGGAGGTCAAAACGTCAGCCTGTGTGGGGAAAATGGCCACGAGATGATTTAAAAGTAGTAATGAAGAGAAATAATCAACACCAAAAGAAGAAGCGGAGCAGACATACTCACTTCTTGACCTGGAATGTGGTAAACTGCAGCCTGTCAATCAGTGACGAAAACATTAAAGCATCTCGTGGACATTACCATTGCAAATATCAACACCATCTTTGACCTTCTCTCTGCGTATGAGTTCAAACGCTGCCAAAAGTTCACCAGCGTCCTTGTTTCCTAGGTGAACGGGGAACCAGGCCAGGCCGGGCGAGCGGGTCAGTGAAGGCAAGCACACACAGCGACCCATGAACTCATCTGCCCCCTGTATGGGTGGACGTACCAAATCACATGGTATTCATGTATTCAAGAAACACATTACCAGGTGTCCAACTCACGTATGTGTCCTGGTCATAAAGTTCCACCACCACATGAGGGGGGCTAGCCATCGTGGCCTCGGGGTCGCCAAAAATCTCCACCTCGTAGAAGATGAGCGTCTGGTCCCAGGTGGGGTTAAGGGTGTTACGCACCGTCACCGTTTTCTGGGACTGATGGAGGAAAGACACGATGGCATAGGGGTCTGAAATCAAATGAACAAACATGGCTGAATAAACACACACACAGGCACATGTAGGGTCGCTAAGGACTCGGAGTCATTATAATCATGATAAACAGAAGCTAGGTGGCATTTACCCACCAGCCTTCAATTAACCTCAAAAGGTTACGCACGCGCACACACACTCTCACGTACGCACGCACGCACGCACACACACACACACACACACACACACACACACACACACACACACACACACACACACACACACACACACTGTACTAACAAATGCCCTACTCATGATGAACATTAGCGCATATAAACAGCAATACAAATAGCCCGAATTGGTTATGAAAGTATGTGTGTGTGTGCTGCAGGAGTTGTGTAACATAAACAAACTAGGAAAAGAGAGAAAATAAGAAGTAGTCAAGTGAGAAAAGAAGAAAGGAAAGCATTGAGCAACTGTGTCTCAAACTGAATACTTTCTTCAATATACAGAGGATGCCCGAATATTCCCAATTCAGCATTCACAACCTCACACATTTTTAAGATTGTTGGTTTAAAAAAAAAAAAAGGAACCAATCTTATTTTTGCCCAACCAGTCTTCATGTGTTTTGTGGACTTGAGGAGGCTTTCGGAAAGTCCTGTGAAGAGTGCTCGGAGAATATGGGGTATCGGACCGCCTGATTGTGACGGTCCGCTCCCTGTATGATCAGTGTCCAGAGCTTGGTCCGCATTGCCAGCAGTAAGTCAAACCCGTTTCCAGTGAGGGTTGGACTCCGCCAGGGCTGCCCTTTGTCACCAATATTGTTTACAAATTTTATGGACAGAATTTCTAGGCGCAGTCACGGCGTTGAGAGAATCAGTTTTGGTGTCTGCAGGATTAAGTCTCTGCTTTTTGCGGATGATTTGGTCCAGCTGGCTTCATCTGACCAAGATCTTTAGCTGTTACTGCAGGTTAATGTTAAGCAACTAGGATGAAAATCAGCACTTCCAAGTCTAGGGTTCCTGTCCGCAAAAGGGTAGAGTCCCATCTCCGGGTTATGGAGGAGTTCAACTACCTATGGGGTTTTTTTTAAAGCGAGGGAAGAGTGGATTGTGAGATCAACAGGCAGATCAGTGCAGCGTCTGCAGTACTGAGGACGCTGTATTGGTCCGTCGTGGTGAAGAAGGAGCTAAGCCGAAAGGCAAAGCTCTCAATTTATCGGTCGATCTACGTCCTTATCCTAACCTATGATCATGAGCTTTGGGTTATGACGGAAAAGACAGGATAACGGGTACAAGGGGCCAAAATGTGTTTCCTCCGTCGGGTGCCGGGGCTCTCCCTTAGAGATAGGGTGAGAAGATCTATCTTTCGGGAGGAGCTCAAAGTAAAGCTGCTACTCCTCCCCATCAAGAGAAGCCAGATGAGAGGTGGTTCGGGCATCTGGTCAGGATGTCCCCCGAACGCCTCTGACCGGTAGGAAAACACGGGGAAGACCCAGGACACGGTGGAGAAACCATGTCTGCCAGCTGGCTTGGGAACGCCTCTGAATCCCCCTGGATCAAGTAGCTGGGCTTCTCTGCTTAGGCTGCTGCCCCCGTGACCTGACTTCGGATAAGCGAAGAAAATGGATGGATGGATGGATGTTTTTTCCACGCAAAAACATCTCATTCACCCATCAGTAACATTTTATGAATATGTGATAATGAAGTCTTAAGTATTTGACTTGAGACGACGGTGCCCCGTGTGTGTTGCTACAAAAGCATTACGTTTGCCAGTCATCTCATCACAATCCTATCCCTAAACTTAAGGATGATGACAAAATTTGTTGTGCAGTATCACTGTATATAAAGACTTATGCCACAATGCGAACTGACGTTTAAAATTTTAAAACTTGATGTCACAGTGCTTCTGATTTACTCCATTTAATAACTCTATATTAAAACTTTTTCTATCCTGTAAAATAGCCATAAATTCATTTTCCTGCAGCTTCATTACCTTTTTTTAACGGTTCTTTACTGTGGCTGTGGCGCCCTCAGCAGGAACTACAAGGTAGTGTGTTGGGAAAATGTACACGTGCGTTTCACAGCGTGCCTGATGTGTGTGAGACGGTGATAGTGGATACTTGCTGTCTATGTGGATGTTTGCTTAGCTGCTACTTGCAAATGAAAGTCACTATTTAGAGTCCCACTTTTACCAATTACTGTGAAATATTTAATATACAGTGGGGCAAAAAGTATTTAGTCAGCCACGGATCGTGCAAGTTCTCCCACTTAAAATGATGACAGAGGTCTGTAATTTTCATCATAAGTACACTTCAACTGTGAGAGACAGAATGTGAAAAAAAAATCCAGGAATTCACATTGTAGGAATTTTAAAGAATTTATTTGTAAATTATTGTGGAAAATAAGTATTTGGTCAACCATTCAAAGCCCCTGGAAGGAGGTTTTGGCTCAAAATCTCACAATACATGGCCCCATTCATTCTTTCCTTACCACGGATCAATCGTCCTGTCCCCTTAGCAGAAAAACAGCCCACAAGCATGATGTTTCCACCCCCATGCTTCACAATAGTTATGGTGTTCTTGGGATGCAACTCAGTAATCTTCTTCCTCCAAACAAGACGAGTTGAGTTTATACCAAAATGGATACATGGATGATACAAAATGGATACATGGATGCTTGAGAGAATGTCATGTGGTCAGATGAAACCAAAATAGAACTTTTTGGTAAAAACTCAACCTGTCGTGTTTGTAGGAAGAAGAATACTGAGTTGCATCCCAAGAACACCAGACCTACTGTGAAGCATGGGGGTGGAAACATCATGATTTGGGGATGTTTTTCTGCTAAGGGGACAGGACGATTGATCTGTGTTAAGGAAAGAATGAATAGGGCCATGTATCCTGAGATTTTGAGCCAAAACCTCCTTCCATTAGTGAGAGCTTTGAATGGTTGACCAAATACTTATTTTCCACCATAATTTACAAATAAATTCTTTAAAATTCCTACAATGTTAATTCCTGGATTTTTTTTTTTTTTTGCACATTCTGTCTCTCACAGTTGAAGTGTACCAATATTGAAAATTACAGACCTCTGTCATCATTTTAAGTGGGAGAACTTGCACAATCGGTGGCTGACTAAATACTTTTTGCCCCACTGTAGGCCCTCAGCTTGGGCTATGTCGCCAAGATGGCGATGATTGTGGGTGTCAGTCACTACCAGTCATCATTTTTGAGTGCAACATTTGCATAGTGACAGTGTATTGAATTTGACCATACTTGGTGTGAGGGCAGTTGTGCACTCAAAATACTAAGGGCCTGATCTATTACAGGTTTGTGTATATTAAAACATTGCGATGAGGTGGCGACTTGTCCAGGGTGTACCCCGCCTTCCGCCCGATTATAGCTGAGATAGGCACCAGCGCCCCCCGCGACCCCAAAGGGAATAAGGGGTAGAAAATGGATGGATGGATGGTATATTAAAACATGTGCAAACTTGACGGAATACACAAAGCTGATCTATTGAGCTCGTGCACAGAGGATTGTGTCCCAATAAATGAACAAAATACAGAGCATATAATCCATTTAGCGTATCTGCCTTCATGTATATGCATAATATATGATGATTATCAGAACAGCCCCAATATTAGGAGGAAGTGATGCGAATATAATAGTTTTGGGCTCGCAATGTGACTTGTCAAGGCCAAAACTGTTCTCCGGCTGCTGTTTTGCAGCGATATTTAGCACATCTACACAGTATGTGCAAACCGGCACAATTACGCACAAACTGCTGTGAGGCGATTGCTCTCCAAAAACAGACGATGGAGACAGGATCCTCCATCCGTGTGAGTATCAATATATATGGGCTGTCAGAAAAAAAAAAAAAATTAGACATATTGTCTATTCAGCAATATAATTTCATAATTCAGCAATATAATTTCATAATTGTTTAGCTTGTGTATGACTTAAAGAGCTGATCAAAACACATTTAGTTGACTTATTTTGGTGTGTTCTTGTAATGCTTTAATAGTGTTCATTTTTTATATATGTTATATGAAAAAAACTTCTTATAATATGCATTTTCTTGCTTCTGGATCATTCCAGATGCACCATCACAAAACTGGACCCCCCAAAGTGCACCTTTGGTCTGTTAAGGAAAGATGATGCTGTCTAGATTGCACTTCTATATTGCTCAGAAAAGAACATAACAAAACAGCACAGGTGGTACTGTTGGAACATTTGATGTCAAAAATGTGGATTGTCTCTATCAGCACTGTCTTGCACTCCTCTTTTCCATCTCTGCAGCTGGGGCCACATGCCTCTCATGCAAACCTCATATGCCTCCACTGAAGGAGGGAGAAGTCTGCAGGTGCAGAGAGGTAGATACCGTAGTTATACATGCATGTGCATTCCTGTTCACTGATTCCACACTGGCATCAAAGTTGAGAAACCTGTACTGGTAATACTGTATATTTTGTATGCATGCCTATCGGTGTTAGAATAATTATGTGTATCACACAACTTTAATATGCTTAAAGTCTGTTGCTATAGTTATTAACTATTGTGCTCAAGCTGTACTTTTCCTATCTGTGCAAGGACAAAACTTCTTGTCTGAGGGGTGGCCTCAGCCGCAGATGTTATCTTTGTTCTAGCCCGCTAACAGCCAAGGACTTCAAAGACCTCAACACAGATAACACGACAGCACACAGACTAAGCAGAGACAAGGCGAAATCACAAGGCCCCCAGCACATTCCGTCACATATTGTGCGTACTGAACCTGCTTTGCATGATATATGTGACTGCTCCTTTTAGAGGCGGCCTGAGTGATGTTGACTGGGGATTTCCTGAATAAATAGAGGGATGCGGGAGCTGTACCTTAGAGGGAAGGCGAGACTGTGAATAAGTGTGCAGATCCATGCGTTCTCCTCATGAGCTAAATTGAACTTTGTCTCTGCATGATTCCTTGCAGAAATTAAACAATGGATGTCCACTAATTTTTTGCAACTTAACGCCAAAAAAACGGAAATGCTGATTATCGGTCCTGCTAGACACCGACCTCTATTTAATAATACAACTTTAACATTTGACAACCAAATAATAAAACAAGGTGACTCGGTAAAAAATCTGGGTATTATCTTCGACCCAGCTCTCTCCTTTGAGTCACACATTAAAAGCGTTACTAAAACGGCCTTCTTTCATCTCCGTAATATCGCTAAAATTCGCTCCATTTTGTCCACTAGCATTAAAAGATTACAGTTGGTACAAAATGCGGCTGCTAGACTTTTGACAAGAACAAGAAAGTTTGATCATACTACGCCTGTACTGGCTCACCTGCAGTGGCTCCCTGTGCACTTAAGATGTGACTTTAAGGTTTTACTACTTACGTATAAAATACTACACGGTCTAGCTCCATCCTATCTTGCCGATTGTATTGTACCATATGTCCCGGCAAGAAATCTGCGTTCAAAAGACTTCGGCTTATTAGTGATTCCTAAAGCCCAAAAAAAGTTGGCGGGCTATAGAGCGTTTTCCGTTCGGGCTCCAGTACTCTGGAATGCCCTCCCGGTAAAGGTTCGAGATGCTACCTCAGTAGAAGCATTTAAGTCTCACCTTAAAACTCATCTGTATACTCTAGCCTTTAAATAGACCTCATTTTTAGACCCGTTGATCTGCCGCTTCTTTTCTTTTTTCTCCTATTTCCCCCCCTCCCTTGTGGAGGGGGTCCGGTCCGATGACCATGGATGAAGTACTGGCTGTCCAGAGTCAAGACCCAGGATGGACCGCTTGTCGGGACCCAGGATGGACCGCTCGCCTGTGTATTGGTTGGGGACATCTCTACGCTGCTGATCCGCCTCCGCTTGGGATGGTTTCCTGTGGACGGGACTCTCGCTGCTGCCTTGGATCCGCTTTGAACTGAACTCTCGCGGCTGTATTGGAGCCACTATGGATTGAACTTTCACAGTATCATGTTGGACCCGCTCGACATCCATTGCTTTCAGTCCCCTAGAGGGGTGGGGTTGCCCACATCTGATGTCCTCTCCAAAGTTTCTCATTGTCAGCATTGTCACTGGCGTCCCACTGGATGTGTATTCTCCCTGCCCACTGGGTGTGAGTTTTCCTTGCCCTTTTGTGGGTTCTTCCGAGGATGTCGTAGTCGTAATGGTTTGTACAGTCCTTTGAGACATTTGTGATTTAGGGCTATATAAATAAACATTGATTGATTGATTGATTGATTGATTGCTTATTGTCTGTTGAATAGTTGTCATCAGTGTTTGAACCTGACAATCGGTTTTGTATAAGGTTGGGAGAAATAAACCAATATGACCAGATATCCGATATAGTACACGCAAAATTCTCATTGAAATAGGGCGGTTTGAACCACTTTTGCACTTGTTATCAATTGTGCACCGAGTCTAAGTAAATCAACCGCAACAAACTCACAAACAGGATATTCAACTTTATAGTTTGTAAACGCTATTTAGCACTTGTTATTTGTATCTTAGTAGATTGGGCCCTAAGTGTGAGTAAACAAGTGTGGTGTGTGAGACACAACCAAACTCCATGCTGTCGGTGACGGCACAAACATCCATCAGGTGTGTTCATTAGTTTCTTGCGAGATGTGAGGATGTCTCTCGTGTTGTCGTTATCTCATGCTCATCCTCCATCTTGTTTTAACGACCCTTAGTAGAATAACGCCACTGTTTTTTTTTTTTGGTGCTTTATGTTCAAGGTGGGGATAGGTTGATGGTTGATTGGAAACACTAAATTGGCCCTAGTGTGTGAATATGAGTGTGAATGTTGTCTGTCTATCTGTGTTAACCCTGTGATGAGGTGGCGACTTGTCCAGAGTGTACCCCGCCTTCCGCCCGAACGTAGCTAAGATAGGCACCAGCGCCCCCCGCGACCCGAAAGGGAATAAGCGGTAGAAATGGATGGATGGATGTTCTTCTTGTTAAATGGTCCTCAAGTGTAAGCTGTTTATTTGCAAAATCAGGTCAAAGACAACATACCAGAGAAACTGTCCTTGTCCATAGCCAGCAGTTGTCTAGCTTGGTACAAATAGCAGCGCAGGTGGTAGCGGGTCCCATCTAGAAAACACACAAGATCCTGAGACATACAGCAGAAGAGGAAAAAGAACTGAATAAACAAAGACACTCACGCTCAAAGAAACAGGAAATTGTAGGTCTGTTGACGCCAAACGTGGTGGTGACGAACTTGTCGTCATGTTTGTCTTCTATGCTGCTCTGTAGGAGAAGACGTCCGACAGGGTTAAAAGACACAACTTGCTCTGTTGGTCTTACCAATGAGCACTCCAGTGCAAAGATGGCCGCTGGTCCTGTCTTCTCTAGGGGTTCCATGCGGTACCGCCACCTGCGCCGGCGGAAGCTGTCCGTCTTCCTCGGCTTCAGGTGGAACTTCCAGCCGAACAGTGAAGCGTACTCCCAGCCCTCCCTCTCAGCCTCATCTGGATGTTGCTGTAGTGCACAAAAGTAAGTACAACTACTAACACTGACCCTTTTTAGTTACCTTTCTGAGAGCCTCCATCTTTTTCTGGTCGCGCCTTCTCAAGCGTATCCATCGCCTCCTTCTGTTGGTGTGATACATCTTCTCTGCAGGGACCCATGACTTGGGCCGGCGGTCTGGTGGGATGGTGTTGCCGTACTCCCAGCCTGTACACACATGCAAAGACGAGTAAAGAACATATTTTTTGACTATTAGACTGCTTAATGACTAACCTTGATCATCTACGCCCCTGTTGAGATCTTCACTCCACTCAGGCTCCTCCCACACCCAGCCCGGGGGGCACTCCACTTCGTCTTTTGGCACTGCCTTTTCGCCATTCTGCCTTACACACAAGGAGCTTTTAGACAGACTGAGGTGTGACTGACATAGTGCCTGTGATAGACAGAAAAGTGGGCAACACACACCACATCAGTGTATCCTTCAGGCATGCCAATCCATTGGCCACCAGGTAACCTCATCTGGTTTTCGAAAACTTCCTCTGTGAATGTCATGTGACCGGCGTCCACATCAAACAACAGTCTGTTATCAAGGAAATCAGTTTTTAACGCAAAGTATTACTAACTTTTTTTTATTTTTTATGAGCGTTATGACTTACGTCCTCTCAGGGCTGATGTACCAGTCTCCGGCCCAGGTCCAGCCAGGAGAGGGTTTGAAACTCTCCTTGGGCAGTTTTACCCTTCCCGTCACGTCGCTGAACTTAGGGCAGGTGAGACCTGCAGTTCCCCAGCTGCCCACAAGAGCAAGGCGGGTCTGGTTCTCATACTAGAGAGAGAAAAGTTTTAAAAGAAGAAGACTCTAACGTGATGATGCCAGAGTCCAACCGTTTCTGTAAACACAGACAGTTTCCCTTCAGTGCACTGGTTGAAGTGTTTGTTATCTGCAGCCAGTCCGAACCACACTTTGATCCTGAGCTGACCGGGAAGCTTGGCCTCAGCGGAGCTTCCTTGTGGATACTACACAAAGCAACAGACACCACGCATCAGCTAAATAATGCTTTTGGAGAAGAAATGGTGGATGTTTGTCAGAGAGTGGTGGTCCCACTTTGAGAAAGACAGTCTGCAACTGTCCACAGTGTTTGCCACGGTGGCGTTCAGAGAAGAGGACGCTGTGTGCCGGGATGCGATGGTACGCCACTCTTCGCTCGCCCTGCAGCATCCATATCACGATGTCAGGGAGACTGTTCTGAGGCTGGACAACACACATAAACATGAGTTGGAAAAGATAGTTCTGTATTACGAAAACAAATATTTGTCTTTTGCTGACATTTTTTTCTGACATACCTCCTCAGCTAAGTTCCTCAGTCGGCTGCTCCAGTCCTCCGCCTGCTCCATGACGGCTGAAAGCTCTGTGGCTGGCCCGTGTTTGAAGGCCAGTGCCGCCGCCAGGATTTGCTGCAGGTGCAGAGTGCGAACGTGTCGGAGTGAGCGGTCCAAAGGGGTGGCACACGGCCAGTCCTGGAGAGACGGTAGCTCCTGACTGGAGAGGCACAACAAAGTAAACATAATATGAATACCACCTGAAGGGAGCGGATGTGTAATTTTGGAATTTTTGGCAGATTTTCTGATCACAAGAACAGGATTGCTTGCTGACACCTCTGTCTGGTGTTAAGACAGCAAGCCAAGCATTTGTTATTTAATTTAAGTATACAGTAATTTTTTTTTTATCTATTCATGGTTCATTTAATTTATGTACCACCGGTATGTATTTATTTGTTTTGTCCAACCCCTTGATAGCTTACCTGCAGTCTGTGATCACCTGATCTAACATCTCCATTACCCTCTCCTCCAGCACGTCCATGTCGCTTCCTGCTTTTACTTCTAGCTCCACCCGCTGCAGATTGGCCTCCTGGGCACACACAGACATGTGTCAAAAAAGTGTCAAACACATGATGTCCTGTGATGTAACCTCACAAGTCTGTGGAGGATAGCCAGCAGCATATTGAGAGCCTCAATCCGTGGAGCGATGTCTTCCCACGCCGAAGACAGTACCACCACCGGCTTCACATTTCCCCATGGGAGGTAATAGTATTGACAACCTGGAAGACACAATGATGACGCAGCAGCTTCAAAGACACAAAAGACAACACAAAAGGTGACCCACCGTCAAACACGGCCCTGCTGAACTGCGTTGTTGAGGCCAGAGGGAGGCAGCTGTAGTCAAATTTATTGCCGTAGTTTCCAATGCTGACCTCAAACTGGATGGCGTCGTCAACATCTTGGAGGAGCGTCGCCGAGTAGAACGCCACAAAGAGACAATATTTTCTCTTCCTGAGGAACTTCTATTGGGTGAAGAGAGGGGACCCTTCAGGTTGGTCTTGGAAGTGTGAGAAGTCTTCTCCTCCCTCACCTCAGCCACCAGCAGATTATCTGACACGATGTCTTCCGTTTTAGGCTCCGGCTTGTCCACCAGCTTTGTAGTCAGTTCCAGTAAAACACGACCTCTGTAAGCCACGCCCTCCCCCTGAGAAGCGGAAGGAAGCAACGTCACATGTTATTTTATCCCAACGTGATCCCTGTGGCAATGTTGATTTACTTTTCCCAGGTTGAGGGCTTCATGTGGGTCATTGAACGTGCTAAACTCTCTGGGACTTCCGTACAAGTTGACAAAACACGGACCGAATGTGGGCAGGAACCCAAGAGTGTCATCCACTGTGAACATGAGAGGTGACAGTTTGAGATGACTAAAAAGAAAACTTCATGACTTGGTGATGAAGAAAGAGAAAAGTAAAACGACAAAGGACGTACTGCCAGATTGGACGTTGCGGGGAGTCAAGTCATCTGAATGCATGAACAGGAAGGACAGGTAAAGGTAAGACAGAAAGGAAGCAGATGGATCACAACTCAAAATATGTTAGTGCAGTAGGTGTAGCCAAGGAAGGGTGTGGAAATGAACCCCCTGCTGACTGTTAGAAAGAAGGCAGTTTTAAGTCAAGGCGTGTCCTTTAATGTCCACACTCACCCTCTAGCTCTCCTCCAGGGGCTGAGATCTTGGACATACAAAGGTGAGTTGTGCCGATTACATCGTTGTGACTGGCTCGGTCCCTGTCAGGAGAACATGAGGTAAAAGTCAATGTTTGATCCTATTTTCATTTTGAGAACAAATGACAAGTAAAGTGTCAACCAGTCAAGAATTCTGATCCTCATCTTCTCACACATCGACGGAAACTGTAAGGAAGAGCAGACTAACTGTTAAGTAAATAAACTATACTAAACACAAATATAAACACAACACTTTTGTTTTTGCTCCCATTTTTCATGAGTTGAACTCAAAGATCTAAAACGTTTACCATGTACACAAATGACATATTCTTCTCAAATATTGTTCACAAATCTGTCTAAATCTGTGTTAGTGAGCAATTCTTCTTTGTCAAGATTATCCATGCCACCTTACAGGTGTGGCAAATCAAGATGTTGATTGAACAGCATGATTATTGCACAAGTGTGCCTTTGGCTGCCCACTTAAAGGCAGAAAAAGAGTCACTATCTGGTGTGACCACCATTTGCCAAACACATCCCCTTTGCATAAGGTTGATCAGGTTGTTGATTGTGGCCTTTGGAATGTTGTACCACTCCTCTTTAATGGCTGTGCAAAGTTGCTGGATATTGGCAGGAACTGGAACATGCTGTCGTATACGACGATCCACAGCATCCCAAACATGCTCAATGGGTGACATGTCCGATGAGTTAGCTGGCCATGCAAGAACTGGCATGTTTTTAGATTCCAGTAATTGTATACAGATCCTTGCAACATGGGGCCATGCATTGTCATGCTGCATGAGGTGATGGTCTCGGGTGAATGGCACAACAATGAACGTCAGGATCTTGTACCGGTATCTCTGTGCATTCAAAATGCCATCAATAAAATGCACTTGCGTTTGTAGTCCATAACATACGCCTGCCCATACCATGACCCCACCTCCACCATGGGCTTAATTCACAACGTTGACATCAGCAAACCGTTCTCCCACACGACGCCACACACGCTGTCTGCCATCTGCCCTGAACAGTGAAAACCGGGATTCTTACGTGAAGAGAACGTCTCTTCAACGTGCCAGACACCATCAAATGTGAGCATTTGCCCACTCAAGTTGGTTACAACGACGAACCGCAGTCAGGTCGAAACCTCGATGAGGACAACAAGCATGCAGATGAGCTTCCCACAGACAGTTTCTCAAAGTTTGTACAGAAATTATTTGGTTATGCAAACGAATTGTTGCAGCAGCCGTCTGGGTGGATGGTCCCAGATAATCATGGAGGTGCACCTGCTGGATTTGGAGGACCTGGGCTGGCTGGGGTGGCTGCATTGTCTGCTGTTGTAAGGGTGGTTGGATTTACTGCCAAATTCTCTGAATCGCCTTTGGAGATGGCTTATTGTAGAGAAATTAACATTCATTTCACGGGCAACAACTACAGTGGACATTCCTGCAGCCATCATGCCAACTGCACAGTCCCTCAGATCTTGCGACATCTGTGGCATTGTGCTGTGTGATAAAAATGCACATTTCAGTGTGACCTTTTATTGTGGTCACTCTGGTCCTTTTACCTGTGCAATAATCATGCTGTTTAATCAGCATCTTGATATGCCACACATGTGAGGTGGGATGGATTATGTTGGCAAAGAAGAAATGCTTACTAACACAGATTTAGACGGACTGGTGAACAATATTTGAGAGAAATAGGTATTTTGTGTATATAGTAAAAGTTTTACATCTTTGAGTTCCACTCATGAAATATGGGAGCAAAAATAAAAGTGTTTATATTTTGGTTCAGTGTAGTAATTGTAGTAGTAATACTAGGGAGAGTAGTAGTAATAGCAACAGTAGTGACTCGTGATAGTATCAGCAATAGTAGTAAAAGTACCGTCATTTTCGGGCTATAGAGTGCATCATAAGCCGCAGCAACCTAATTTTTGAACCAATTTTATTTTGTAGATATATAGGTGGGTTGCAATTACGTGACCGAGAGGCACATCCAGGGAGTCCAGGTTTTAGGTGATGTCCTAAGCCCCATTAGGCTTATTTACCTTAATCACTGCACATTTAGACGCATTTTGAAAGTTTTAAGAGGCAAATATAAAGGCGATTATAGAAAAAATTTGAAATGGAATGGACTGAATGTTTTTTTTTAAAGATTTAAACCATTTATCATCACCAAGAGGTTACTGCTACCTCACTTCACTTGAGACTTACAGTATTTACAGACAAAAAGATTGAGGGCACAAGTATTTACATCTGAGAGGTCCAAATATTAAACATTAATTAGTGAAAGACAAAGTTAGTAAGCAACGTATTTGATTGACATAAGTGCCGTGCTATTGCAATCGTGATACTAATAAGAAAAAGGATATATTTGTTTGCAGTTGATTTTTGCTTCGTCTCATTTACAATTAATGTCCATTCATTCATGCAGTTGTTTTTATGATGTGAAGTATATTTTGTCTCATTATTTAGCTGTCTCTGATGTTCAGCATAAATGTTTACAAGCGATATCAAGATATAGTATATGCTGTTGAGCCAACAAGAGATGTATTCATCTCATTTATTAATACTATTAAGGATTTTTTCTTGATACTAACATATATCACCAAAGATGCTATAACGTGGTCATCCATGTTGAATAAAGCACTTGGCTTTCCTGCACAACATCAATGTAGCTTTAAGTTTTTGTCATGAACATTCAGAAAGAAAATATTTACTCCTAGGACATCACATGAAATTTGTTTATTTCCACAACCAGGTCTTCGTGGTTTATATTTAGGCATAGCAACCATAAAAGAACAAAAGCTAATGCGATCACTTGGCCATTTCTTTACTTTTAGTTGTGCCCTCAAACACTACTAAAATAGTACAGAATCAACTTGATTGCATCACAATAAGGTACTCAAACAAATAAAATGTTCAAACAAACATTTTACAAAGTGACCGCTGCAGCCTAGTTCGATTGTATTCCACAATGATGAAAATTATATTTTTAAGAGACATTTCTTTCAACGCACTTTAGTTTTTTCCGTGACTTTATTGCCTTTATGAACCATTTCTTTAGGACTGCATGAAAGCTCTTTCCTATCTCTCTATTTGAACGACTGGAACACCCAAAAACAGAACAGCAATATGGCATATTCTGATCAAACTTTACACTTACTCTCACTTCTTTTAATGCTACGCTTGACCATCATGTGAATTAAGCCACCAAGAAGAAAAATGGATGTGACGTCATATGCAACCCTCCCATTAGTCACACAGGTCTTTTACACGCGAGTGTATGCTTAAAAAAATGAAACATTACAGAGGCGCTTATGCACATTCACAAATTCAACAAAAGACAATCCTGTAACACGCTTACAGCCCATCAGAGAGCACTGTCCTCCTCCTCCTCCTGCGCGCTGGTGCCACTTTCTGAGGTCACAAACCCAGAGTTGGGGGGACTTTGCGTTTCTTTTTTTTGGGCCTCTTTTCGCTGTCACTTTTGTCTATAGGCAGGTTGCCTCTGGGCTTGTGTTTGTGGTGGATTTCTGTTCCTTGCGGCGGATGTGTTTCTTTTTTGATGTCGATCACTTTCAGTGGGTCATTTGCACTTTGTCATGTCTTTCTCCAAGATGAGGGTGAGTCCATAACGTGCTATATGGCAGCTTGAATGATTGCGTGAGTGGTTTGAATTAATGTGAACAATTTTATTGGCCTAGTGTGACCGGTTCGGCAGTTTCATTGGTCTGAAGATTTGCTAAATTTATTGGCGGCATGTGAAGCTTGTAAATCCGGAAAAATCCATCATTTAATAAAAGCGAGTGAATGGCTCACCCTGATTGGCATTGTGAGACTCTGGTGCCATTGTGGATTGGCATTCTTCTCCAGAACTTTGGTGCAGACCTAAATAAAGACCAACAGATGACAATTAAAATTAAGTTTAGTACACAACAACTTTTCACTAGTTGAACAAACCCACTGTTTTGCCAGCAAAGTGGATCTCTACTAAGGGATCCACCAAGTTCTTCCTATTACTGTCAAAGCCAAAAATCTGCTTCACGCCGTCCATGAAGGCATCGTCCACTGCAGACAAGAGACAAAGCCAAGAGGACCTCGGTAAAGCTTGTCATCCGCTTCTAAATTGCGACCTACTCACTCTGAGGAAGGTCCTCAGCTCTGAAAACTCTCAAGGTAAAAGACGCTCCTCTGAGGGACAGACCAGCTGGTCGCAGCAGGTTTCCTTCAATGTCGTCCTTCTCCTCCACACAATCACGCTTGTCCGCCTAGAAACCCATAAAATGATCATCAACATGGTTGATGTCTATCATTTCAGTAACTTTTTGTGTTTGGTGGTCTCAAAACTGTCTTTCAGCAGCTAGATTTAAAGCAACATTGACATTTGAGGACATGCACTTATTAGGATGGATTTGAAGAGGACAAGCTGTCTCTCACCGGTGGCTCGTCTCCGGCGGCCAGCACCAAGAGGCTGACCTTCAGGTAACCTCTAACCCCAGCAGACAGGTCGTCAGGGTCACAGAGAAGCAGCCATTTTCTTAAGTAGCAGTGTCCTAGCAAACGACACGCTTAGCTCAAATGGACGGGTATGAACGAAGCATGGTCTCGGTTACTCACGGTGCTCATTGTAGACAGCGCCCACATCAAGCTGTCAACACAAAAGTACTTAAGGTCTCATATTTAAATCTTTGAAAGGCCTTGAATTCACTCTCAACGCTCACCTTAAACTGTCCGATCATGGCGTCTGTCCTAAGGGAGCGCGAGTCGCACACCTGTCGGGCCACACCAGGGCGTCAAAGAGGAAACAGTAAAAAAAGGACAATGAAGGCTGCGCTCACCATAATGATGATGGCTTCGTCAAACAAGTCAGATGGCGTCTCGAAGAAGTTCAGGAAAAAAGTCTGCACACAGGAAGTCAATGGGTGTTGCAGCGCCAAAAATGAAATTCATCACGTCTTCACTGACCTCATCAAAGACTGGGTTGTTGCCCTTGCGAATACGTGTTCTCCTGCTCTGTCCAGCCACCGTCACATTGACAACAGGTTTGACGTTGATGCCCGGCAGCTGTCGAGCCTCAATGACTCGCACACGAACCTGCGATGGAAGGTCAGAATGAACCCGAGCCAGTAAAAGGCGTTCCTACCTTTTAGTCTACCTGAATGTCCTGAGACTTGTTGGAAAGAGGTTTGGCCTGACTGTTGGCTCCCTTCCTCCTCTTCTTGAACCTTCCATGAGTGTTGTAGGATGGCGGAGAACGTTTTGGGGTCTGGGCAGCAGGTGACTCCTGCCCTTGAGGTCCTTGGGGGCCGACCACCACCATGGAGCGTCCGTCATCCGCACCTTGGTCCTCAGGGACCTCGAGCATGATCATGCTCTCTGTGTCTTCCTCGCCCAGAGTGTCCAGGGAGATCACTGCATGGATACAAGTCACACGGGCCTTTTTATAGCTGGTAGCATGCGCTCTGGTGGGCAGCAGTGAGAGACACTTTACTTGTGACAGTGTCTAGCTCCACATTGGGGTTGTTGTGCGGCAGGACCTCAGGCAGGCACGGAGACTGGAAGACATGAGTTGACCCTGGAGGAGGGATGTAGGACACCTGCAAGGTGAGTGTTCCCTGATGTACGCAAAACAAAACAAAACATTTAACTATTACTTAGGAGAAAGCAATGAAAGATTACATGAATATGTATAGCAAATTTCTCACCCCTGTGTTGTTCCTCTTGGTGTCAAGCAGAGAGACGGTAAAGGAGGCCGCCATGTTGGGAGAGCTTAGCATGTCTCTGACACAAAGTCGACTTTCACCGAGAAACCTGAAGAAGAAGAACCTAGGAAAACATCTGCAAACAACTTCAAGCTAACTGGAGCTCACCTTACCTGTTCCTCCCCATTTTCTCGTGGTCCTTGACCACACAGTGCAGCTCAGCCCCCGAGTCCAAAGGGACCCCCTTCAAGTCCCATTCGAACCCCTGAGGGTCAAAGTTGACATTTAGGTTATGTAGAGTGACTAAGATTTGGAAATTGTAGAGAACGGACCTCATTCCAAACAGGATTGGCATTATTTTTGATGACCTTGGTCTTCTTCTTAGAGCCTAAAAGCAAGGAAGAGACTACATCATGCATGTACCTAATGAAATTAACATCACTTATTTTATTGTTGACTGGTCTGGGTGTGTGTGTGTGTGTGTGTGTGTGTGTGTGTGTGTGTGTGTGTGTGTGTGTGTGTGTGTGTGTGTGTGTGTGTGTGTGTGTGCGTGTGTGTGTGTGTGTGTGTGTGTGTGCGTGCATGCTGCATAAGACACACACAAACACACATCACGCACAATAAGATAAATCGTTTCTGGAACTTGTTTGCTTTCCTGTTTTGGACGTTAGAAGACCCAAATAGCAACATAAGTGCCACATATCTTTAAACAAACACCTCCGCCTTTCCTATGGTGATCAAGAGGGTTCACGAAGAAAGCTTAAACTCTCCATCTCCTGGGAGCCGACGTCTCCGAGACAGGAAATGACCCTTTCAGTTGGCATAGGTTGACGATCCATGAATAGACCAGGCCTACACCTTGGCCAGCAGGAGGCAGCGCTCTGGCAGGACAATCCTATTGTTTAATGGCATCCTTTTTTCTGTGATAACTTTCTAATGTGATAGAGCATCGAGTGGAGAACAGTGAGAAATTGTTCACTGTAGTGGAATACATGCATGGCATCAGGAAGTGGTGCTTACACAAAGGCAGGAAGTTAAGAGAAGAGCGCGCGCCATTAAGACAGAAAACTGACAGATTCTCTCATGTTATAAGGACTTTAGATACTTTTGGCATCATGCTATGACTCAGCATATTTTGGTCTGAGGTGAGACTTTCAGACCTCTGAAGGTCTGGGCTTAAGTTGGCAGTTTTCCTACAAAGAGACGATTTTCCATGCATGTACAAGGTCTGTAAGGATGATTACTCTAGGTATGAACTTATACGTCTTTTCTACTGGATAGGAGGAAATGAAACTGGTTGTTTGTGTGCTTGTACCATTGGAAGGACTAAGTGTTGGCTTTCAAACTGTTAATTTTATCATGTTAGTGTTTAGTCATCAAATATGCTGGTCTTGGAATGCTCGCCTCACACTTAGTCTTCTGTTAGTTGTTAGTTAATTGACATTCTTCTGGTTATACGAATGTATAGTATGGATTTATTGATAGAAGCATCACATAGCAGTTATCCTAACACAAATGCAACCAACCTTACCCCAGGACTGGGTTCTGTCCATTTTTAAGGTTAAGTAGGGAATTATTTTGATGAGTTGATGGTTAGATCGCTTGTGGGCGCCAGTTTGCTCTTCTTACCTCGAAAGGTGACACTGGCCACAGGATGCGAATGCCGTAGGTTGTTGGCTCTCTGAACAACGCAACGCAACATGATGGAAAAACCTCAAGCAAATCTTTGAGCAAATAAAGTCCAAGTTTAACAGAGATGACGTTGGTCACTTCACCAATCAAGATCTGGGTGCGACGACAACCAAAGATGGGCAAAAAATGGGCGTTTCGGCATCGGAGTGTAAAAGTGCGGAAAAGAGAGGTCTTGAACAGAGGAGATGTTTGCTCGCTGAGCTTTAGCAGCTTCTCTGCGGGACGAAATCTCACTCAGAGGAAGAACACCTCACATCCAGAGGAAATCCCAACATTTCCTGTTCCCTCTTCCTCACTCTTGCCCTGCTTGTTGCCACCATGTTTGCAGGTTTATTTGACACAGGCATGCAACCACGTTGTCTGTCTATCCTAACTATGATGGAAACTTGAAATAAACGTGGACATCATGAGGGGAGGAATGCAAACAGTGAATGGGCAGTGTGCCATGCACCCCTCCCTCAGGGAGACACTAAAGACAGCTTTCCAATAATAACCTCTCAGCTGTTTAGGGAGAGGGGGAGCACGGCGGGCGGCAGTGTTTTTAGCAATAATAATAATACATTTAATAAAAATATTCAGCACACATGCACTCCACGCCTTCATCCCATGGCTTCAGCCCCACCCTTACCTTCATGGGTGACCGTGCAGTAGGCGTCGCTGACATCATCATCTGGTGTTTGCAGGTGCTGTGCACACAGAATGAACACACGCAACATGACACACACACACACAGAGCTAGAGTTAAGTAAATATCCAAATAGTGTCCCTAAGCAGAGGAGAGCTCCATCACAGAAAGTGGACCAGGCATAGAATGGCGACAGAGAGAGAGAAACAGAGACTATTAAATTACCCCCTCCCCACCACCACCACCCTCAAAACCCATACCTCTCTTTAACTAACACATGCTTGCACACAAACACACACTCCTTAATAGAACCAACACTACTCAATTCAGCAAACAACTAAACAATCTTAATTAATATGAGGTCACAGGTCAACAATGCACCACAAAATAACTTTTATCATTCCGCACTTGACTAATATGTAGATTTTTGCACTATTTTAATTGTCCTAATAATAATGTGCATTAAAGGGCTATACTACCTCCAGTAGGCCGTTAAGTGACGTCAGCGGACATAACTGTTCTTTTCTTCTCTCCGCCGCATTCTAATAGTCGAAGAGTCTTCCATTTGTTCAGTTGTACGTGACACAAAATGTTGAAAAAGTACAATTGTTTGTATACTTCTTCACAATTGTGAATACTTAGGATTACTATGGCATTCTCGGGTCCTAAAAGCCAGCTGAATAGGTGGACATGAAAATCACCTAAAGCAGTTTTTTTTATTGATTGAGACTTTTATTAGTAGATTGCACAGTACCGTACATATTCCGTACAATAGACCACGAAATGGTAACACCCGAATAAGTTGTTCAACTTGTTTAAATCGGGGTCCACGTTTATCAATTCATGGTAAAAACACACAACACGTGTTGGGCTAAAATATTTCAATATGACACCATTTAGACCATTTCTAATATTTCAGATTTTAAAAAGACAATGTAAATTAAAAATATTTTAAGTCTGCCAACCTTAATGCGCAGACCTTCAAAGTGCACCAACAGCGACTCTATATGGAAAGGATGCGACACTGCAGGCTGCTGAGTCACGCTCCAGTATTTTCGTTCCTGAGGCGCCTTGTTTAAAAACAAAACAATTTACCGTAAAAATTATTGTGGTGACACAATTTTTTTATATTTCAAATTTTGAAAAGTCAATGTATATAAAAAAGTATTTAGGTCTGGCAGCGTTAATGCGCAGACCTTCAAAGTGCATCCTATATGGACGGAAGCGGTACTGCAGGTTGCTGAGTCACTCTCGGTATTTTCATTCCCGAGACGTCTTGTTAAGAACCAAAAGCAATTTACGGTAAAAATGATGGTTTAGTTTAGTCTTTATTTGAAGGGACAATGCAGAGAGAAATTAAAATCAAAGGCAGATATGTTCTGCACCAGATTATAGCTAATTTCCATCTGCACTCCCTGGCTACCTAAATTAACACTTGCCAACCCTCCCGAAAGACTCCCGAAATTCAGCGCCACTCCCGAAAACCTTTCGGGACAAATTTCTCTCCCGAAAATCTCCCGAAATTCAGGGCGCTGGAGACCACGCCCATTCTAGCTCCATGAGAACCTGACTCAATGTTGTGACCCTCTTAAACAGGACAATACTGCCATCTACCGTACATAGAATAGAATGTCTGTTCTGAAGCCCACAGTAAAGAGACGTAACTTCATCACGTCGCCTGGTTATTGACTCCAACCCAATATATTACACAGTCGACGAGCAAAATGAAGAAATACGCTTGAAAGTTCCAGAACGATTGGAAACAAGAATTTCAGTTTATCCAGGAAAGTTCGAAGGGGAAGGGGTGTGTTGCCTGTAAATATTGTAGAACAGACTTCTCAATTGAACAGTGAACGGATCCACTCAGCCATGAAAGGTCAGTCAGCAAAGCACAAAGCGTCCGCAGCGCAGCATCGTTCACAACCCAGTATTATGGCCCACCTCGCAAAATGGAGACCCGATGGTGTAACTTATGCTGAGACAAAGATGGCTATGCTGATAGCTGGAAGCATTTGTTTGTTCTCATTTGCGGATGTCTACAACAAAATCCGTAAAGGATGTTCCCGGATTCGGAGATCGCTCGCCAATACGCAAATGGCAAAACAAAGGTTAATCAAATAGTGAAAGGTAAGTGTTGTTTTTTTAGTAACCAGCAAGCACAGTACAGTTTGTAGAACAACTGTTTTTATTACTGTGTATTCGGTAGGTGCCGTCTGAAATTCAACTATTTATTTTATTTATATATATAATAAAATATATATAGCTAGAATTCACTTAAAGTCAAGTATTTCATACATATATATATATATATATATGTGGAAATACTCGAGTTGGTGAATTATACGCCACCCCTCTTAACCGGGCTCCCTGCCCCAACCAACCCCCTCCACCCCCGAAATCGGAGGTCTCAAGGTTGGAAAGTATGCCTAAAATAGAGATAGAAAAATCATGCAAAAAAATAACATTAAAATTATACTATAGCATGTAATCAAATTAAGAAAAGTCATAGAATGCTCTATCAATGACACAATTATTCAATTCAACCACACCTCACTTACATCATAACACAGACAATACAATATTTTGTTCACATCTGTCATTTGTAACAACAATCATGATTTTAACACACACACCTCCCCTTGGACTGGGACAAGTGGTAGGAAATGAATGGATGGGTGGATGGATGGGCCTCACCCTCCTGAAAACAGTTTGGACTTATTTTGCTCTTTTGCTATAAAGGTAATTAATCATTCTCCCTTGGGGCTCAACTTTGCGGAAGCTCGCTCTTGTGGCATCCACTTATGTTTACATATACAATCGATAATGCTCATGGGGGAGTGACACATTTATACCAGTGACCTGTTTTGATCGTTGAACGAAGGAACGTGGGTAAATGCATCTGTTAGTTATTTGAATGTAACAACACGTTCTTGCATCAAACACATTTACTTTCACATGAAGCAGAGAAGACATTCATTGAAAATCATAATTTCTAATAATGGAATTTGTCTTTGTAGCCTTTTTGCTATTTTGAGAAATAAGTCTCGCTAGCAAATTTTAGGCAAAAAGCCCTATTTTCAGATCGTTTTCTATGAATTAGAAACAAAGTTTAATTGTTCAGTTGGAAGTTAACACCCTACTAAAGCAATGGAATTGTTAAATGACTTTAAAATGAGCTTGAATACAATTTCAAAAAGCTTGTGAAAATGATCCGGTTCAGTGGTTCTCAACTTTTTTTCACCAAGTACCACCTCAGAAAACACTTCGCTCCCCAAGTACCAATAATAAAATACAGTAGCATAGTGGGTCTAAATTTCCATTAAAAACAAGGCAGAGGTTTTATTTAACAAGTGTATTTACATTTATACCACTGTACCTTCCACACAGTTTGAACAGTAACAATGTGTTTGAATATTTCATTATTTGGCATAGCACTACATGGAGCCTGTGTACCATACCACAGTTTGAAACGCACTGATCTTGTTCCTTCACATGTGTTTAACTGATATGCTGCCATTAAAGGGGAGTCACATCGAGTATGCAACATCTGTTAAAATGTGTCTCGTCTTAGGGACTTCATAAGTTCAAGTCAAGCACAAAGCTGTAGAGGACCAACTTTGCCACAAAAAATAACACTTTCATAGTGAGAAAAAATAGAAATGAAGGAATGGCATTTGTTTTTCTAAGGGAGCTTATTCTTAGTAGATGTAAATGTAAAAATAAATCAGGTGAAACCGTCTATCATCTAGAAAGCATGACCACATATTCAGAGTAAATTTTTAATGATTTCACAAATCTCTGGCTAAAGTAAATGTAAAGTGATACTGTACTATGCAAATTAGGTAAGACAAACAAGTTTTCAATCACAGTAAACCACAGTGCCGCTAAAATTGCGGCCTTTTTTGAAACTCAGTCAGAGATGGAGCCTTGGGTTGATGCGCTCGATTTCTGCTCACGCTGATAATATTTCTGTGGAAAGACAGCATACACGCTCATTAGGAGCAGATGAATACATGATGATGAATCATTAAATGTACCTTCAGGTTGTTGTAGTGTCTCTTACTGCTGCAGTGCTTTTCTTTGGCTGTGCCCTCTTTTAGGTAGAAAATGGAGCAAAGTTCACAGAAATAACCATGTTTGGGCACCACAAACTCTGTACCTGCACATAAGAAAAGGAAATGAAGAGTTGATCAATTGTACTAAAGTGAAATTTGGAACTATAAGAGTGTGTCATACCGAGAGGGTTGTTGGGTTTGAACGCTGGCAGTTTAAAGTTTGTTGAAACATATGGAGACAGAGAACGTGCTCGCTTTGTTTCTGTAGCAATAATGTCCGCCTCCCCTTTGCTCCCAATTGTAGTCTGTCTAAAAGATAAAGCTAAGTCCTCCTCCCTCTCTTTGTCCTGGTGGACGCTTGGCGAGGAGGTAGGTGGATGGTCTTTTAAGACCACTTCTATCCCTCTGTTGGTGCTCCCCTCTGCGAAAGAACAACATAAGGAAGCGGAAGGGGCAAACGGTGCTACTTTGTGACACTGTGATGCTAACCAGGACTTTGTTTGCGTCTCTTCCAGCTCGGCGGGGTCATTTCTTCCGACTGTGCCTCTTCAACCTGTCCCACCTGATCCAGGGTCACAAAATCCGTGTTGGCCTCTAATGCGGAAAAAAAAGTCACATTTCACATTAACATAAACAAACCAAAAAAGTGTGTGTAGATATATAGGAAAAAACACCTGTGTTTTTCTCGTCGTCCTCGTCGTCATAATCATCTTCGCCGCCTGCTCCGTCTAAAGTTAGCAAAGTCTATAAGAACCAACAAATGACCTTTAGTAATGTCACTCATGAAAGCTAAGTATCTCCACAACAGGATGAAAAATATCACCTGATCGTTCAGACAGTCCTCTGATTGATCTTCCTCGCTATGTTGGCGGGGAGAGTGTGTCTTCTGTTGAACCTTTTTTTCTTCCTCCATTACAATTTCATCCAGAGTGACCAGAGTTTGTAGCTCCCCGTCAGAAATGTCATCCAGAGTGAGCAGCTCTTCTTTATCCTTACTTCCTTCACTTGGCTTCCTTTCCTTTGTTCCCAGGGTCATCTCCTCTACTACATCTGGGCTCAGCTTACGCTCCCTTGCTCGCCTCTTCAGCTCCTCCTCCTCGGCCATGTCGTCAGAAAAATTATCCTCTTCCTCGCTCACTTGGTCGAGCTTCCAAACGCTGCTGTCTTTGTTAGGGTGCATTAGTTTGGGCTTGTCTTTCGCTTTCACGTCAGTTTCCAGTTTGACTTTTTCACATGTGCTGACAGAGATGATGTCCTCACTAGGTTCTTCCTTAATGCTACTACACACGTTTTCATTAAAACAATCTACAACTTGATATGTGCCTTTCTCCTCATGTCGGCTGTCATTTATGTCCTCCTCCTTTGGACTATTGTGATCATGGACCGTCTCTTCCTCTACAGAATCAAAGACCTGGAATGTGGCCTCTTCTTCATTACCAGCATCTTGTTCCTGCTTTTCTAAAGAGACATCATGATAATGCTCACAAGAAGTCTGTCTGTTTTTTTTGGCTCTACCTTTCCAGTTATGCGGGGGAACTTCTTCAGGCTCTGCCTGTTCAACCTCTCTTACCTTGTCCTTTGTCACTAAGCTTGTGTGTCTTTTCTGGCGTCCTTGTCGAATGTGCTTAGTAGATTGTGAGGTTTCCAAATCATCTTGAATCTCCTTCTCATTACCATCTAAAGGCTCTACTTCAGCTGGACCTTCATTCAAAGAATCCATATTACTTGTCTCTAACTCCTCAAGTTGGTTGTCAGTCATAACCTCCTTTGAACTATTGAGATCATGAAGCGTCTCATCCTCTACAGAATCAAGGACCTGGAATGTGGCCTCTTCTTCAATGACGGCATTTTGTTTTTTCTTTTCTAAGGAGGCATCATGATGATGCTCACCAGAGGTCGGTCTACTTCTTTTTTTGGCTCTGCCTTTCCATTTGGGCACTTCTTCAGCCTCTGCCTGTTCAATCTCTCCCACCTTGTCCTGAGTCACTAAGGTTGGGTTTTTTTTCTGGCGTCCTAGACGAGTGCGCTTAGTACATTGTGATGTTTCCACATCTTCATCTTTAATCTCCTTCTCACTACCATCTAAAGGCTCTACTTCAGCTGGACCGTCATTCAAAGAATCCATATTATTTGTTGTTTCCTTCTTAAGTTGGTTGTCAGTCATATCCTTCTCTGGACTTTTGTGATCATGAAGCGTCTCGTCCTCCACAGAATCAAGGACCTGGAATGTGGCCTCTTCTTCATTGCAAGTATTTTGTTCTTTTTCTAAGGAAGCATCATGATGATGCTCACCAGAGGTCAGTCTGCTCCTTTTCTTGGCTCTGTCTCTCCAGTTGGAAACTTCATCAGGCTCTACCCGTTCATCCTCTCCCACATTGTCCTGAGTCACTAAGTTTTTTTTCTTTTTCTGGCGTCCCTGTCGAGTGCGCTTAGTACATTGTGATGTTTCCACACCTTCATATTGACTCTCCTTTTCATCACCATCTAAAGGCTCTACTTCAGCAGGACATTTATTCAAACAATCCATAGCATTGGACTCTTCCTCAGGTGGGTTGTCAGTGGACTTTGGGCTATTGTGATCATGGAGCGTCTCTTCCTCCACAGAATCCAGGACCTGGAATGTGGCCTCTTCTTCATCACCAGCAATTGTTTTTTTCTTTTCTAAGGACATTTCACGATGATGCTCACCAGAAATCATTCTGCTTCTCGTTTTGGCTCTGCCTCTCCTGTTGGTCAGGGATACTTCTTCATCAACCTCTCCCACCTTATCCAATTTTACCAAGCTTGTATCTTCAGAAGAGGAAGAAAAAGGGGGTCTTGTCTGGCGTTTTTGTCGAGTGCGTTTAGCATGTTGTGATGTTTCCCCAGCTTTATCTTTGGCCTTTTTCTCATCATCATCATCATCACCATTTAAAGGCTGTTTCTTGGATGGATTTTCATTCATACAATCTACAACTCGACACGCACCTTCCTTCTCATGTCGATTGTCAAGAGTGTCCTCCTTTGAACTTTTGTGATCATGGAGCGGTTCTTCTTCTAAAGAATCCAGGACCTGGAATGTGGCTTCTTCTTCATCACCAGTACATTCTTCCTTCTGTTTTAAGGAAGCATAATGATGATGCTCACCAGAAGTCAGTCTACTTTTTTTGGCTCTGCCTCTCAATTTGGGCGAAGACGCTTCTTTGTCATCAACCTCTCTCAACTTATCTGTCACCAAGTTTGTGTTGTCTTTCGAAGAGGAAGAAAGAAGTTGTCTTGTCTGGTGGTGTTGTCGAGTGCGTTTTGCATGGCAGGATATTTCTTCAGCTTCTTCTTTGTCCTCCTTATCATCAGAGTCTGAAGGTTTTTTTCCAGCTATATCCATGATCTTATTTGACTGTTCCTCATGTTGGTGGTCAGTCACATCCTTCTTAGGACTATTGTGATCACGTTGGGGCTCTTCCTCCACTGAATCCCGGACATGGAACGTGGCTGCTTCCTCTTCATCACAAGCATCTTGTTCCTCCTTTTCTAAGGAGACATCCTGATGATGCTCACCAGAGATCAATGTGCTTCTCCAGTTGGGTAGGAATGCTTTGTCATCAACTTCTCCCACCTTATCCACTGTCAACAAGGTTGTGTTTTCTTCTGAAGAGGAAAGAAACAAATGTATTGGCTGGTGGTGTGGTTGAGTGCACTTAGTATGTTGTGATGTTCCCACAGCCTTATCTTTACCCTCTTTCTCATCATCATCACCACCATCTTTTTTGGCTGGACCTTCATCATGGAGCATCTCATCTTCCAAACAGTCCAGGACCGTGAATGTGGCTTCTTCTTCATCACCAGCGTCTAAGCGGTCATCTTCACTTTTAGTGGTTTCGACTGATTTCTTAGGTCTTCCCCTTCCTCTCGTAGCTGGGGGACTCTTCTGTTTGTCTTTGTGGACAGGCTCAATTTTCTTGGTTGGAGTTTCTTTTCTGGTGGTTTCCTGTGAAGTTCTTGTCCTTTTCCTCGTTGGTGTCATTTCTTCATGACCTCTTTTCCCACTAGGGGAATCTTTTGTTGGTGGTCTTCCTCTTTTTCCTCTGCTGGATCTGGTTGTGATGCTGGTTTCTTCCTGTACTGTCTCAGTGTCAACACAGTCTAAGATGTGGAAAGTGGTCTCCTCATCCTTTATGGTTGGAACCTTGGTCTTCCCTCGGGTGCTCCTCCTCCTCCTATCGGGTGTCAATCTGCTGCTACACTGTTGAACTTGGATATAATCAACAACCTGATACTTCTGCTCAGCTTTAGGAGGTTCGGAGGTGGTGGGGTCCTTTACCTCAGCCTGATGCGTTTTTGAAGACTCATGTTCTCTCTTGGATGCTCTGCTTGAAGAAGTCACCCCACGCTCACTGTCTGCCTTATTCTTGGTGGAACTTGGCTGCTCTTCCACAGAATCAATCACCTGGTATAATGCTTCTTCTTCTTCTAGTGAAGTCATAGGGTCTTCTTTACAGAGCAGGCTACCTGAGGTATCTCGAGGGTGTTTGTCATTGTTGTTTTTGTTTGTTTGACAGGATTCTGCTATCACCTCTTTATCATCTTTCCTGTTTGTCTTCTGCACGTCTCCTTTGTCTTTTAGAGGAGATATGAAAATATATTTGTTCGCTTCATCTATATTTATGGGTGTGTCAACTTGTGGAGAAGTGTCCTTGCAAATTTGTTTTGTGTCATTTTCAAATTGGCTGATGAGATGCTGCTCTGGAGTTACTTGGACCTCAGTAGCGCCATCTCCAGAGATATTAAGCTCCTTGAGGCTGCAGTCTTCTGAGGAAGGTTTCTCTTCATCACTCACGCTGTCCAACACTTGAAAGTTTTCCTTGGTTGCGACAGTTATCATTCTATCTTTTTGAGATTCAGCCTTTAACTCTTCAGCTTTGAAGGAGCTATTTGACTTTTGAGACATTGAATGAGAAGATGGATTGCATTTGGATGAGGTTCTTGTGGAGGATAAGGGGCATTCAGAACTCCTTGACTCTTTTGAGGTTCTGGTGTTGGTTTGTTTGGAAATCAGATTGGAGGAGACCTCAGTAGAACTTGTTTTGGCTTTTTCCTCCGCAACTTCATCCACAGTAACAAATTCATCCATTTTAAAAGGTTCACAAAACATTGCCCAAGGAGGAATGCGGTCTTCAGTATAGTCCACCTGAGATTGGATGGAAAAGACAGAAATAATGAAAATTAACAGTTTACTTGAATAATATCTTGTTTATTTTATTTTCTCAGGTTTGCAGTGTTTTCACTGGCTTCCAATAAAAAAGACAAGAGACAACAATAAACGAGGAACTTGAGCTACCACAACTTACCCATATATTGACACTTTTTCGACGGGAGGGAGAAGCATAACGACCCACCGAGGCTCCCGGTGCTCTATCTTCCAGTTTTGCAGTAATTTTCTTTTTCTTCTGGGCCACTGTTTTCCCAACGTCATCTTTAGCCTTAGTTTGTTGTTGTGCCACCTTTGTTGTTCTTTTAGGGACAGCGATTGGAGCAGCAGTAACCGTGGAGCACACAGCAGCCTGGAAGCTGACTTTCTTCCTGTCCGTCTCAGGGCACAATGTAATCACACTGTGATCCATCAGACGCCTTTTCAAGGTATTTACACTGAAATCAAATCCAAACAAAGAGCTAGCACCGAGTTTTACGTTTTCTATTACCATGACAAACACATTAAGATCCATACCTCTCAAAGCTTTTAACTTCACACCTGAAAACCAGAGCAAGGAGAAATATTGCTATCAAAATGCTGTGTCACAAGGCTGCCAACACACATGCATGGGCACACACACAATGAGATATGACACCTACCGCAATTTTGTTGACAAATCATTGGATTTCTCCTCCACACACTTAACGCCTGTAGTGTCGGCCATTTCGATGCATATCTGTGGTGTAGATAGCAAGAGACAGAGAGAAATATATATAGAGATGGATCGACAAAGAAAAGGTAGAGACCGATTGATATTTTTTTTTAAGAAAGAGAAAGAGATTTATAAAGAGAAAGCAAATCATTTTTCTGATAGACACATGACACCTGGAGTAATTGGATTGACAGTATTTGTCATGTACCCGATTATCCAGAGGCAGGAAGTTGACAACTTCTGCATGAGATGTGACAACATCTAATACTTGTTTAACAATGTACTCGTTGAGCCAGGAGACATTCACACAAAGCAGGCGCTCGGCCAACGTCTCCACTTGTCCAATGCGCTGAAAGGCAAAAAGCAAAGCATTCTTGAGGATCGGCTTCCACTTCCTTTGTCACTAGCTCCTGGTTGACTCACAGCATTGCTCAGCTGCATCAGACTTTTGTACAAGTTCTCCTGTCAAGAGAGTACAAGTAAAATGATGAGTAATGTCATCGAAACACCTTGACTGGTGTTTCCCCAGAGTCCATACCTCGCTGCTTTCTGGACACATGGGTGACAGGACAAAGTGCACAGAGAGTTTTTCGGTTTGGTCCAACACTTTCGTTTGTAAGTGACTGTTGAGAAATCGGCAGCAGGCGCTCCATTCACTGAAATGTACAAAGCTCTGAAACCAAAATAGTCGGGATGAGCACATGTCCAAAAAGTGTGTATGTCAGGAGATGGTTGGAGTGTGCTTACCCTCCTCTGGGTTGGCAGCACGATCACGTTGTAGTACAGAGACTGAAGGTCCTTCTGGGAAATATATGGCCACACCAGCTTGGCCACTTGCTCGTAACTATAGTCTGCATTAAAACCTGTCAACATGATCGTTGGGGCTGTCACACCTCGACGCTCGGCCTCATAAATGTCAGCTTCTTCTTTGATGGTCAGAAACTCTGCGAAGACCATAATATGTGAGCGACGGCAGCTTCATTACATGAGCCCATTGGTTACATCACTGTGGGCTCTTACCTGGGATACTAAACCAGCAAAACGTTGTTGGGAACAGGTAGGGTCTCTGTGGTATGGTCAGCAAGAATGGAGAGTAGCTTCCCTCCGGAACACTGAAGTCTAATGTAGGAAGCGTTGCCCTGGCAACCGCCAAACTGCTGTCTGGGATGGCTTTCTCAGGAAGCATTGGTACTGTGAAGAAAAGCAAGCTTGCTATCATTGCCTTTAAATTTCATATGATGTAGTCAGTCTCTCCCAGTGAGCTTACGTGGGGCAGAGCATTTTATTTCAGGACACCACAGCCTGTAGACTTCATAGGCAGGACACCGATTCAGCAAAGAGCACCACACTCCGAAGCGATCAGCATCACAATCAGACTCAAACTCAACAAATAGCTGCAACAAGCAGATTGAATATGACTAACCCATCCAGCACTGACATATCATGAAGACATCAACGCACCTTGTTAAGGAGAGGCAGAAAGTTTTTGACAAAGCCTATCTTCCTTAAATCTTCCCGGAGGCTAATAGTCTCACTTTGAGAGATGTTCTTGATGAAGATGGTTCTCGACGTAAAGTCACTCACAGGCTGGAGTTTCAAAGGTAAAACGATTAAAAGACAGACAAATAATCCTTACATTTACAATGTTTTTATTTACTTACATAATTCATTATAGCCATCAGCGATTGGTAAAAACCATCCTGGAACACAAAGTATTTGACTCAGTAACTAATGTTGGCCCCTTTACAGCCTCCCAAAGTGTTTACTGCGTACCGGCAACATGGAGACATATGTACCCAACACATGTAGTTGCAGTTTATTACTACAGCCTTCGAGTGCAAATGTTTTGTTCCTGCTGGCGACGTAAGCAGCCAGAACATCCTTTGCGTTCTCCATCTGAACAAACGCCTGAAGGTCACAAAGAGACATCCAATGAAGCCATTCATTAAGTGATTTTGTGTCCATTCACATCTGGTAAGTGCACTGTTGTATAATCTAAGGGTGTAACAGTACGTGTATTTGTATTGAACTGTTTCGGTACGGGGGGTTCGGTTCGGAACTGAGGTGGACCGAACGAGTTTCCACGCGGACATATTAAGTAGCGCACCGCACGGGCGGACATAAGTAGCATACCGCATGCTGTGTAAACAATGCACACCGAGGCACAACACACGGCATGCTAGCAACGACCGGGCTACAACAAAATGCAAAAGCCAGAGCTGGAAAACCCTCCTGCCTTGTTAAGATCTCCCGTTTGGGAACACTTTGGCCTAGCGGTGTGATACAACAATGGAGGACAAGAGGTGGACAAAGCGAAAGCGGTTTGCCGACATAGTTCGGCAGCAGTAGGGTATGCTTCTGGCAGCACGTCAAACATGCTAACCCATTTAAAGCGGCACCACCCCCAAGTGAAAATCACTTCAACAAAGAGAAAGACGAGCGTGGTGCAAACACAGCTCCCCACCGCATCAAGCAGCCTCATCTCGCTGAGTTAGACAGGGTTAGAGCAAAAACAAATGCAGTTGGTGATTTTATAGCAGCAGATTTAAGACCATATTGCATTAAAAACTAGATTTTGACTTACTTCTATGGTGGAAGAACAATGAGCCCATATATCCTCTTACTGTCAAGTTAGCCAGGCACTACTTCGCCATACCTGCTACCTCCGTGCCCAGAGAAAGGGTATTTTCCAAAGCTGGAGACATTAAAACTGCTAGCAGGTCTGCTCTTTCTGCAGACAACGTGGATAAACTGATTTTTATGGTAAAATAACATGAAGATTGAGTGAAGGTCACCAGGGTTAAAGGCTGGTGGGAAAAAAGAAAAGTTAATCTGAGGCGGAGTTAGGGCTGGGCGATGTATCGATATACGCGATGTATCGCGGGTATGTCTCTGTGCGATATAGAAAATGACTATATCGTAATATTCGATTATACGTTCTCACGCAGTTGTTTTTAGCTGCGGCAATTACACTAAAGGCTCTTCCCACTCCTTGTCTCTCCTTCTCACAGACAGCCACCGCAGAAACTTACATACGTCACATACTGTCACGTCATACATCACATACGTATATGCCCTCGCCCGGCAGAGAGGTAGCAGCGTAGCTAACATTAGCTGTGATGCTAGCGGAGTGTTCCGGTGGTATACGAGAGAAAAAAGGTGCAAACCTGGTCACAAATGAAGGAAGAATTTATTCCCAAGAAAAACAGCACAGGGTCCATCATCTGGCGGTGGTTCGGCTTCAAGAGGGAATATGTCGAATAGATAACTTTAATTTGTCAAGTGTGGGGCACACGCTTTGTTACCAGAAGTAGCATTACTGCTAATATGTAGCATCATTTGAAAAGTCACCTGCTAATAACTTTTTAATAAATACAGTTTTAATCAATTGACTTAGTTGTGATTTCCTTCTCTGCATGAAAGTAGCATATATTAATGCAGTATGAAGAAGAATGTTTTAATGTAGACACATAGAATCATCATACTGCTGTGATTAAATGTATCAAGTGTTAATTCAAGGCTAAGGCAAAATACCGAGATATGTATCGTATATCGCGATATGGCCTAAAAATACAGAGTTATTTAAAAAAGGCCATATCGCCCAGCCCTAGGCTGAGTTGACAGTTGAAACTGTTTAATGTTGCACTTTTTGCAAACCCCAATTCCATATGAGTTGGGAAATCGTGTTAGATGTAAATATAAACGGAATACAATGATTTGCAAATCATTTTCAAATCATTTTCAGTTGAATATGCTACAAAGACAACATATTTGATGTTCAAACTAATAAACTTTTTTTTTTTTTTTTTGCAAATAATCATTAACTTTAGATTTGATGCCAGCAAAACGTGACAAAGAAGTTGGGAAAGGTGGTAACAAATACTGATAAAGTTGGGGAATGCTCATCAAACACTTATTCGGAACATCCTACAGGTGTGCAGGCTAATTGGGAACAGGTGGGTGCCATGATTGGGTACAAAAACAGCTTCCCAAAAAATGCTTAGTCTTTCACAAGAAAGGATGGGGCGAGGTACACCCCTTTGTCCACAACTGCTTGAGCAAATACCGTAGTCAAACAGTTTAAGAACGTTTCTCAAAGTGCAATTGCAAGAAATTTTAGGGATTTCAATATATACAGTCCATAACATCATCAAAAGGTTCAGAGAATCTGGAGAAATCACTCCATGTAAGCGGCATGGCCGGAAACCAACATTGAATGACAGTGACCTTTGATCCCTTCAGATGGCACTGTATCAAAAACCGACTTCAATCTCTAAAGGATATCACCACATGGGATCAGGAACACTTCAGAAAACCACTGTCACTATACATTTTGTCGCTACATCTGTAAGTGCAAGTTAAAGATCTACTATGCAAAACGAAAGCCATTTATCAACAACATCCAAAAACGTCGCCGGCTTCTCTGGGCCCGAGATCATATAACATGGACTGATGCAAAGTGGAAAATTGTTTCGTGGTCTGACGAGTCCACATTTCAAATTGTTTTTTGAAATATTTGACATCGTGTCGTCCGGACCAAAGGGGGAAGCGGACCATCCAGACTGTTATCGACGCAAAGTTCAAAAGCCAGCATCTGTGATGGTATGGGGGTGCATTAGTGCCCAAGGCATGGGTAACTTACGCATCTGTGAAGGCACCATTAATGCTGAAAGGTACATATGGGTTTTGAAACAACATATGCTGCCATTTAAGCGCCGTCTTTTTTATGGACGCCACTGCTTATTTCGGCAAGACAATGCCAAGCCACATTCAGCGCTTGTTACAACAGCGTGGCTTCGTAAAAAAAGAGTGCGGGTACTTTCCTGTCCTGCCTGCAGTCCAGACCTGTCTCCCATCGAAAATGTGTGGCGCATTATGAAGTGTAAAATACGCCAGCTGAGGGCCCCGGACTGTTGAACGACTGAAGCTCTACATAAAACAAGAATGGGAAAGAATTTCACTTTCAAAGCTTCAACAATTAGTTTCCTCAGTTCCCAAACGTTTATTGAGTGTTGTTAAAAGAAAATGTAATGTAAGACAGTGGTGAACATGCCCTTTCCCAACTACGTTGGCACGTGTTGCAGCCATGAAATTCTAAGTTAATTATTATTTGCAAAAAAAACAAAGTTTATCAGTTTGAACATCAAATATGTTGTCTTTGTAGTGCATTCAATTGAATATGGATTGAAAAGGATTTGCGAATCAATGTATTCCATTTATATTTACATCCAACACAATTTCCCAACTCATATGGAAACGGGGTTTGTATATGTAGAAGAAAAGTTTCGTCATTTTATTGAATCTGAGCAACAACTTGAAGCAGTTTAATGTTGAACTCTATATGTAGAAATATATCACTTTATATGTAGAAAGATTTTCAGAATCAGAATCAGACATAAAATATTAATCCCCAAGGGGAAAGTTAAATTTTCAGCACAATCCCATTTAAGATCAGACAAACATTACAGGGAGACAGAACAGGATCGCTGACGGGTCTGCCAACTTCCGGCACCCCTTACAAAAAAGGTGAAATACAGGTAAACAAGTGGGGGGGAATGGGAGAAAAAAATAAAAGATAAAGATTAAAATAAAATAAAATAAAATAAAAAAATTCGGTCTAAGCCTGGGCCCCTTGAGAGTGGGTCCAGACTGAGGCCAAGGGGAAAAAACAACTCATAGCCATGGTACACATCCCTCTTACATGTGTGTAAGAGGGAAACATCAAACATCAAGTTAAGAAACCAATTCTGAGCCTTATCTTATTAAGTTCTTATTTTATATATGGTGACCACATTAACCCTGGCAATCGACCCTGTGTGTATATTTATGTTATTGTTATCCTTAGGATTCATGACTGCCTGCTGTTGCACTAATCAGCCTAGTTAGTGGTGGCTCACATCCATCACACACATGTATTGCTATTTTCGGGCAGAATTATTATAGTGTTCACAACGTTAAAAGGATAAAGCCATTGTTTACAAAATTGGAAAATAACCAGAATATATATATATTTTTTTCTTACTGTACCGAAAGTGAACCGAACTGTGACCTTTAAACCGAGGTACGTACCGAACCGAGATTTTTGTGTACCGTTAGTTACACCCTTAGTATAATCATTAGAGTAATTCAAAGTGCCTACTAAGGCTGCACAAAAACAAGATCATATTTCTAAAAAAGGATTAATTTCATTTTACTAACCAGGCAGCATCGCTACAAACGCTGCCACTTTACTTAAATAATCATGTTGCACTCTACTCCAGTCTCGCCAGCCAGGGCGAGTTGACTTTACTGCCCCGGGTTCTTACCTAATAACAGCCAACGCCACTGGTAATCAATTATCACTATCACATTACTTAAAGAACGTTTCTTCTATCACACTGTAGAGTGAGCCAGCATGCCATGTCTCATTGCCTTTTATTTTCCGCCTTCTTTAACCCTGTTAAGGAAGTCCCCGTCAATGGTCCGTCGGGGACCTTCCATTAAGAACGGTAGAAGACAATTTCATGTTTCTTCAAATCAGCACAAGATAATGAAAAGTCTAATAAAAATGCCAATCACTTAGTGAAGTGAAGTGAAGGGAATTATATTTATAAAGCGCTTTTCTCAAGTGACTCAAAGCGCTTTACATAGTGACACCCAATATCTAAGTTACATTTAAACCAGTGTGGGTGGCACTGGGAGCAGGTGGGTAAAGTGTCTTGCCCAAGGACACAACGGCAGTAACTAGGATGGCACAAGCGGGAATCGAACCTGCAACCCTCAAGTTGCTGACACGGCCACTCTACCAACCGAGCTATGCCTTTCTTGAGTTCTTTGGAATGTAAGCACATGGCCCTGAATATGCTGTGTGTGTGTGTGTGTGTGTGTGTGTGTGTGTGTGAAAATATCCCTCAGAAAAAGAATCTCAATCGTAAGCAAGAAAATTGGCATGTCCGGAATCATGCAATAGTCGCACTTACCATGCACGTTTCAGGAATAACGTAGATTTTCTTGTCCGAATACTTAAATCCAAACGGTTCCAACAACCGGGCGATGTCTTCCTCACTGTAGGAACCGTCATATATGGGCAGGTGCGTGATCAACAGCTGTGTCCTGTTGAGTGACCGAAACTGGACAAACAGAACATTGTGATTTGTCTTTTACTTCAAGATGCCAACAAGACTGTCATAAAGTGAAGTTCTTACCCTTGCTGACAAGCAGGTTTTCTTTTTGAGGCATACTGCAACAGACAATGTTACAAATAAATAACAGCTAGTAAATTGTTGATGTGTCAGACTCACTGATTCTTTTTTGAAGCAGATGTTGTTCCATCATCTCTCCAATGGTGAGTGTGGCTGCAGCCTCAGCGCTGTGTGATGACATCACATCCTGCACCACTGCTGCCTTAGGTGGAGTCTTGGATGTATTTGCTGTGGAAAAAAGACTTAATGAACAAGTCACTAGTTTGTCAACTTTTAGGTGGCAAACCAACCTTGTTGCTTCTGTTCTTGTTTTTTGTCTCGTGCTTGTGTTAGGTTTGCGTCTCCATCAGCTTCACCTTGCCGATTAATTAGTAAATCCCTTTTGGGGGCCGCCGGTGGAACTGCTGATTCCCCTCGGGGCTCGGTACTTTGCTGGTTTTTCACACTTTTGTCAGGTTGTGGCTCTGTCTTTGTGTAAGTGTCCACTACCATTGGTTCTGGAAACTCTGATTTTGGAGCCCCTGCTTGCTCTGGCGAACATGCAGAGTTTGCCGTTCCAAAATCACCTGCTTCTGGTGGACTGGGCTCGCCCTTGGCGGTGTGGTCTCTTGGAGGTTCTGTCATGCTTGCTCGTGCGACATTGGCCATTTCTGGTTGTGTAGTTGGCGCTTTTGGAGGTTCTTTCCCCCTTGTTGGTCGAACATCAGCTGCTTCTGGTGATGCGGTCTCGGCCTTGGTGGTATGGTCTTTTAGAAGTTTGGTCAAGCTTGCTAGTCCAACAGTGGCTGCTTCCGGTTGTGTGGTCTGATCTCTTGGAGGTTCTGTAACACTTGCTGGTCCAGCAATGGCTGCTTCCGGTTGTGTGGTCTGGTGTCTTTGAGATTCTGTCACGCTTGCTGGTCCCGCATCGACCACTTTTGGTTGTGTGTTTTGTTCTCTGATCGCAATCAGCTCAGATGAGTCCTTAAGAGTGAGTTGCTTTTCTGCAGTTCTACATTTCGATGGCTGCTCCTCTTTTTTTAAGGCAGTTCCTGATGCAACACTTTTTAGAGTTTCACATTTGGGTGCTTCTCTAATAACCTTTGACCCTTGAGCTGACTTAACAGTGAAGGTAGTTTTTAACTTTGTTTTTACTGGATCTTTCTTCTTAGGTCCTTTTACCGTCTTGGTGACCTGCTTGCATGAGACATTCTTTGCTTTGGAGACCAACCTTTTTGCAGAGAGTACAGCACGTTTTGTAGAGGGAGTGCTAGCGGATTTAGATGTCTGAGTGGTAGAGACACTGTTTGAGGCGTCAAGTTTTCTGGCAAAACAAAGAAAAGATTTATGCAGCCTTACTTTTTGTAATTTACGAGGCAGCTCCGATACAACCTTTTCCTGTCCGGTATCAATATTGCAACTTTGTATATCAGCAGAAACAGATACTCTCTCTCTTTATATATATATATTAGGGCTGGGCAACGATTAAAAATTTTAATCGAAGTTAATCGCACTATTTCTCCGATTAATCGCGATTAACTGCATTGTATACGCAAAGCCCAATAATTAATTCAAAAGTAGTGTGTAGTGCACCATTATTGGAATATTCTCCCACATGAACAAAAACGCCAAAACATTTGTTGTGCAAACACAATTTATATCAGTCTTTGTTAAACAGTTGTTAAATAGCATATTTCATGAAAATATTTCAAAAAATGTAAATACAAACATTTAAGCTTATTGGCACTGCCAGGGTATTTAAGTTATCCTGTTTGTTATGGAAAATAAATATAATCTACAAACAAATCTCTGAGCCACAATCATAACATCTGAACAGGCAATTTCTGAGGTAACAGCAGAAAAAAATTTTTTTATCAGGGATCTTATGTTTAAAAAACCTATATTATAGGTAGTGGGCTGTTTTAGGGAATTTTTGATCAAATTATCCGTAGTAGCAATATTAATAATGTTGTGTTTATTCTGCGTAGTGCACTTAAAATAATTATGACCATATCCAGGAATTGATATGATGGGAATTTTCCGATTGTTTGCTTGGTGCTTTGATAAACTGAACGCATATACATGGTACTATATTGTGATATGAGCCAGGGAAAAAAAGAACTACCCTACCCAGCATGCAACAGGAGTGACGAGCATGCGCGGTATCCCGGTATAGGTTGTGTCGCCATGACGGCATCTTGTATGTTGTGATATGCACGCTCTGAAAGTAAACATTAAGAACTCATCCAACACTCCTCATCTGCATTATTCATAAATAGACAGACAACACAAATACTCCGCTGCTTCACAGGCCGCTGGATGTAGCCGGCAAAGTATTCCCATGCTAGCTAGCTGGTCTAGCAAGCACGCCTCATTCAGTCCAAAACGGCCCGATCTATCCACATTCAGAATTGTCTGGCGTCGTAAGTGATCCCGGAGTGACCACGCTGTAAGCCAGCCATGAAATTTGCAGAATTGTCCGGTATTTTTGCCAAATGTTCCATCTTTACCAAGAGCCCCTCCACGCCGAAGTACATCCGGGAGATGCCATCTTGTTAAGAAAAGGCGTTAACAAAATAAAAGCATGTAAACAACATACGCAAATGTGCGATAAAATAATTGTCGGCGTTAATAGATTGATGAGTTAACGCGTAATTAACGCATTAATTTGCCCACCCCTAATATATATATATATATATATATATATATATATATATATATATATCAAAGAAAACTGTATTTCCTGCTTCCCTGAAGGAATAAATTAAAAGCCCACAACACAACTTAAAGGGAACTTTTAATGCAAAGCAAACTTTTCTTACTAATTGGTACCTTCTGTTTATTTGGGATCTGCATTATGTCACGAAAATTTGAAATCAAACCGTGGAGCCATTGAGATATTTATAAAACCGATTTGCCTTCCTTTATACTTTTGGGGAACTAGTTGTTTAGAATTTCCCCCTTTCAGAACACTTTTTTTCCAAGTGTAACATCAGTTAATTATGGTAGAAATTTACTAAAACTGCTTTGAGCGCTGCTGCCGTTGTAATGAATAGGCTCCTTTTGTTCGCTAATCTTTTGCATGCAATTGCCACCGTAGTCAATAGGCTCTTTCTTGTTCGGTATCCTCTTGTTGTGAGGCAGACTTTCTTGTATATGCACATGCCTGCTCCACTGGTACTATTTTTAACACAAAGTAGCATATATTTCAAACTTAATCTGTCAGTAGGCTGGCTATGGAAGTGCTAAAGACTACTACAAAGATGACAAAGAGAAAAAGCTGTCGAAGTGGAGCCACGTAAATAACATCACCCACAAAATGGCGCACCCTGAAGAAACGATCAGAAAGAAGCCTGAAAACAGTCTATAAAACAATTTATTCAAAATGTGACCAAAGAGCCACAATAAAATGTTATGTAGACCACAAGAAAGTGTTTTAAATGTAAAAAAAAAAAAAAAAAATGATTATGACCCCTATAAGTTATACAATACAGCTGCTATTAAAAATGCACTACAGTTTTAATAGCATTGTTGATTGGTGGCCGGAACAAGCAACACCTTTCCAAGATGAAAATATAATAAACTACAATTTTGCAGGATAATCTTAAAACAAATTTAAAATAAATGAGAATACTTCATAATCAATGTGGCCCATACCTCATTGCCAAAACATAACTTCATTACAACAAATAACAGCATCACCACTTGCAAATTTGCAATAGAACACAGTAACAGCCCTATTAAGGCACTCACTAATTGTCACAGTTTTCACCAAAAAACATATATGTTAATCCTCAAAGCTGTCAGTCTGCTCTTCCTTCCTTCAATAATAATTGAGGCTGTGCTGCAGAACGAGAGGCTAAGGGTCCACTGAAAATGTACCGTATTTTTCGGACTACAAGGCACACAGTGCGTCTATTATTATTTGGGATCCGCATAAGTCACAAAAATGTGCAAACTTAGCCCGCACCGTCATCAATAAACTCCTTTTTCTCTATCCTTGTTGTGGGCCATTCAGCCTCCACTGTTGTCATTTCTAATATAAAAGGAGTATATAATTCAAACTAGGACGGGGCAATATATCAAATCGGGTTTGTCTTTGTGCGATATAGAAAATGACTATATTGTGATATTCGACTATACGTTCTCACGCAGTTGCTTTTAGCTGCAGGCATTAAACTACAGGGGTTTCTGCCTCTTTCTTGTCTGTCCTTCTCACAGAGACATAAAACAAGCGCACTTTCTTACATACGTCACATACTGCCGCGCGTGCAACGTCATACGGTCTCGCGGAGCAGAGAGGTAGCAGAACGGGTAAAGTTAGCTGTCTGTGCTAGCGGTGCAGTGCGGTGCGAGTAGTAATAAGAGAGAGAGAAGGTGCGAATCTCGTAACAAAAAGGAAGAATAATTAATTCCATAGAAAAAAAGCAAGGGGTGCATCGTCTGGCAGTGGTTTGGCTTCAAGCAGGAAGATTTTGAACAAACAACAGTTATATGTCAAGTACGGGGCAAAAGCGTTTCTACAAAATTAGCATTACTGCTAATTTGTGGCATCATTTGAAATGACCCTCTATAGTATAAGGAGTGTTTGAAACTCAGCATGTCAATATCTCCGTTCAGTGCCACACCAACAAAATACCTAAGCAACCATTTCCAGATCAACACCGTATGATAAAAATAGTCAACAACAGAAGGAGATAACGTCCGCAGTAACCTACCACATAGCTTAGGACATACACTATTTGATTTCCTATTATGCAGCTCATTTTTATTTGACAGTTAATGAAATATCTTGTGACATCATGCACAAAAGTGCACTTTATTTGTTCTTAAACATTGTAGTGGCGTTCTGCTCAAAAAGTTAACTTTAATTTAGTGTTGTTTTGATATGTCATCTTAGTGACATTATGCACAAAATTGTACTAATACCTTGTTTTAAAATGTCTCTGACAATTTTGCAAGTTCTGTTTTGGAAATTATATGAATGTTTGTGCTACTGCTTAATAACTGTTTAATAAATACAGTTTTGGTAAATTGACTTACAGTATTTCCTTGAATAGCCGCCGGGCATTTAATATGCGCCTGCCTTGAATAACTGCCGGGTCAAACTCGCTCCCCAAATTAATAAGCGCATGCTTGCTTTTACCGCCGGGTCAAAATCGTGACGTCACAAGCGAGGCTTCCACTGTCGACTTTTTCAAAATGGCGGAGAAGTTTTTTTTTTGCTTTTACTATGTGTATACCAGGGGTCTTGTTCCACAGCCATACAGATCACACTAATGGTTGTGATATAAACAACTTCAACACTCCTGCCAATGCGCGCCACACTCCGCGAACCCACATTAAATGATAACAGACACACTTCTGGAGAACATTGGCCCTGCAACACACCACAAACGCAACACAACACCTACCCAGAATGCAATGCATCCACGACTCCTGGCTACACCATACACCCGCTGGCAACAAACCCCCCCCCTACGTGCGTTGGTTGAGGTGGGCAGGGTTGGGGGCGCGTGTATAATATACCAAGAGTCACGGATACAAGGCATTATGGGCAATCCCTATGCTGCGTTTATAATGTGCCACAGAGCCAATGCTCTCCAGAAATGTGCTTGGTGTGGGTTCACAGAGTGTGGCGCATATTAGTAAGAGTTTTAAAGTTGTTTATGTCACAACCCTCAGTTTAATAGGCATGGCCAAGTATGCGTTGCAATCTCGAATAATAAAAAGCGAAATGCATGCGCCCGGCCGGCACGCTGACAGCATCGTGTGAAAGTGGGCGCGATGACATGCTGTAGAGCAATGGTTCCCAACCACCGGGCCGCGGACGCAGAATAATTTTTTATTAATTTTTTTTATTTATCACATTCAAATTTTTACTGCATGCCATTGGTAAGCGCAGGGGTGAGAAGAGGTTTTAAAATTATTAGCGCCTGCTTACTTTTACCGCATGCTTGGAATAAGCGCAGGAGTGAGAAGAGATTTTAAATTAATTAGCGCCCCGGCGGCTAATCAAGGAAATACGGTAGTTGTGATTTCTCTCTCTGCATGAAAGTTTATAATGAGCATATATTAATTCTCTCTGTGACTGCTTGGGGTTCCCTCCGGATACTCCGGCTTCTTCCCACCGCCAAAAACTTGCACCTGGGCAAAGGTTGATTGGCAACACTAAATTGCCCCGCATGAGTGAGTGTGAATGTGAGTGTGAATGTTTTCTGTCTGTGTTGGCCCTGCGATGAGGTGGCGACTTGCCGAGGGTGTACCCCGCCTTCCGCCCGATTGTAGCTGAAATAGGCTCCAGCACCCCCCGAGACCTCGAAAGGGATAAGCGGTAGAAAATGGATGGATGGATATATTAATGCCGCATAAACAAGAATGTTTTAATATGGACATATACAATCATCATACTGGTGTGATTATATGCATCAAGTGTTAATTCAAGGCTAAGGCCAAATATTGAGATATATATCGTGTATCGTGACATGGCCTAAAAATATCAAAATGTTAATAAAAGGCCATATCGCCCAGCCCTAGTTCAAACTGATATATGTCAGTGGACTTGCTATGGCAGCACTAAAAACTACCGGTGCAACAAAGATGACAGGGAAAATATGCAGTCGAAGTGGGACCACGAAAATAAGATCACCCACAAAACAGTGCATCCTGAGAAGACGATCAGAAAGCAGCTTAAAGATGGTCTGTAAAAGTTGGCAACATTTTTACCAAAGAACCTCCATTGCATGTTATGCGATCCTCAAGAAAGTGTAAAAAGGTGCGCCTTTAGTATGAAAATAGACCTTAATGGACCCCCTCATCGGCAGTGCACTTTATAATCCGGTGTGCCTTGTGGTCCAAAAAATATTGTCGTTGTTGTGACTGCCAATATGGGCAGTCCAAGTCCAATACAGCATGGTTACCATCAGCTAGAACTCTCTTTTTGGCACGTAAAGTAATTTTACACAGTTGAAATGACAACGGCGGTAGGGTAATTAATTCATGTTGCATCAACCAGGTCATTGCACAGTGTCAAATCAAAGATTTCCATAATATTTGGACAAATGGATGGGATGTAATGATCTCTCCCTTGTAATTTAAGACACGGTAAATTTAGGTAATATTAAATCAAACCATCTCTATTATTTACTGATCTTTCCTGTGAAAATAAGTTGAGGTAAATGAAGCAATGCAACTTACTTTTGAGGATTCTTCTTAGTGAGAGTCCCCTGCAGTCAAAAAGAAACTCACTGAGATTCAACAACTATACATTAAATGTTCATATACAATATCATAAAAGCAAAACATATCCCACCTTTTCTTCCATTACAGTGATTGGAAATCCTTCCAGTTCAAAGTTTTTTATGTCCCGAAATTTTTCTGCATCTTCCCTTTTCTCATAACAAACCACTGCCTACAACCACACACATTATTGTTATCAAGAATTGACAATAAAAAAAAACGTAACTCATGAGATATTATGTTGCAAATGATGTAAGTTGGAGAAAGACACAAATACTAGAACAAAAAGGAAGAACCTGCAATCTGTCGCGAAAGAGAACAAGTGATTTGATTTTCCCGTACTGCTCAGCAGCCGCCACTATGTCACCATAAGTAAGATCCGGAACAATTCCTTCAAGCGTCACAAAGGTTGGAGCAGAGGTTTCACCAGGCTGATCAAAGGCAGAGAGGAGCACACAATTAAAATAAAATAAAATAAAACTTAGGTGACCTCGCAAGCATTAACCTTATTCTTTGCAGATGAATCTTTTTGTTTGGTGACTGTCGCTTTTGCGCCCTTTTTGTTGGCTGCTTCTGAGGAGCAGGCACCAGATTTCTTTGCGGCTGCAGTGGACTGTGAAGAGGAGGTACGTCCTTTGGAAAGGGGTGACTTCATTTTTGCCAGTTCAGCCAACAAGGCCGGGGCAAGAGTTTTAACCACAGCTTCCATGTCGGATTGCTTTGACAAAGACTGGACAGCTGGACCAAGACAAATACAAAGTAATCAAAACACAATGCATTTAATTGAGGTACTAAACATCTGTCACACCTGATGATTCCAGAAGTTTTTCAGCAAAACTCTCTGCGTTAGCTTCATGGTTCCTTCTGGGGGAAGAACGTCTCTTGTCGCTTCTATAGGTTGATGAGCGTTTATTGCGTTGGCCCGGCGACGAGGATTGCCTCTCACGACTTCTTGATGATGACGAGCTGTTGCTTCCCTGGCTCTGCGATGAGGATCGCCTCTTGCGGCTTCTCTTGGGTGATGAGCGTTTATTGCGCGGGCTTTGCGATGAAGATGGCCTCTCACGACCTATTTTAGATGACGACCGTTTGCTTCGCCGGCTGTGCGATGGGGATCGCCTATCACGGTATCTTTTGGATGACGATCGTTTATTGCGTTGGGTTGGCGTCGACGACCGCCTCTCGCGGCTTCTCAGCGATGAGTACCGATCCCGGCTTCTACGGGAAGACGAGAGTTTGTTGCTCCTCTTCTCCGGTGAGGATGAGTGCCGTTCCTGACTTCTGGGCAGAGAGTGGTGCCTCTCATAGCTTCTCGAGCGTGAACGAGACCTGGGAGAATGATAAAGTAAAGTCAGTCAAGTCTAAAAGTCATGTACACCATGTACTAAGATCGTCTGGCAGAACCTGTGACTGCATCTGGAGTTGTAACGCGAACGGGAGTCACTCCTCCTGTCTCTTCGGTTGTTCGAACTGCGACGATGCCGAGGACTGCGAGAACAGGAAGATGAGCGACTCCTACGCTGGCTTTTCTTATGGTGAGACTGTGATGTGGACGTATTCTGCCCTTTTTCAGAGACACTAAGCAAATCTCCATCCCAATTTGGAAACCTGAATTATCATAAATAGTTCTGTCAAGGATCCAGTTTTTAGTGCAGCAATGACAATAGTCATCGAAAGCAAATTAACTTTTGGTTATAATTCTTAAAGTAAAAAAAGAAGACTCACTGCTTTCGAAAGACTTTGCAGTTCTCAAGGTGAAGGGTTGTATTTTGGTGAGCGATCCAATCCTAGCAGGCAAAAATAGGTTAACATCATCACCAAAATAACCTTCAGGACTGACATTTCTCTGGATTCATACAAACAGACATGAAAAGTATGTGTTTTTTTACTGATGAGCGAAAAACTAGAAAACAAACAGTCTTTAGAGTTAAACACTAATCTGTAAAACTTTCTAAAATTTAAATCTCCTTGTGGACTTGGTTCTTCTTCTTGACATCTAGGTCGTCTTGGCATCCATCATAGAGGATCAGGAAAACAAAAGCCTTAGGGAAGCTGCTGCCCAGTAGAAGGTCACCAGGTAGGTCCAAAAAAGAAAATCCATCAAAAATGGGTCAAAGATGAAGCAAAAATCGTCTTCTGTCGATTGGTACTGTATGTTCAGGACTTTCCTTTTTACAATTAGTGCAATACAAAATGGTATGTCGGATTAACAACAGAATATAACACTTAAATAACAGAAAAAAAAAGTCTCATTGGCGCTGATCGACATCCGTGGAAGACAACCAATGAAACCCTTTTAAAGTGTGATAAAGAGAAAAGAAGAAGCACAGCAAAACAGAACACTGGTTCACTCACCTCAATGAGTGCACACTCTTTGTAACACAGAACACACGTGTGCGGAAACACGCTGGGCGTTATCGCACTATAGTCTTGCACCATCGATGTCGTCGGTCCGCCTTTTGAGACCACAGTCTGCGCTGGGGAAGCCTGGGGGTGAGGTTTGCTGCTAGCGCTTTGACCCGCGGGGAACACAGGCTGCGTGGCCATGCTGAGGCTGGGAATGTGTAACGCAGGCGGCATGGAAAGAAGTAGCGACTTTGCCATGGAAGTTGGCATACACATCTGCTTTCTTAACAGAAATGGTAGCTGCGTGAATTTCTGCTTGGCCTGGTCTTTGAGAACCTGCTGCTTCTGGAGCACTGGTTGCTGCTTATTGTCTTTTTTTGTTGGCTGTGCTTTTTCCAAATTCTTCTTCTGCTGTTGCTGCTCGGTTTTAATGTTTTTGAACTGCTTTGCACCAGCTACACCTTGACTTTTAGGCTGCTCACTGGTGCAACTGGCAGTATCTAAAGAGAGGACAGGTCTGCTAGGATGGACATCACGAAACTGAGTGGCTAGCGGTTGTGGTTTTATGGTAGTCTTGAGGTCAGCCACCGCCTCTATAAGAGGCCTGGCTTTCGGGGCTAGAGATGGATTATCTCGCACGCCATTGTCTTTAGAGAAAGTTGTGAACATGGATTTTTGAGTCTGCATTGGTTGGGTCTGTGTTGCTATCACTGCAATATTACTTTTTTGAGTCAGTGTGGAGCTCAAAGATGATCTCACACTTGCCTGGACCTGGCAAGCACTTTTTCCAACCTGCTGTGCCGGCTCTTGAGTGCGAGTGCCTTTATCCAAATTGTGATTCATCAACAAAGTGTCGTCCTCAGCTCCTTTAGCTACACTCGCAGCATTCTCCCCAATCCTGCAACTGTATTTGTGTGTATGACCGTAGTCAATGACTTTACTCGTCTGGAGAAGAGGAGATGCTGCATCCCCATGGTCCAACCCAATCATTCCTGAACCACCCCAACTGGTCAGACCGCCTAAGCCACCAGTGAGCGCAGGTTCAGGGATTGCTTTGGGCCGATCTGCATCAGAGGCCTTTTTGTTCTTCTGAATCCGGATTTGGCGCAGGATGAACGGTAAATTGGCGGGGGTGATTTGGTCTTCTGAGTAGGCGATAAGATGTTCCAAGTCCTCCTTTTCAAGTCCAAACTGCAAAAGAATGTTGGTCGCTGACTCATATGTATATTTAGGCTTAGTGCGCTCATAAGAGGCGCCAGTTTGGGCCATGTTTGGCCTGTCGATATCTAAACCTGGAATAGAGTGAAAGTCTCGTTGACCCTCACTGGATACATTGAACACAGAGTAGCCAGCAAGAGTTGATGATGGACAATGAACAGAGGCTTTGTCAGCTGTGGCTCGGCTGTAGCTGGACAAATAGTTTAAGGAACCGACACTGTTGCTGCTTTCGTTGCCAGAACTTCTGCTGAGGTTTTGGTAGGAGCTTGTCCTTCCAATCGCTGAAATTAACTCTTGTCTGCGAGTTTCTTGAGCTGATGGCTGGTGTATTGCTTTACCTTGAAGCCTCACCTCTTCTCTGGCTCTGCTATCATGTGTGCCGACGGACCACTGCAGATCTTCATTAAAACTGGGTCTTTCCATTGGCCGATAGTTGGGCACTTGTACTGGAAAAGTCTTGTCAGAAGTCTGCAATGGACCAGCAGGAGAGCCGAGACTGGATGCAGTCCCCAGTACAGAAGAGACCTGTTGGAAGTCTCCCCCTGTTGGTCTTCTTTGGTTCCCATATGGGTTATACGGGGGATTAGACATGGTGTTTGCAAGCCAAGAACACTTATGTCCACAGCAAAAAGTGGTTGTAGGTATGTGGGGCAAAGCCTGCTGGGGTTGTCTTGGAGCCAAACCAACCTCCAGAAGGCAGCCTGTCGGCCGATCAGGGAGATGTTCTCGGGATGACCTCTGAAAAGAGGACTGGCTGGGGGGATCTTTGAGCAGTAGAAGAGGTACAATGCCTTGATGTCAAAGCAAAGCTGAAAAATTAAAAAAAAAAAAAAAAATGTGGTTATTGCAGTGGACAGGAGCACGGCAACCTGGACAGGAATCATTCTTGGAGCATCTCATCTTGGCTCGTCTACGGTGGTTTTTCAGTTGGATACATGGTCACTCACTCCTGCTGGTCATGTGTGGGAAAGGATAGAGAGAAATAAATACAAACTCTAAAATTATTTATTATCAGGTCAGCTATTTCCAGATCGGATATCACACAGTAACGTGATGTACTATGTTCGTACTGCAAGTCAATTCTGTTATTTTTGCTCATGTTTGACCTGTATCAGATTTTTTTAAATCCGACCCAGGGTTCTTTATTATTGGATATAAATCGGACATGTAACTGATGCAACAGCAGTACAAACATTTAGTTGTTCATCCAAAGGTCATCAAAATGTAACAACATTTCACAATTGTATGCCATAAGTCGGCCTGGGCCTGGCCTGGGTCAATAAATCAAATAACTTTGCCCGCATCGATAAATCGCCATTTCCGTGTGTTTGTTTTCCTCAGTCACTTCAAAAAAGGGTGCAAGAGGGTTTACTCTGTCCATCACTCGCAGCACTTGAGCGCGATTATTCAATTGCAGAATAAATGAACACCTTGAACCTTTTTTGGTCGCCCACACACAGGATGCTCCGAAAAAGCGCTTCACTTGTCGTCACTCACCAGTCAGAAGTGCCGCAAAGTAACAAAAAATAAAGGAAAGAAATATGATTGCGAAGCCACTTGTCCAGGTGTGGGTATATTTCGTCTTCAAACCGGATGAGCAGGATGAGCCAATCAAAACAGATGAAAAAGTATGTCGATTTCCTTGAAAATGGAAGGTAGTTAGGCAACACAAAAAAACAAAAAACACCCGACTTAGTTTTTCCAACTGAGAAAAAAACTGCACGTTTGCGAACAATTTGAAAGTCCATTGTATTTTTAAGTTTACTTAAGATGATTTAGTGCTTGACTTCCAATTCCATCCATCCATTTTCTACCGCTTATTCCCTTTCGGGGTCGCGGGGGGGTGCTGGCGCCTATCTCAGCTACAATCGGGCGGGTACACCCTGCCTTCCAATTACAAAAGGTAAAAAAACACAAGACATATAATAGTGTGTTGCGTTTGATAGGTTTACTTGCATTATCATATACTGTAAGCATCGGAATTGGCAGTATAAGACCTTAATCGGAACATCCCAATCTATATATTACGACTACATTAGTGCTAAATTAGGTCTCACAATAAGGCTTTTTAAAAGTAAGTGTGTTAATTGGGAATTATTTGTGGCACAACATATTGTCCAGCAAAACTTGTTATCAACCCAGGCCTACACGTAGGGAGGAGCGGCTCTGGTAAAGACACAGGTCCAACATTATGCCGCACCAATGGGCAAGCAAAACAATGGTTTCATAATGTGATGTGCACCACCAAAAAATCTTCCGACTGATACCGACGTAGATCGTTAATGCTGACTTTTGTAATGCATCAATTCAGTGTATGTACAATATCTATTTCCTTCTTTAATTTCCATCATTCAGTCATGATGGGAAGCGTTCAAGCGGAATAGCTAAATAATAATGCTTCTTCAAGTCACACAAAAGAACTGTAAAAGCAAAGGTCTCAAAAATGTAAGGCGCATGTGTCATTTGGTCCTGCAGCTAATTTTTTTCATTGGCCCCTCGGAACATTGCAGAAATATAATTTAACAAAAAAAGTAGGAAAACAAATGGAGGAAAAGGCATAAAGATATGTATCACTTTTTTAACCTTAAGACGGGGGATTCTAGGCTCAAAAATGTTGGCAACTACTTATAGTGCGTTCCATTTACCTTGGAAACTGGAAGTTGGAGCTGGGAATAATGTCAGTTGATGTATGAACGTTTCAGTTAAAAAGTCGGAAATCAATATGGCCACATCCACGAAAGCTTTTCTTGTGCTTGCTTTGTCTGAATGTTAACTTCTGGACAAATATGCTCTCTTTCTGCAACCTTGAAACATAATTGTTGAGGCAGAAACATAAAGACGCCATTACTAACGTTGCAAAACGCATATTCCACAGGAAAAAGGTCATTTCAATATAATAACACTACCATTTATAATAGGGGTGTAACGGTACACAAAAATTTCGGTTTGGTACGTACCTCGGTTTAGAGGTCACGGTTCGGTTCATTTTCGGTCCAGTAAGAAAAAAAATAAATATACATTTGTTGGTTATTTATTTACCAAATTTGTAAACAGTGGCTTGATCCTTTTAACATTGGGAACACTATAATAATTCTGCCCACGTTAATCCACACTAAACTGCCTCAAGTTGTTGCTTAGATTAAATAAAATGACACAACTTTTCTTCTACATATAAAAAGTGCAACATTAAACAGTTTCAAGTCAACTCATCATGCTTAATTTATTACTGCATTGGGGAAGCCTGTAGTTGATTTTTTATTATGTAAATGTTATATTTGTATCAACATGTGATAGCAGGGACTCTGCCATTCTAAAGTAGGCTGCTACATTACTAATGATTAATGTAACTATAGCTGAAAAATAGTACAATAGCAATAGGACAGACTATTCATCCCTGAACAACATGGAGTTCATGAAGGCTTTATGATGCACTTACATTATTATATACACTATCAGAGACAGAAACTCTTCATTTAACATAATGTCCTTTTTTGCCGCTTCAACACACCTCAATCAACACTGTCCGTAAAACACACACACACACACGCACCGCAAAATGAGCTAACTTTACGCTAAAAGCTAGTTAGCCTTCACCTTAACCAAGGACTGCAAGTGAGCTGAGCTGCAGTTAGTTTCTAGAAGGTTAACAGGCTTATAGTGATGTTTAGAAAGTAGTTGACTTGGAAGTGTTTAGTATAATTTGTGGAGAGTCCGCTGCTCAACTGCTAAACAACTATCTGCTCGACGCTGAAGCGCTGACTAGATGCGCTCTGAATACGCACTGCTGAGTGGCTTTATACCGCCACGGTTGTAACCAATCAGATGGTTGTGTGGGAGGGACAATGCAGGGTGCTGTGCAGGAGACAGAGGCAGAATGGAGCGGAGCAGCTTGTTAAGACTTTAGCACAGGCGGCTACTTCATATGTTCGTGTGGAACTCGTTCGGTACTCCTCCGCACCGAACCGGAACCCCTGTACCGAAACGGTTCAATACAAATGTGGGGCGGTTTAGCTCGGTTGGTTGAGCGGCCGTGCCAGCAACTTGAGGGTTGCAGGTTCGATTCCCGCTCCCGCCATCCTAGTCAATGACGTTGTGTCCTTGGGCAAGACACTTTACCCACCTGCTCCCAGTGCCACCCACACTGGTTTAAATGTAACTTAGATATTGGGTTTCACTATGTAAAGTGCTTTGAGTCACTAGAGAAAAGCGCTATATAAATATAATTCACAAATATAATAATTCACAAATACACGTACCGTTACACCCCTAATATATATGTACATACATATATATATATATATATATATATATATATATATATATATATATATATATGTGTACATATCTATATATGTATATATATATATATATATATATATATTCATATATATATATATATATATATATTCATATAGATATGTGTGTATATATATATATATATATTTATATATGGATCTCAATATTTTGCCTGGGACTCGAATTAACACTTGATCCATATAATCACACCAGTATGATGATTCTATGTGTCTACATTAAAACATTCTTGTCCATACTGCATTAATGTATGCTCATTTTAAACTTTCATGCAGAGAAGGAAATCACAACTAAGTCAATTGACCAAAACTGCATTTATTAAACAGTTATTAAGCAATGGCACAAACGTTCATGTCATTTCCAAAACAGAAAGTGCAAGATTGTCAGACACATTTTGAGTGCCAAATAAAAATGAGCTGCATAATAGGAAATTAAATAGTATTCGTCCTTTGCTATGTGGTAGGTTTCTATGGACGTTATTAAATTCAGTTGTTGACTATTTTTTTCATACAATGTTGATCTGGAAATTTTTGCCTCAGCATTTTGATGGTGTGGTTGTGTGGCACCGAATGGAGATGTTGGCATGCGAAATAAGCACTCTTCATTCTCTAGCAGGTGACTTTTGAAATGATGCTACATATTAGCAGTAATGCTACTATTTATAGCAAGGCTTTTGCCCCATACTTGACAAATTACGGTTGTCTCTTTGACATATTTCCACTTGAAGCCAAACCACCGCCAGGCGATAAACCCCCTGCTGTTTTTCTTGGGAATTAATTCTTCCTTCATTCGCACCTTCTCTCTCGTATTACCACTCGCACAGCTCCGCAAGCATCACAGGTAACGTTACCCATGCTGCTACCTCGGCTCCGCGAGGGCGTATACGTATGTGACGTATGTAAGAAGGTGCGCTTGTCTGTGAAAGGGAGAGACAGAAAAGAGCGAAAGGGGCCTGTAATGTAATGCCCAAAGCTAAAATCAACTGCGTGAGATCATATACTCGAATATCACGATATAGTCATTTTCTATATCGCACAGAGACAAACCTGCGATATATCGTGTATATCGATATATCGCCCAGTCCTAATATCTCTATATTAATTACATACACACATATATATATATATATATATATATATATATATATATATATATAAGAAATATTGATTGTTGAAAGAACGGTATTGAGGCTGTGGCGCATTTGCTTACATACGAGTTGAAAAATAAAGCTCCCATAGATCTACGCTGATGTCCGTGTCTCCTCTTCTTCACAACCATGCAAGTGCTCATGCAAGTGACGTCGAGGCCACATTTAGGCCTCTGCGCGTTCACGCTGCAGTTTGATAAATATCACATTTTACTTGCAACGTTAAGATCCATTTTCTACCGCTTGTAAGTTTTGGGGTCGCGGGCGGTGCTGGAGCCTATCTCAGCTGCAAAATCAGATCTAAAAAAGTCTGATTTGGACGTGATGACCGGTTGTCATCACGTCCAAATCTATGCGGTATATTCACACATACAGTGAACACAAGGCATTGTTGATCAATAGCCATGCAAGTCACACTGAGGGTGGCCGTATAAACAACTTTAACACTGTTACAAATATGCGCCACATTGTGAACCCACACCAAACAAGAATGACAAACACATTTCGGAAGAACATCCGCACCGTAACAACAAAACAAATACCCATACCCCCTTGCAGCACTAACTCTTCTGGGACGCTACAGTATACACCTCCCCACCACCAAACTCCCCCGTCCCCCCAATTCGGAGGTCTCAAGGTTGGCAAGTTTGCTGCAGTGTTAACATAGTTTTTGTAACATGTTGACCAAATAACCACCACTACATATTGTGTAAACCACAAATAAGTCTCACATGTATACAAATCATAATGATCCCTTTAAAATACAGTTATTTCACTGCAAATTATTTCGTTGTCAGATTAGTTTCGTTTAAGATTGCGTGAAGCCTTTGAAATTTAACATTTGAAATTTCCAAAATGAATTGACTGCTATGAACAAACTTTATTCGAAAGATGTGCATTAAGTGTAGAACATTTAAAAAAAATAAAATATATTAACATTCACGGCAACCCAACATCCTACACCAGGGGTAGAGAACCTATGGCTCTAGAGCAAGGGTCACCAACGCGGTGCCCGTGGGCACCAGGTAGCCCGTAAGGACCAAATGAGTAGCCCGCTGGCCTGTTCTAAAAATAGCACAAATAGCAGCACTTACCAGTGAGCTGCCTCAATTTTTAAATTTTATTTATTTACTAGTAAGCTGGTCTCGCTTTGCTCGACATTTTTAATTCTAAGAGGGACAAAACTCAAATAGAATTTGAAAATCCAAGAAAATATTTTAAAGACTTGATCTTCACTTGTTTAAATAAATTCTTTTTTTTTTTTAATTTTGCTTCTTATAACTTTCAGGAAAAACAATTTTAGAGAAAAAAATACAACCTCAAAAATTATTTTAGTTTTTTTAAACACCTTTTTACATTTTAAATTCCTTCATCTTCTTTCCTGACAATTTAAATAAATGTTCAAGTAAATTTATTTTTTATTGTAAAGAATAATAAATACATTTTGATTTAATTCTTCATTTCAGCTTCTGCTTTTTCACAAAGAATATTTGTGAAATATTTCTTCAAACTTATTTTGATTAAAATTCCACAAAAATATTCTGGCAAATCTAGAAAATCTTTAGGATCAAATTTAAATCTTATTTAAAAGTCTTTTGAATTTCTTAAATAAATTTTGTTCTGGAAAATCTAGAAGAAATAATGATTTGTCTTTGTTAGAAAAATAGCTTGGTCCAATTTGTTATATATTCTAACAAAATGCACATTGGATTTTAACTCATTTAAAACATGTCATCAAAATTCTAAAATAAATCTTAATCAGGAAAAACTACTAATGATGTTCCATGAATTCTTTTTTAAATTTTTTCAAAAAGATTCGAGTTAGCTGGTTTTTCTCTTCTTTTTTTCGGTTGAATTTTGAATTTTAAAGAGTCGAAATTGATGATAAACTGTTTCAAAATTAAATTTAAATTTTTTTCCTGTTTTCTCCTCTTTTAAACCGTTCAATTAAGTGTTTTTTTTCATCATTTATTCTATCCAAGAAACGTTCTGTAAAAGGAAAAAAAATGTACGACGGAATGAAAGTCAGAAATACCCATTTATATACATATATATCTCAGGGGTGTAACGGTACGTGTATTTGTATTGAACCGTTTTGGTACAGGGGTTCGGTTCGGAGGTTTACCGAACGACACGGAAATATTATATAGCGCAGCGCACGTTGTGTAAACAAAGCACACCGAGGCACCATGAATTGATTTACGTGGACCCCGACTTAAACAAGTTGAAAAACGTATTTTTACTGTTTTCTTACTGTACTGAGAATGAACCAAACCGTGACCTCTGAACCGAGGTACGTACCAGACCAAAATTTTTGTGTACTGTTACACCCCTAATATATATAGATTTACTTACTAAAGGTAAACTGAGCAAATTGGCTATTTCTGGCAATTGTTTTAAGTGTGTATCAAACTGGTAGCCCTTCGCATTAATTAGTACCCAAGAAGTAGCTCTTGGTTTAAAAAAGGTTGGTGACCCCTGCTCTAGAGCCAGATGCAGCTCTTTTAATGACTGCATCTGACTCTCAGATACATCTTAGCTGACATTGTTTAACACGACAAGTAATGAATAATTCCGCTGGTTATCACAGTGTTAAAATTAACATTGAAATTATAAAACATTCTCATGAGTTTTAATCCAACCATCCATTTTCTATCGCACCTCTTCAAGATGTCGCATTCAGGGTTTCCCACACATTCATCTATTTGTGGCGGCCCGCCACGAAAGTACTACGGCCGCCACAAATTTGACTCGTTCGACCGCTCATAAAAGCAATGGGACTCTGTCTGTGAATGGAGCTTGTAGTTACATATTATATAAATATGTAAATATTATATAAATATGTACATAAAGTGTTGTAATTATATTCCAACTCTGCGTTCTTCTTGGTGATCGCCGCCGCCGCCCGACCACATCACCACAAATAGATACCTGATCTGTGGGAAACACTGCGCTTTAATGGTAAGAAGTATTATATTTATTATTGTTTAACCTGTAGAATAACAATGTTATTAAAAAGAATAAGAGACTTATTATACTCTGAAAAAAATTGGTCTTGTTTAAAAAATGCAAATATTTAGTTGTATTTAGTGTTAAAAAATATTATATGGCTCTCACGGAAATACATTTTGAAATATCTGGCTTTCATAGCTCTCTCAGCCAAAAAGGTTCCCGACCCGTCCTAGACTTTGCAGCGACGCGGAGGTGAAAGCCTTACCATGCGCCATAAGCGTGTGCTAAGTGTGACGGTACAAAGGTGGACAAGGGACAGATGTTAACGTCCAGAAGCCGAGATGTAACTTGATACATTATTTGATCAAAATTGACCCTAAATTATTACAACGGAATTTGGAAAGTTGCTAAGACTTTAGCTTGCAGGCCTTCAGAAAGCTTCGTGTGTAAATTGCAGGGTACAAAAACACTGAGCTGGTAAATCAAAGATCACATTTGATGAAACACGACCATGTCACTCTTGCTTCTAAATGTTTACCTTTTAGTATCGGCAGTAGCTGGGCAGCTTCGATCGTCGTTTCCAAGTTGCTAGCAGCCATTAGCTTCTCCTGCGGCGGAAGTATAATCATGACAATTTCCGCTTAAAATTGGACTGCCATTAATAACCATTTATGGTCGTAGATACTGTCAAGTTAAATCTATCCATCCATCCATCCATTTTCTACCGCTTATTCCCTTTCGGGGTTGCGGGGGGCGCTGGCGCCTATCTCAGCTACAATCGGGCGGAAGGCGGGTACACCTAAAGAATGCAAAAATTCCACCCTCTGAAGCAAAATAAAAATATATATATTTAGAATTTAACGTATTTTTGAGACGTGCTCGTACTTCCATTTTAGATAAATACAGTAAGCATGTTTAAATGTCTAGTATTCCGACTTTTCACAAATAGCACATAAAACGTAATAGCTGTCCGTCTTGTACTGAAATGCTTGAACGATCAAACATGGATTTTGAATACAAAAAAACATGAAGGCCAGTTGAATAGGTATAGCACTCTAGCTAGTAGGCCTCTAACAAGCTCCTTACGTTAACATGCAAACACAAACAGTGCTGGTAAAAATATCAAACACATTTGATGCAAAACAAACGTTTCACTGTCGTTTAAGATATACCGTTGTGTACCAGCAGTATTTCAACGGCTTCATCGTCGTTTCCCATAGCTGCTATCCGTCAACAGCTGCACCCACGACGGAAGATTGTAGAATACACACTTCACTTCAAAATAAGAGCGACTCCAAAAAGGAATGACACTCCCTTTCACATTTCTTAATTTTCAAATTAATATATTTTAGTGTTTAAATCCATGTATGCAATTTATTGAGAAATAACAAGCCCTGAGCAAGTGAGCTATTAATAAACATCAGATTAAATGTTTACAAATTCCAACAATTACTTACAAGTAACATACACAATTAATGGTATTCGACATCTCGCAAAAATTACATGAGAAGAAGTAGCTATCGGTCATAATTCTAAATATTTGAATTTTAAGACTATATACACTTAACATAAATACATAGTACCATGATGATGAGTTCACATGTATAGGATCACTGTAATAGTGAAAATGTAAAACTCAATTGCACAGTGTAGATCCATCTTTGTTATAATATCCTGCAGGCGCAGAGCAACAATGCCTGCTTGTTCTTATCTTTTGGATGCTTTCTGTTGAAGTGTCCCATAATATTTTTGGAAAAACAACAAGAGAACAAAGAAGATGCATGAATCAAATATGTGTGCATGTGCATGTGAGTGTACATTAAGGTTGTTGTAATGCTCTCTACTGCTGCAGTGAACTTCTTGTGTTGTAATCTCGTGTTGGTAGAAAGTCGAGCACACATCACAGAAATACCCACACCTGACAAACTCCTGACCTGGACATCAAACAGGAAGTGGTTAGATAAAACTGACCCACGGCTCAATTGATAAAAAGTGTCTCTGCGTAGTACCAAGAGGGTTGTTGGCTTTGAACGCTGGCAGTCCAAAGCTTGGTGCGACATATGGAGCCTGAGAACATGTTCGCTTTGTCGCAATATGCTCCTCCTTTACAACTAAAAGAAGAGGAAGAATAATGGTTGACATCCTCCAAAAAAGTGACAGAAAAACAGAATGCTAACCAGAAGTTGGTCAGAGTGTAGAGGGCGCTAAAGGCAGTGCCATTATGGCACCCCTTGAACATGGTTGTTTTGGTAAAATTGGCAGGGATATTGAGAGAATGGTTGCCCTGAAATTCAGGGGACTCCCGGGAAAATTGGGAATGTTGGCAAGTATGGCGCTGTCAAGCGCCGTTCATATTAAACTCGCGAGCCGCACCAACATTAAATTGTCATATCAAAGTGCGGGCCGCAAAATAACGTCTCGCGGGACGCATGTTTGAGACCCCGGCTATTTTCGATTCCATTTCCCACCGATTCTCCATTCCTATTCATTTAGGAAGCATGGTCAAAAATGAACTATTCTCATGGGGCTATTTTCTACCAGCATAAAAATATCAATCCTTTGAACTTGAATATACAGTATATGCTAAGAAGTTTCTTTCAACACGAGTACATGATGTCACAAAATGTCACTTTATATTTGAAAATCTCATTAAAAAAAACATTTACACAAGTTCTGTTGTTCATGCGTTAGACCAGTGATTCTCCATCGCATAGCACGCCAAAAAAAGTCTGTAAATATGTGCTGTATATGAAGTATCATTGTTGATGTTTGTGCATTGTGTCTAATGTTGCAGTGGCCAAAAATAGCCAATTTTCTCATTGACCGGGTGCAGGGCCAACACAGATAGACAGACAACATTCACACTCACATTCACACACTAGGACAAATTTAGTGTTGCCAATCAACCTATCCCCAGGTGCATGTCTTTGGAAGTGGGAGGAAGCCGCAGTACTCGGAGGCAACCCACGCATTCACGGGAAGGACATGCAAACTCCACACAGAAAGATTCCGAGCCCGGTATTGAACCCTGGCTACTTCGTATTGTGAGGCAGACGCACTAACCCTTCTTCCACCGTGAAGCCCAAAACTAAAAGCAGATACAAGCTGTGGAAGGGTGTGGTCGATGTGTCCCTTGCAGGCGGAGCATGTGCAGGAGCCGGATGTGAAGTAACGACAGGTGAGGAGATTTCTCAGCTAGAACGAGTTGTCTAATCACCTGTCTCTTTATCAGGAGCGCTGGAGACCACGAGATGAGGAAAAGCCCGGGAGGAGAGAGACTCGAAAAGAAACCATTGACTAAACATTGCTGAAAAGCAAAGAAAAGGCACGAAAATAAAAAGAGTATTGTTTCACTTGACAGCTGGGGTCCAGTATGTTATTCAGCCGGCATGAGAAAGTGCTACATTGGCGCCCAACCAAGAGAACCAAGAAGGAAGAAAAATGATGGCTCCAATTCCACTGGAGGCGCTTGGGAGAGTGCTGGCGGAGGTATCAGCAGCGAGCCAACAGCAAACGCGGCTACTGCAGTTACTAATGGACAGAACAGGGGGGGTCACCAAGCGCCGGAGCGAAGGCCTCCATGCGGCGCATGGCGGAGGCCGAAGATCCGCAAGCCTACGTCGATATCTTCGAGGCCACAGCAACAGTGTGCGGATGGCCGCAAGAAGAGTGGGGGGTGAGGCTGTTGCCACTCCTAGTGGGGGAGGCGCAGCGAGCGGCGCTCAGCCTACCGGCAGCGGCCCGGGTCCAATTTCAACACCTGAAAAGAGCAATCCTGGACCGGGTCGGCAGCACAGCAAAGGACCATCGCCGCCAATTCCAGTCATTGAAATTGGGACCAGAGGACCGACCATTCGCTCTCGGGCAGCAGCTCCGGGATGCGGCCACAAGATGGCTCAAGCCAAGGGAAGCAGACAGCCATATGTTTGAGCTCATCCTGCAGGAGCAGTTCCTGGAAGCCATCCCGGCACGTACCTCGGCGTGGGTGAGGTACCACCGGCCACAGAACCTGACTGAAGCGGTAACCTTGGCGGAGGATCACCTGGCGGTCCATCGCGATGCACAGAGAGAGGAGGCGACCCCAAGACCGGCAGAGAGACTCACACCGGCCCCGCGCAGAAGATCCACACCGACGGAGGCAGCGGCGCCATTGGAGTCCCGTTCCCGACCGGCAGGGGCTATGCTGACCCATGAGCAGGTTCCAGCGTCGGACATCCCCACCAAACAAAAAAAAAATACACACACACACACACACACACACACACACACATCAGTATCATCACAGGGGGGGTTGAGGGGATATAACTGTGCCTCTGCTCCTTTCTTCCAGGGTACCGGTGCTGCTGATGGGGGACTTTTCCCGCAGACGGCACTGCGAACACCAGGGCAAGTGTGTTGGAGGTGCGGACAGCATGGTCACGAGTCGGGAGTGCTCCGCAATGGAGGTGGGCCTGGTGACACAGGTTGCCGGGCCTCCAGCACCCTCCCCCGATCCAGGGGAAACGTATTGCGCCCTGGTAAGGGTACAAGGGAGTACACACCGGGCTATGGTGGATTCGGGGTGCAAACAGTGTATGATCCACCAGAACCTGGTTCGACCCGAGGCATTGAGGCATGTGACACAAGGGCGAATAAGATGTATACACGGGGATACTACTTTGTGTTAGTCCTGGTGGATTACGCAACCCGCTATCCCTAAGCAGTGCCGCTGTGCTCCATCTCTGCAAAGAGTGTAGCCCAAGCACTGTTTCAGGTTATCTCCCGAGTTGGAATCCCGAAAGAGATTCTGACTGACCAGGGCACATCCTTTATGTCACGCGCGATAAAGGAACTATACGGATTACTGGGAATTAAGCCCATCCGCACCAGTGTCTACCATCCGCAAACGGATGGACTGGTGGAGAGATTAAATAAAACACTGAAAACTATGATCCGTAAATTTATACACGAGGACAAACCTAATTGGGATAAATGGCTGGATCCCTTAATGTTTGCGATGCGGGAGGCACCCCAGACCTCCATCGGCTTTGCCCCTTTCAAGTTGTTATACGGCAGGAGGCCGTGTGGCGTACTGGACCTTATTAAAGAAAGCTGGGAGGAAGGTTCCAGCCGCAGTAAAAATGAGATCCAATACGTTTTGGATATGCGAGCAAAACTCCACAATGTGGGGCACTTATCACGCGAAAATTTGCTCCGCGCCCAACAACGGCAACAGCGCACGTGTAACTGGGGTACACAGCTTAGAAAATTTTCACCGGGAGAGAAAGTACTTGTACTACTCCCAACCTCCAGCTCAAAATTACTAGCCAAGTGGCAAGGACCTTTTGAGGTCTCACGGGAGACAAATGACGTGGATTGCGAGGTCCAGCGCTCCGACCGGGGTGGAGACATGTAAATTTACAATGTGAACCTACTGAAAGCATGGAGGGAGGCGGAGCCTGTCTCCATGGTGACGGTAGTGAAGGAGGAGGAGCTAAGGCCGGAGATCCCGCGCTCCGCCTCTTCCCCTCCTCTCCATTGTGACGACCAGCTCACATTGGTACAAAGAGCGGAGGTTGCTGAATTATAGCGGCCAGAGTAGCAGCTGGGAAGATCACCTGCAGTGCTCGAGTCCTTGAGGCGGGCGGGGCTCACCGCCAACCCGGTGAAGTGCGCGGTTGGCCGGAGGGAGGTACAGTATCTGGTGTACCACTTGGGGGGGGGGGGGCAGGTGCGGCGGCGATCGCGATCTTTCCACCCCCCAAGACAAAAAAAGAGGTGAGGCAGTTTGTGGGTATGGCCGGGTACTACCGACGGTTTATTCCCCGGTTCGCAGACCTGATCAGAAAGGGTGCGCCAGAGCTGGTCCAGCGGGTGTTCGAACAGGTAAAATCTGCACTCTGCGAGGAGCTGGTGCTGTGCATGCCTGACTTCACCATCCCTTTCTGTCTGCAGGCGGACGCGTCAGAGCGGGGGATGGGGGCGGTGCTATCCCAGCCGGTGGAGGGTATCGACCGGCCCATCCTGTACATCAGCCAGAAACTCTCGGACCAGGAGGCGAGGTACAGTACGGTGGGGCGAGAGGGCCTCGCCATCCGGTGGGCGGTCGGGGCCCTCTGGTATTATCTGTTGGGGCGCCCTTTCAGCCTCTACTCGGACCACAAACCGCTCCAGTGGCTCCACCGCTTGAAGGATGCTAACGCACAGATCACCCGGTGTTACCTCGCGTTGCAACCCTACAACTTCCGCGTGGTCCACCGGCTGGGTACGCAGATGGCCATGGCCGACTTCCTCTCTCGCCTCTCTACGGGTGGGTGGTCGTGGCCAGACGGCTGCCCGGCCTCCAACTGGAGGTGGAGGCATGTGGAGGGGCGTGGTTGACGTGTGTCCCCTGCGGGCGGGGCATTTGCAGGAGCCGGCTGTGAAGCAACGACAGGTGAGGAGATTTCTCAGCTGGACACCTGGAACGAGTTGTCTAATCACCTGTCTCTTTATCAGGAGCGCTGGAGACCATGAGAGGAGGAGAAGCCCGGGAGGAGAGAGACTCGAAAAGAAACCATTGACTAAACATTGCTGAAAAGCAAAGAAAAGGCACGAATGTATTGTTTCACTTGACAGCTGGGGTCCAGTAAGTTATTCAGCCGGCATGAAAAAGTGCTACACAAGCAAAAAAGAAAAAGTCAAACAATGCAATAGACTCAATTCCTATAAGTTATCTAAAAAAGATCTGTCAAGTGATCACAAGGATCATCTGTTGGTGGATTTCCCTTACATGTCAAACTATCTGGGGCACCAGACGTCATTCTACACAACAAAACAGATGAAAACTTAGAAAAGCATGGAAGCTTACAACTTATTTGTGTGTGGCTGGATCAAGAACATTGTTATCAATGTAAATCGTGCATCATTTTTGCTCCAGTAAGGTTGCATTTCATAATTTAACTTAATTACATACAATCTTGAGACTTTGTACTGGTCTATTTGAACAGTGAGCTGTCGCAAGACTTCAAGCTGGCGTATCATCCATTATTTCCAGGTTGGTGCTGCACGACGCCAGCTGTTATGCCTAACAAATAAAGCAAATGCTGCCCATTTGTGAAGAATAGGTGCAAATATGTTGGATTTATGGAACAAGGTAACTTGTGAGTGTTATATTTGAATTGTTGAGCGATCCGTGTAATACAATTTGTTTGCTGGCGCCGGCTGTACGAGTTCATTCATTACATGTCTCTTGCATGGTAACATAAAATTAATGGATTTACAATGGGAAATAATTAACTTTAAAAGTATAATCAAACAAACAAAGGGATCACTGCAAACTTGTGTGTTCTTCAACTTCGCTCCCTTGGACTGAAGTGCTATTGAAAAGATCGCCACTTTTCTAGTCGTGTTGTAAAATCTTGCACTCTTTTGCCCCTTGTTGATTACCATCTAAGTAACTCTGAATAAACTTTTATCCATTTCACAATTTGAATGTTCCCAACAGCCTAAAACAATGCAGGCATGTAGTATTTTTCTTTGAGAAAGGCTAACATGTGCCCAGAACGCTATGACAACAGAAGCTTGCTTGATCACCGCATTGAGTCTCGCATATCTAATGAGCCGGACATGAAGCCACATTTTGAGTGCAACATCAGGGTAATGACAGTGCACTGCATTTTGCTGTACTTTTCTCAGTGTGAACAAGCTTTTGCACTTGAAATCTGAAGTGTAAATACAGAAGTGCACCAATTGAGACACACCAAACAGGAGATTTCAACATGGGAAAAGGTTTTTCAAGCTCTGACTTCTCCTTGGCATTATCAGGAGCCATTAATCCCAATAGGCAAAGACTGGGTTACAGTGTACGTGTTTTCTGAGGATGTGGCGTGGCACTCTTCCTGCCCCCTACTTACTGTGTATCGTGTGGGAACTTGGTACGCCTCTGCGGTTTTCTTGTGTCAGGTGGATCGCACACCAACTACGGAAGTTTTCCTGTTCCCGTATTTCCTGTTTGCAATATGACTACCTTCTCTTCTTCAGTCTTCGTGAGGGGCAGTTCTCTCTTCCAGCAGCCATTGAGCTGCGACCGTGCTGGCGTAGATGACGTATGACCATGAAAAACACTTGAAGCCGGTAAAAACACACGTGTTCTATCCATCCATCCATTTACTACCTCTTATTCACTTTGGTGGTTGCGGGGGGCGCTGGTGCCTATCTCAGCTACAATTGGGCCGAAGGCTGGGTACACCCTGGACAAGTCGCCACCTCATCGCAGCCGGGCCAACACAGTTAGACAACATTCACACTCACATTCACACAGTAGGGCCAATTTAGTTTTGCCAATCAATCTATCCCCAGGTGCATGCCTTTGGTTGTGCTAAAATATTTCAAAATGACAATATTCACACCATTTGTAATATTTCAGGTTTTAAAAAGTCAATGTATATTAAAAATAATTTAAGTCTGCCAACCTTAATGCGCAGACCTTCAAAGTGTACCAACAGCGACCCAATATGGAAGGATGCGGTACTGCAGGTTGCTGAGTCACGCACCGTTATCTTCATTCCTGAGACGCCTTGTGAAGAATAAGAACCAAAGCAATTTACAGTAAAAATGATAGTTTAGTTTAGTCTTCATTTGAAGGGACAATGCACAGAGAAATTAAGCTCAAAGACAAATATGTCTTGCACCAGATTATAGCTGCCATACTTGCCAACCCTACCAAATTTTCTGTGAGACTCCCGAATTTCAGTGCCTCTCCCGAAAATCTCCCGGGACAACCATTCTCCCGATTTCCAGCCGGACCTGAGTGAGGACAGCCTGTCATCACGTCCACCTCTTCCTCCATATAAACAGCGTGCCGGCCCAGTCACGTTATAACATCTACGGCTTTTGGAGAGTGCACAACTGCACTCACAACAAGGAGACTATTACATATGTCTCCGTTATCCATAGGTTTATCTATAACCCATAAAGTCAGCAGACACGAGCTATTTCTCAGCGTGGTTATTCCAGCCGGCCGGCACTTTAATACACTGACACACATCATCCGTAATCCCATCATGCATTGCTTTAAAATTAAGGCAAGTAGTAATGTCCAAAAAAAAGATAGTGACAAGAGAATAGAACGAGGAATGACTAAACTTCTTTCCAGCAGATTAAGTGTCACAGATGCTGCCCTTACCTCATACTTGCCAACCCTCCCGATTTTTCCGGAAGACTCCTGATTTTCAGTGCCCTCCCGAAAATCTCCCGGGGCAAATATTCTCCCGGACAAGAGTCTTGATGGCTACCATGATTGGACGGTCTTTAGCGTACTCTACAACTTGCCGTTGCACCCGCTTTTTGGACTGCATGTCGGTTCAGACACATGTTGTATGCGGCTTCTACAGGCATACGTCAATGACTGCAAGACATAGTTGATCAACAGCCATACATGTCACACTGAGGGTCACCCTAAAAACAACTGTAACACTGTTACAGATATGTGCCACACTGTGAACCCACACCAAACAAGAATGACAAACACATTTCGAGAGAACCTCCACACTATAAAACAACATAAACACAACAGAACAAACACCTAATACCCCTTTCAGCCCTAACTCTTTGTCTTTGTAGCCTTTTTGCTATTATGAGAAATACGTCTCGCTAGCAAATTTTAGACAAAAATCCCTATTTTCAGATTGTTTTCTATGAATTAAAAACAAAGTTAAATTGTTCAGTTGGAAGTTGATACCCTACTAAAGCATTGGAATTGTTAAATGGCTTTACAATGAGCTTGAATACAATTTCAAAATGCTTGTGGAAATGATCCAGTTTAGTGGTTTCTAACTTTTTTTCAGCAAGTATCATCTCAGAAAACACTTCGCTCCCCAAGTGAAACTAATAAAATACAGTAGCATAGTGGGTCTAAATTTCCATTAAAAATACGGCAGAGGTTTTATTTAACACGTGTATTTCCATTTTTTACCACTGTACCTTCCACACAGTTTGAACAGTAACAATGTGTTTGAATATTTAATTGATTATTTGGCATAGCACTACATGGAGCCTGTGTACCATACCACAGTTTGTCACTCAATGTTATTGTTCCTTCATTTTTAACTGATATGCTGCCATTAAAGGGGAGCCACATCGAGTATGCAACATCTGATAAAATGTGTCTCGTCTTAGGGACTTCATAAGTTCAAGTCAAGCACAAAGCTGTAGAGCAGTGGTTCTCAAATGGGGGTATGCGTACCCCTGGGGGTACTTGAAGGTATGCCAAGGGGTATGTGAGATTTTGCAAAAATATTCTAAAAATAGCAACAATTTAAAAATCCTTTATAAATATACTTATTGATTAATACTTCAACAAAATATGAATGTAAGTTCATAAACTGTGAAAAGAAATGCAACAATGCAATATTCAGTGTTGACAACTAGATTTTTTGTGGACATGTTTCATAAATATTGATGTTAAAGATTTCTTATTTGTGAAGAAATGTTTAGAATTAAGTTCATGAATCCAGATGGATCTCTATTACAATCCCCAAAGAGTGCACTTTAAGTTGATGTTTACTTCTATGTGTAGAAATCTTTATTTATAATTGAATCACTTGTTTATTTTTTAAGCATTTTTTAGTTATTTTTAGTTATCTTTTTTTTTCTCCAAATAGTTCAAGAATGAGCAATATTTTGCACTGTTATACAATTTAATAAATCAGAAACTGATGACATAGTGCTGTATTTTACTTCTTTATCTCTTTTTTTCAACCAAAAATGCTTTGCTCTGATTAGGGGGTACTTGAATTAAAAAAAATTTCACAGGGGGTACATCACTGAAAAAAGGTTGAGAACCACTGCTGTAGAGAACCAACTTTGCCCCCCCAAAAAAGAACACTTTCATAGTGAGAAAAAATACAAATGAAGGAATGGCATTTGTTGTTTTCTAAGGGAGCTCATTCTTATTATACATAAATGTAAAAATAAATTAAGTGAAACTGTTTATCATCTAGAAAGCATGACGACATATTCTGTTTAAGTAAATTTTAAATTTTTTATTTGACAAATCTCTGGCTAAAGTGACTGTAAATTGATACTTTACTATGTAAATTAGGTAAGACAAACAAGTTTTCAATCACAATAAACCACCGTGCCGCTAAAATGGCGGGCTTTTTTGAAACTAAGTCAGAGATGGAGCCTTGGGTTGATGCGCTCGATTTCTGCTCACGCTGATAATATTTCTGTGGAAAGACAGCATACACGCTCATTAGGAGCAGATGAATACATTATGATGAATCATTAAATGTACCTTCAGGTTGTTGTAGTGTCTCTTACTGCTGCAGTGCGTTTCTTTGGCTGTGCTCTCTTTTAGGTAGTAAATGGAGCAAAGTTCACAGAAATAACCATGTTTGGGCACCACAAACTCTGTACCTGCACATAAGAAAAGGAAATGAAGAGTTGATCAATTGTACTAAAGTGAAATTTGGAACTATAAGAGTGTGTCATACCGAGAGGGTTGTTGGGTTTGAACGCTGGCAGTTTAAAGTTTGTTGAAACATATGGAGACAGAGAACGTGCTCGCTTTGTTTCTGTAGCAATAATGTCCGCCTCCCCTTTGCTCCCAATTGTAGTCTGTCTAAAAGATAAAGCTAAGTCCTCCTCCCTCTCTTTGTCCTGGTGGACGCTTGGCGACGAGGTAGCTGGATGGTCTTTTAAGACCGCTTCTATCCATCTGTTGGTGCTCCCCTCTGCGAAAGAACAACATAAGGAAGCGGAAGGGGCAAGCGGTGCTACTTTGTGACACTGTGATGCTAACCAGGACTTTGTCTGCGTCTCTTCCAGCTCGGCGGGGTCATGTCTTCCGACTGTGCCTCTTCAACCTGTCCCACCTGATCCAGCGTCACAAAGGCCGTGTTGACCACTAATGCGGAAAAAAAAGTTACATTTCATATTACCGTAAACAAAACAAAAAAGTGTGTGTAGATAGATAGGAAAAACACCTGTGTTTTTGTCGTCGTCGTCATCATCATCTTCGCCGCCTGCTCCGTCTAAAGTTAGCAAAGTCTACAAGAACCAACAAATGACCTTTAGTAATGTCACTCATGAAAGCTAAGTATCTCCACAACAGGATGAAAAATATCACCTGATCGTTCAGACAGTCCTCTGTTTGATCTTCCTCGCTATGTTGGCGGGGAGAGTGTGTCTTCTGTTGAACCTTTTTTTCTTCCTCCATTACAATTTCATCCAGAGTGACCAGAGTTTGTAGCTCCCCGTCAGAAATGTCATCCAGAGTGAGCAGCTCTTCTTTGTCCTTACTTCCTTCACTTGGCTTCCTTTCCTCTGTTCCCAGGGTCATCTCCTCTACTACATCTGGGTTAAGCTTTCGCTCCCTTGCTCGCCTCTTCAGCTCCTCCTCCTCGGCCATGTCGTCAGAAAAATTATCCTCTTCCTCGCTCACTTGGTCGAGCTTCCAAACGCTGCTGTCTTTGTTAGGGTGCATTAGTTTGGGCTTGTCTTTCGCTTTCACGTCAGTTTCCAGTTTGACTTTTTCACATGTGCTGACAGAGATGATGTCCTCACTAGGTTCTTCCTTAATGCTACTACACACTTTTTCATTAAAACTATCTACAACTTGATATGTGCCTTCCTCATGTCGGCTGTCATTTATGTCCTCCTCCTTTGGACTATTGTGATCATGGACCGTCTCTTCCTCTACAGAATCAAGGACCTGGAATGTGGCCTCTTCTTCATTACCAGCATCTTGTTCCTGCTTTTCTAAAGAGACATCATGATGATGCTCACAAGAAGTCTGTCTGTTTTTTTGGCTCTACCTTTCCAGTTATGCGGGGGCACTTCTTCAGGCTCCACCTGTGCAACCTCTCTTACCTTGTCCTTTGTCACTAAGCTTGGTGTCTTTTCTGGCGTCCTTGTCGAATGTGCTTAGTAGATTGTGATGTTTCCAAATCATCTTGAATCTCCTTCTTATTACCATCTAAAGGCTCTACTTCAGCTGGACCTTCATTCAAAGAATCCATATTACTTGTCTCTAACTCCTCAAGTTGGTTGTCAGTCATAACCTCCTTTGGACTATTGTGATCATGAAGCGTCTCATCCTCTACAGCAGTGGTTCCCAACCACCGGGCCGCGGCTCGACTGGTACCGGGCCGCAGAATTATTATTATATATTTTTTTTTAATTAAATCAACATAAAAAACACAAGATTCACTTACAATTAGTGAACTAACCCAAAAAAACTCCCCTTTTGATGACAAAAAAAACTTAAAAAAACAAAAAAAAGAAGCCCCCCCTGAAACTAGAAGTCAAAGTGCACCAGAGGTCGGTCTACTTCTCTTTTTGGCTCTACCTTTCCATTTGGGCACTTCTTCAGGCTCTGCCCGTTCAATCTCTCCCACCTTGTCCTGAGTCACTAACCTTGGGGTTTTTTTCGGGCGTCCTCGACGAGTCCGCTTAGTACATTGTGATGTTTCCACATCTTCATCTTGAATCTCCTTTTCATCACCACCTGAAGGCTGTACTTCAGCTGGACCTTCATTCAAAGAATCCATAATATCTGTTGTTTCCTTCTTAAGTTGGTTGTCAGTCATATCTTTCTTTGGACTTTTGTGATCATGGAGCGTCTCGTCCTCCACAGAATCAAGGACCTGGAATGTGGCCTCTTCTTCATCGCAAGCATTTTGTTCTTTTTCTAAGGAAGCATCATGATGATGCTCACCAGAGGTCAGTCTGCTCCTTTTCTTGGCTCTGCCTCTCCAGTTGGCAACTTCATCAGGCTCTTCCCGTTCAACCTCTCCCATCTTGTCCTGAGTCACTAAGTTTTTTGTTTTTTTTTGGCGTCCCTGTCGAGTGCGCTTAGTACATTGTGATGTTTCCACACCTTCATATTGACTCTCCTTTTCATCACCATCTAAAGGCTCTACTTCAGCAGGACCTTCATTCAAACAATCCATAGCATTGGACTCTTCCTCAAGTGGGTTGTCAGTGGACTTTGGACTAATGTGATCATGGAGCGTCTCTTCCTCCACAGAATCCAGGACCTGGAATGTGGCCTCTTCTTCACCACCAGCATTTGGTTCTTTCTTTTCTAAGGACACATCACGATGATGCTCACCAGAAGTCATCCTGCTTCTCGTTTTGGCTCTGCCTCTCCTGTTGGTCAGGGATGCTTCTTCATCAACGTCTCCCACCTTATCCAATTTTACCAAGCTTGTATCATCTTCAGAAGAGGAAGAGAAAGGGGGTCTTGTCTGGCGTTTTTGTCGAGTGCGTTTAGCATGTTGTGATGTTTCCCCAGCTTTATCTTTGGCCCTTTTCTCATCATCATCATCATCATCACCACTTAAAGGCTGTTTCTTGGATGGATCTTCATTCATACAATCTACAACTCGAGACGCACCTTCCTTCTCATGTCGATTGTCAAGCATGTCCTCCTTTGGACTTTTGTGATCATGGAGCGTCTTTTCCTCTAAAGAATCCAGGGCCTGGAATGTGGATTCTTCCTCATCGACAGTGCATTCTTCAGGTTTTAAGGAAGCATAATGATGATGCTCACCAGAAGTCAGTCTACTTTTTTTGGCTCTGCCTCTCAATTTGGGCGGGGACGCTTCTTCGTCATCAACCTCTCCCACCTTATCCAACGTCACCATGTTTGTGTTGTCTTTCGAAGGGGAAGAAAGAATTTGTCTTGTCTGGTAGTGTTGTCGAGTGCGTTTTGCATGGCAGGATGTTTCTTCAGCCTCATCTTTGTCCTCCTTATCATCACCGTCTGAAGGTTTTTTTACAGCTGGATCTTCTTTCCAAGAATCCATGATCTTATTTGACTCTTCCTCCTCATGTTGGTGGTCAGTCACATCCTTCTTAGGACTATTGTGATCACATTGGGGCTCTTCCTCCACTGAATCCCGGACCTGGAATGTGGCTGCTTCCTCTTCATCACAAGCATCTTGTTCCTTCTTTTCTAAGCAGACATCCTGATGATGCTCACCAGAGATCAATGTGCCTCTCCAGTTGGGTCGGAATGCTTTGTCATCAACTTCTCCCACCTTATCCACTGTCAACAAGGTTGTGTTATCTTCTGAAGAGGAAGGAAACGAATGTCTTGGCTGGTGGTGTGGTTGAGTGCACTTAGTATGTTGTGATGTTCCCACATAATTATCTTTACCCTCTTTCTCATCATCACCACCACCACCTTCTTTGGCTGGACCTTCATCATGGAGCATCTCATCTTCCAAACAGTCCAGGACCGTGAATGTGGCTTCTTCTTCATCACCAGCGTCTAAGCGGTCATCTTCACTTTTAGTGGTTTCGACTGATTTCTTAGGTCTTCCCCTTCCTCTCGTAGCTGGGGGACTCTTCTGTTTGTCTTTGTGGACAGGCTCAATTTTCTTGGTTGGTGTTTCTATTCTGGTGGTTTCCTGTGAAGTTCTTGTCCTTTTCCTCGTTGGTGTCATTTCTTCATGACCTCTTTTCCCACTAGGGGCATCTTTTGTTGGCGGCCTTCCTCTTTTTCCTCTGCTGGATCTGGTTGTGATGCTGGTTTCTTCTTGTACTGTCTCAGTGTCAACAGAGTCTAAGATGTGGAAAGTGGTCTCCTCATCCTTTATGGTTGGACCCTGGGTCTTCCCTCGAGTGCTCCTCCTCCTCCTATCGGGTGTCAATCTGCTGCTAGACTGTTGAACTTGGATATAATCAACAACCTGGTACTTCTGCTCAGCTTTAGGAGGTTCGGAGGTGGTGGGGTCCTTTACCCCAGCCTGATGCGTTTTTGAAGACTCATGTTCTTCTCTCTTGGATGCTCTGCTTGAAGAAGTCACCCCACGCTCACTGTCTGCCTTATTCTTGGTGGAAGTTGGCTGCTCTTCCACAGAATCAATCACCTGGTATGCTGCCGCTTCTTCTTCTAGTGAAGTCATAGGGTCTTTTTTACAGAGCAGGCTACCCGAGGTACCTCGAGAGTGTTTTTCATTGTCGTTTTTGTTTGTTTGACAGGATTCTGCTATCACCTCTTTATCATCTTTCCTGTTTGTCTTCTGCTCGTCTCCTTTGTCTTTTAGAGGAGAAATGAAAATATATTTGTTTGCTTCATCTAGATTTCTGGGTGTGTCAACTTGTGGAGAAGTCTCCTCTTCGTTGCAAATTTGTTTTGTGTCATTTTCAAATTGTCTGATGGGATGCTGCTCTGGAGTTACTTGGACCTCAGTGGCACCATCTCCAGAGATATTAAGCTCTTTGAGTCTGCAGTCTTCTGAGGAAGGTTTCTCTTCATCACTCACGCTGTCCAGCACTTGAACGTTTTCCTTGGTTGCGACAGTTATCATTCTATCTTTTTGAGATTCAGCCTTTAACTCTTCAGGTTTGAAGGAGCTTTTTGACTTTTGAGACATTGAATGAGAAGATGGATTGCATTTGGATGAGGTTCTTGTGGAGGATAAGGGGCATTCAGAACTCATTGACTCTTTTGAGGTTCTGGTGTTGGTTTGTTTAGAAGTCAAGTTGGAGGAGAGCTCAGTAGAACTTGTTTGGGCTTTTTCCTCCCCAACTTCATCCACCGTAACAAAGTCATCTATTTTGAAAGGTTCACAAATCAGTGCCGAAGGAGGAATGCGGTCTTCAGTAAAGTCCACCTGAGATTGGATGGAAAAGACAGAAATAATGAAAATTAACAGTTTACTTGAATAATATCTTGTTTATTTTATTTTCTCTGGCTTGCAGTGTTTTCACTGTCTTCCAATGAAAAAGACCAGAGATGACAACAATAAACAAGGAAATTGAGCTACCAAAACTTACCCCTGTGTTGTCTCTTTTTAGACGGCAGGGAGCAGTATAAGGACCCACTGAGGCTCCCGGTGCTCCATCTTCCACTTTTGAAGTCATTTGCTTTTCCTCATGGGCCACTGTTTTCCAAACGTCATCTTTAGCCTTAGTTTGTTGTTGTGCCACCTTTGTTGTTCTTTCAGGGAAAGCTGATGGAGCAGCAGTAACCGTGGAGCACACAGCAGCCTGGAAGCTGACTTTCTTCCTGTCCGTCTCAGGGCACAATGTAATCACACTGTGATCCATCAGACGCCTTTTCAAGGTATTTACACTGAAATCAAATCCAAACAAAGAGCTAGCACCAAGTTTTACGTTTTCTATTACCATGACAAACACATTAGAATCCATACCTCTCAAAGCCTTTAACTTCACACCTGAAAACCAGAGCAAGGATAAATATTGCTATCAAAATGCTGTGTCAAAAGGCTGCCAACACACATGCATGGGCGCACACACAATGAGATATGACACCTACTGCAATTTTGTTGACAAATCATTGGATTTCTCCTCCACACACTTAACGCCTGTAGTGTCGGCCATTTCGATGCATATCTGTGGTGTAGATAGCAAGAGACAGAGAGCAATATATAGAGATAGATCGACAAAGAAAAAGTAGAGACCGATTGATATTTTTTTAAGAAAGAGAAGGAGATTTATAAAGAGAAAGCAAATCATTTTTCTGATAGACACATGAAACCTGGAGCAATTTGGATTGACAGTATTTGTCATGTACCCGATTATCCAGAGGCAGGAAGTTGACAACTTCTGCATGAGATGTGACAACATCTAATACTTGTTTAACAATGTACTCGTTGAGCCAGGAGACATTCACACAAAGCAGGCGCTCGGCCAACGTCTCCACTTGTCCAACGCGCTGAAAGGAATAAAGCAAAGCATTCCTGAGGATCGACTTCCACTTCCTTTGTCACTAGCTCCTGGTTGACTCACAGCATTGCTCAGCTGCATCAGACTTTTGTACAAGTTCTCCTGTCAAGAGAGTACAAGTAAAATGATGAGCAATGTCATCGGAACACCTTGACTGGTGTTTCCCAGAGTCCATACCTCGCTGCTTTCTGGACACATGGGTGACAGGACAAAGTGCACAGAGAGTTTTTCGGTTTGGTCCAACACTTCCGTTTTTAAGTGACTGTTGAGAAATCGGCAGCAGGCGCTCCATTCACTGAAATGTACAAAGCTCTGCAAACCAAAATAGGCGGGATGACTACATGTCCAAACAGTGTGTATGTCAGGGGAATGTTGGAGTGTGCTCACCCTCCTCTGGGTTGGCAGCACGATCACGTTGTAGTACAGAGACTGAAGGTCCTTCTGGGAAATATATGGCCACACCAGCTTGGCCACTTGCTCGTAACTATAGTCTGCATTAAAACCTGTCAACATGATCGTTGGAGCTGTCACATCTCGACGCTCAGCCTCATTAATGTCAGCTTCTTCTGTGATAGTCAGAAACTCTGCGAAGACCACAACATGTGAGAGACGGCAGCCTCATTACATGAGCCCATTGGTTACATCACTGTGGGCTCTTACCTGGGATACTAAACCAGCAAGATGTTGTTGGGAACAGGTAGGGTTTCTGTGATATGGTCAGGAAGAATGGAGAGTAGCTTCCTTCCGGAACACTGAACTCTAATGTAGGAAGAGTTGCCCAGGCAACCGCCAAACTGCTGTCTAGCATGGCTTTCTCAGGAAGCATTGGTACTGTGAAGAAAAGCAAGCTTGCTATCATTGCCTTTAAATTTCATATTATGTAGTCAGTCTGTCCCAGTGAGCTTACGTGGAGCAGGGCATTTTATTTCAGGACACCACAGCCTGTAGATTTCGTAGGCAGGACACCGATTCAGCAAAGAGCACCACACTCCGAAGCGATCAGCATCACAATCAGACTCAAACTCAACAAATAGCTGCAACAAGCAGATTGAATATGACTAACCCATCCAGCACTGACATATCATCAAGACGTCAATGCACCTTGCTAAGGAGAGGCAGGAAGTTTTTGACAAAGCCTATCTTCCTTAAATCTTCCCGGAGGCTAATAGTCTCACTTGGAGAGATGTTCTTGATGAAGATGGTTCTCGACGTAAAGTCATTCACAGGCTGGAGTTTCAAAGGTAAAAGGATTAAAAGACAGAAAAATAATACCTCCATTCACAATGTTTTTATTTACTTACATAATTCATTATAGCCATCAGCGATTGGTAAAAACCATCCTGGAACACAAAATATTTGACTCAGTAACTTATATTGGCCCCTCTACACCATCCCAAAGTGTTTACTGCGTACCGGCAACATGGAGACATATGTACCCAACACATGCAGTTGCAGTTTATTACTACAGCCTTCAAGTGCAAATGTTTTGTTCCTGCTGGCGACGTAAGCAGCCAGAACATCCTTTGCGTTCTCCATCTGAACAAACGCCTGAAGGTCACAAAGAGACATCCAATGAAGTCATTCAATAAGTGATTTTGTGTCCATTCACATCTGGTAAGTGCACTATTGTATAATCTAAGGGTGAAACAATACGTGTATTTGTATTGAACCGTTTCGGTACGGGGGGTTTGGTTCGGAACGGAGGTGCACCGAACAGGTTTCCACACGGACTTATTAAGTAGCGCACCGCACGGATGGACATAAGTAGCATACCGCATGTTGTGTAAACAATGCACACCGAGGCACAACACACGTCATGCTAGCAACGACCTGGCTACGACAACATGCAAAAGTCAGAGCTGGAAGACCTTCCTGCCTCGTTAAGATCTCCCATTTGGGAACACTTTGGCCTTGCGGTGTGATACAACAATGGAGGACAAGAGGTGGACAAAGCGAAAGCGGTTTGCCGACATTGTTCGGCAGCAGTAGATTATGCTTCTGGCAACACGTCAAACATGCTAACCGTTTTGAAGCGGCACCACCCCCAATTGAAAATCACTTCAACTAAGAGAAAGACGAGCGTGGTGCAAACACAGCTCCCCACCGCATCAATCAGCCTCTTCAAGGCGAGTTAGACGGGGCTAAAGCAAAAACAAATGCAGTTGGTGTTTTTATAGAAGCAGATTTAAGACCATATTGCATTAAAAACTAGATTTTGACCCACTTCTATGGTGGAAGAACAATGAGCCCTTATATACTCTTACTGCCAAGTTAGCCAGGCACTACTTCGCCGTAACTGCTACCTCCGTGTCCTGCGAAAGGGTATTTTCTCCAGCTGGAGACATTTTAACTGCTAGCAGGTCTGCTCTTTCTGCAGACAATGTGGATAAACTGATTTTTCTGGCAAAAAAAACATGAAGATTGAGTGAAGGTCACCAGGGTTAAAGGCTGGTGGGAAAAAAGAAAAGTAAATTTGAGGCTGAGTTAGTGCTGGGTGATATATCGATATATGCGATATATCGCAGGTTTGTCTCTGTGCGATATAGAAAATTACTATATCGTAATATTGGAGTATATGTTCTCACGCAGTTGTTTTTAGCTTCGGGCAATACACTACAGGCTCTTCCCACTCCTTGTCTGTCCTTCTCACAGACAGCAAACGCACAAACTTACATACGTCACATACTGTCACGTCATACATCACATACGTATACGCCCTCGCCCAGCAGAGAGGTAGCAGCGTAGCTAACGTTAGCTGTGATGCTAGCGGAGTGTTGCGGATGGTAATATGAGAGAAAAACGGTGCGAATCTGGTCACAAATGAAAGGAGAATTTATTCCCAAGAAAAACAGTACGGGGTCCATTGTCTGGTAGTGGTTCGGCTTCAATATGTCTAATAGATAACTTTAATTTGTCAAGTGTGGGGCACACGCTTTGTTACCAGAAGTAGCATTACTGCTAATAAATAAATAAATAAATAAATGGGTTGTACTTGTATAGTGCTTTTCTACCTTCAAGGTACTCAAAGCGCTTTGACACTACTTCCACATTTACCCATTCACACACACATCCACACACTGATGGAGGGAGCTGCCATGCAAGGCGCTAACCAGCACCCATCAGGAGCAAGGGTGAAGTGTCTTGCTCAGGACACAACGGACGTGACGAGGTTGGTACTAGGTGGGATTTGAACCAGGGACCCTCGGGTTGCGGACGGCCTCTCTCCCACTGCGCCATGCCGTAGTATCATTTGAAAAGTCACCTGCTACTAACTGTTTAATAAACACAGTTTTGGTCAATTGACTTAGTTGTGATTTCCTTCACTGCATGAAAGTTTAAAAGTAGCATATATTAATGCAGTATGAAGAAGAATGTTTTAATGTAGACACATAGAATCATCATACTGCTGTAATTAAATGTATCAAGTGTTAATTCAAGGCTAAGGCAAAATACCGAGATATATATCGTATATCACGATATGGCCTAAAAATACCAAGTAATTGAAAAAAGGTCATATCGCCCAGCCCTAGGCTGAGTTGACAGTTGAAACTTTTTAATGTTGCACTTTTTGCAAACCCCGTTTCCATATGAGTTGTGAAATTGTGTTAGATGCAAATTTAAACGGAATACAATGATTTGCAAATCATTTTCAATCCATTTTCAGTTAAATATGCTACAAAGACAACATATTTGATGTTCAAACTGATAAACTTTTTCATTTTTTGCAAATAATCATTAACTTTAGAATTTGATGCCAGCAACACATGACAAAGAAGTCGGGAAAGGTGGCAATAAATACTGATAACGTTGAGGAATGCTCATCAAACACTTATTTGGAACATCCTACAAGTGTGCAGGCTATTTGGGAACAGGTGGGTGCCATGATTAGGTATAAAACCAGCTTCCTAAAAAATGCTCAGTCCTTCACAAGAAAGGATGGGGCGAGGTAAACCCCTTTGTCCACAACTGTGTGAGCAAATAGTCAAACAGTTTAAGAACAACGTTTCTCAAAGTGCAATTGCAAGAAATTTAGGGATTTCAACCTACAGTCCATAATATCATCAAAAGGTTCAGAGAATCTGGAGAAATCACTCCATGTAAGCGGCATGGCCGGAAACCAACATTGAATGACCGTGACTTTCGATCCCTTCAGATGGCACTGTATCAAAAACCGACTTCAATCTCTAAAGGATATCACCACATGGGCTCAGGAACACTTCAGAAAACCACTGTCACTAAATACAGTTGGTCGCTACATCTGTAAGTGCATGTTAAAGATCTACTATGCAAAGCGAAAACCATTTATCAACAACATCCAAAAACGCCGCTGGCTTTTCTGGGCCCGAGATCATATAAGATAGAGTGATGTAAAGTGGAAAATTGTTCCATGGTCTGACAAGTCGTCATTTCAAATTGTTATTGGAAATATTTGACATTGTGTCCTCCGGACCAAAGGGAAAGCGAACCATCCAGAATGTTATCGATGCAAAGTTCAAAAGCCAGCATCTGTTATGGTATGGGGGTGCATTAGTGCCCATGGCATGGGCAACTTACGCATCTGTGAAGGCACCATTAATGCTGAAAGGTACATACAGGTTTTGGAACAACCTATGCTGCCATCTAAGTGCCGTCTTTTTCATGGACGCCACTGCTTATTTCAGCAAGACAATGCGAAGCCACATTCAGCACGTGTTACAACAGCGTGGCTTCGTAAAAAAAAAGTGCGGGTACTTTCCTGGCCCGCCTGCAGTCCAGACCTGTTTCCCATTGAAAATGTGTGGCGCATTATGAAGCATAAAATACGACATCGGAGACCCTGAACTGTTGAACGACTGAAGCTCTACATAAAACAAAAGTAGGAAATAATTCCACTTTCAAAGCTTCACAATTAGTTTCCTCAGTTCCCAAACGGTTATTGAGTGTTGTTAAAAGAAAATGTGATGTAACACAGTGGTGAACATGCCCTTTCCCAACTACTTTGGCACGTGTTGCAGCCATGAAATTCTAACTTAATTATTATTTGCAAAAAAAAACTAAGTTTATGAGTTTGAACATCAAATATCTTGTATGTGTAGTGCATTCAATTGAATATGGGTTGAAAAGGATTTGCAAATCAATGTATTCCATTTATATTTACATCTAACACAATTTCCCAACTCATATGGAAACGGGGTTTGTATATGTAGAAGAAAAGTTTCGTCATTTTATTTAATCTGAGCAACAACTTGAAGCAGTTTAATGTTGAACTCTATATGTAGAAAGGTTTTCAGAATCAGAATCAGACATACTGTATTAATCCCCGAGGGGAAATTACAATTTTCAGCACAATCCCATTTAAGATCAGACAAACATTACATGGAGACTGAACAGGATCGCTGAAGGGTCTGCCAACTTCCGGCGCCCCTTACAAAAAAGGTGAGATACAGGTAAACAAGTCGGGGGGAATGGGAGGAAAAAAAATAAATGATAAAGATTAAAATAAAATAAAATAAAATTAAAAAAACGGTCTAAGCCTGGGCCGCTGGAGAGTGGGTCCAGACTGAGGCCAAGGGAAAAAAACAACTCATAGCCATAGTACACATCCCTCTTACATGTGTGTAAGAGGGAAGCAGCAAACATCAAGTTAAGAAACCAATTCTGAGCCTTATCTTATTTAGTTCTTATTTTATATATGGTGACCACATTAACCCTGGCAACCGACCCTGTGTGTATATTTATGTTATTGTTATCCTTAGGATTCATGACTGCCTGCTGTTGCACTGATCAGCCTAGTGGTGGCTCACATCCATCACACACAGAGTTATTGCTATTTTCGGGCAGAATTATTATAGTGTTCTCAACGTTAAAAGGATAAAGCCATTGTTGACAAAATTGGAAAATAACCAGAAAATCTATATATATTTTTTCTTACTGTACCGAAAATTAACCAATTTGTGACCTTTAAACTGATGTACGTACCGATCCGCGATTTTTGTGTACCGTTGGTTACACTCTTCGTATAATCATTAGAGTAATTCAAAGTGCCTACTAAGGCTGCACAAAAACAAGATCATATTTCTAAATAAGGATTTACTTCATTTTACTAAACAGGCAGCATCGCTAACAAACGCTGCCATTTTACTTAAACATGTTGCACTCTACTCCAGTCTCGCAAGCTAGGGCGAGTTGGCTTTACTGCCCCGGGTTCTGACCTATTAACAGCCAACGCCACTGCTCATCAATTATCACTATCACATTACTTAAAGAACGTTTCTTGGGACCTTCCATGAAGAAAGTTAGGAGACAATTTCAAGTTTCTTTAAATCAGCACAAAATAATGAGGAGTCTAATAAAAAATGACAATCACTTTATAAAAAAAAGTGCCTTTCTTGAGTTCTTTGGAATGTAAGCACATGGCCCTGAATATGGTGTGTGTGTGTGTGTATGTGTGTGTGTGTGTGTGTGTGTGTGTGTGTGAGTGAGTGTGTGAAAATATCCTTCAGAATAAAACTCTCAATAGTAAGCAAGAAAATTGGCATGTCCAGAATCATGCAATAGCCACACATACCATGCACGTTTGAGGAATAACGTAGATTTTCTTGTCCGAATACTTAAATCCGAACGGTTCCAACAACCGGGCAATGTCTTCCTCACTGTAGGAACCGTCATATATGGGCAGGTGCGTGATCAACAGCTGCGTCTTGTTGAGTGACCGAAACTGGACAAACAGAACCTTGTGATTGTTCTTTTACTTCAAGATGCCAACAAGACTGTTTTAAAGTGAAGTTCTTACCCTTGTTGAAATGCAGGTTTTCTTTTTGAGGCATACTGCAACAGACAATGTTACAAATAAATAACAGCTAGTAAATTGTTGACGTGTCAGACTCACCGATTCTTTTTTGAAGCAGATGTTGTTCCATCATCTCTCCAATGGTGAGTGTGGCTGCAGCCTCAGCGCTGTGTGATGACATCACATCCTGCACCACTGCTGCCTTAGGTGGAGTCTTGGATGCTGTTGCTGTGGAAAAAAGACTTAATGAACAAGTCACTGGTTTGTCAACATTTAGGTGGCAAACCAACCTTGTTGCTTCTGTTCTTGTTTTTTGTCTCGTGCATGTGTTAGCTTTGTGTCCCCATCAGCTTCACCTTGACAATTAATTAGTAAATCCCTTTTGGGGGCTGCCGGTGGAACTGCTGATTCCACTAGCAGCTTGGTATTTTGCTGGTTTTTCACACTTTTGTCAGGTTGTGGCTCGGTCTTTGTGTAAGTGTCCACTACCATTGGTTCTGGAAACTCGGATTTTGGAGCCCCTGCTTGCTCTGGCGAACATGCCAAGGTTGCCCTTCCTATATCAGCTGCTTCTGGTGGAGTGGTCTTGGCCTTGGCGGTGTGGTCTCTTGGAGGTTCTGTCATGCTTGCTCGTGCGACATTGGCCATCTCTGGTTGTGTAAATGGCGCTTTTGGAGGTTCTTTCACCCTTGTTGGTCGAACATCAGCTGCTTCTGTAAATGCGGTCTCGGCCGTGGTGGTATGGTCTTTTAGAAGTTTGGTCAAGCTTGCTAGTCCAACAGAGGCTGCTTCCGGTTGTGTGGTCTGATCTCTTGGAGGTTCTGTAACACTTGCTGGTCCAGCATTGGCTGCTTCCGGTTGTGTGGTCTGGTGTCTTTGAGATTCTGTCACGCTTGCTGGTCCCGCATCGACCACTTTTGGTTGTGTGTTTTGCTCTCTGATGGCAATCAGCTCAGACGACACCTTAAGAGTGAGTTGCTTTTCTGCAGTTCTACATTTCGATGGCTCCTCCTCTTTTTTAAGGGCAGTTCCTGATGCAACACTTTTTAAAGTTTCACATTTGGGTTCTTCTCTAATAACCTTTGACCCTTGAGCTGACTTAACAGTGAATGTCGTTTTTAACCTTTTATTTACTGGAACTTTCTTCTTAGGTCCTTTTACCGTCTTGGTGACCTGCTTGCATGAGACATTCTTTGCTTTGGAGACCAACCTTTCTGCAGAAAGTACAGCCCGTTTTGTAGAGGGAGTGCAAGCGGATTTAGATATCTGAGTGGTAGAGACACTGTTTGAGGCGTCAGGTTTTCTGGCAAAACAATGAAAAGATTTATGCAGCCTTAATTTTTGTAATTTACGATACAACCTTTTCCTGTCCGGTATCAATATTGCAACTTTGTATATCAGCAGATACAGATACTATGACTACGGTATATATATATATATATATATATATATATATATCCATCCATCCATCCATTTTCTACCGCTTATTCCCTTTTTTGGGGTCGCGGAAGGCGGGGTACACCCTGGATAAGTCGCCACCTCATCGCAGGGCCAACACAGATAGACAGACAACATTCACACTCACATTCACACACTAGGGCCAATTTAGTGTTGCCAATCAACCTATCCCCAGGTGCATGTTTTTGGAGGTGGGAGGAAGCCGGAGTACCCGGAGGGAACCCACGCATTCACGGGGAGAACAGGCAAACTCCACACAGAAAGATCCCGAGCCTGGATTTGAACCCAGGACTGCAGGACCTTCGTACTGTGAGGCAGACGCACTAACCCCTCTCCCACCGTGAAGCCCATATATATATATATATATATACACGTTAAAGGGAACTTTTTTTAATGCAAAGCCAACTTTTCTTACTAATCGGTACCTTCTGTTTATTTGGGATCTGCATTATGTCCCGAAAATATGAAATCAAACCGTGGAGCCTTTGAGATATTTATAAAACCCATTTGCCTTCCTTTATACTTTCGGGGAACTAGTCGTTTAGAATTTCCCCCTTTTGTAACGGATTTTTTTCCCAAATGTGACATCAGCTAATTATGGTAGAAATTTACTAAAACTGCTTTGTGCGCTGCTGCCGTTGTAGTGAATAGGCTCCTTTTGTTCGCTATCCTTTTGCACGCAACCGCCGCCGAAGTCAATAGGCTCTTTTTTGTTCGGTATCCTCTTGTTGTGAGGCAGACTTTCTCGTATATGCACATGTCTGCTCCACTGTTACTGTTCTGAAGGTTTGCATATTAATGTAATAGTTCCTTTAAGTTCTACAATTAGGAGATCATTTCTGTTATGGGATTATTGTTATTATTATTATTATTATTATTATTTATTTCTATTGACTACGTGTCGTTTGGGAAGCTGAAATGTGTATTTTCAAGTTGTTTGACCGTTGCTATGGCTTCGGTTAATACGGTTACGGGCAGTTCCGTTTCCGCTGGCTGGTAGAAAAAACTGTTAAAAGAGCTCCGGCACTAACAGGCAGTGCAGCGTCGGTAATACTACATGGAAGACAGTTTACCACGATTGCAGATCGGAGAAAGAACCACAGTAAGAGTATTATTTCAGAGTGTTATAAGTGACAGTGTATCAGTTGCACTAGTTTATGTTTAGGACGTTTGGGCGCTTCACATTGCCAGTATACGTGAAGTGCATGCTAACCGCTAGTAAGCTAACCGCAGCTCGCACTTGTGTTTGTGTGTTGCACCGTGACTTCACCAATGGCAGGTTTAGTCATGTTTGCCTTAAGTTTGTTATATAGACCCTCTCCCCTGTGACTGTATAGTTCTCCTCTCACTCCAGACTGGACCTCCTGAGGCGTGCTAAAGGAAGCACGGCCGTGCTCTCCCCCCCCGCATCGCATCTCTACTCCAAAACGGCAGGTGTCCCCCCCTCTCCAACGCCTCCTTTGTATCCAGCAGTTTCAACTCACCACCCCACCCCTAAGTGCACCACCGATTCATCAGGACCGCAACGGACAATCTTCTGGCCCAGCCAATGGGTCCAGGTTGGACTGTGTGTGTTTGTGTGTGTGTGTGTTGTGTGATTGGTTTAGTGCGGGTTTTTCTATTGGGGAGGTAACGTGGGAGTGGGGAAAAGTGTATGAGTGTAATTAATGTCTGGTTATTGTATATTTATCTGGTTATTGTATAGTAAATTGTTAAACTGCATAAGCCGTCTCCTCTCACTCTCTCCTAAGTTTAGATTCTTGCATAAATAGTGAATAACTCGAGCATTCTTCATAAGGTAAAACTACAGTCTTTTACAGGCTCCCGTACAGTTACTATTTCTAACACAAAGTAGCATATTTTTCAAACTTAATCCGTCAGTAGGCTGGCTACAGAAGTGCTAAAGACGATTACAAAGATGACAAAGAGAAAACGCTGTCGAAGTGGAGCCACGTAACTAACATCACCCACAAAACGGCGCATCCTGAAGAAACGATCAGAAAGAAGCCTGAAAACGGTCTATAAAACAATTTATTCAAAATGTGACCAAAGAGCCACAATAAAATGTTATGTAGACAACAAGAAAGTGTTTTGAATGTAAAAAAAAAATCTGAATATGACCCCTATAAGTTATACAATACAGCTGCTATTAAAAATGCACTACAGTTTTAATAGCATTGTTGATTGGTGGCTGGAACAAGCAACACCTTTCCAAGATTAAAATATAATAAACTAAAATTTAGCAGGATAATCTTAAAACAAATTTAAAATAAATGAGAATACTTTCATAATCAATATGGCCCTTACCTCATTGCCAAAACATAACTTCATTACAACAAATAACAGCATCACCACTTGCAAATTTGCAATAGAACACAGTACCAGTCCTATTAAGGCACTCACTAATTGTCACAGTTTTCCCCAAAAAATATATATGTTAATCCTCAAAGCTGTCAGTCTGCTCTTCCTTCCTTCAATAATAATTGAGGCTGTGCTGCAGAGCGAGAGGCTAAAGGTCCACTGAAAATGTACTGTATTTTTCGGACTATAAGGCGCACAAGTGAGCCTATTATTATTTGGGATCCGCAAAAGTCACGAAAATTTGCAAACGTAGCCCGCACCGTCGTCAATAAGCTCCTTTTTCTCTATCCCTGTTGTGGGCCATTCAGCCTCCACTGTTGTCATTTCTAATATGAAAGGAGCGTATAGTTCAAACTAGGGCGGGGCAATATATCAAATCGGGTTTGTCTCTGTGCGGTATAGAAAATGACTATATTGTGATATTCGACTATACGTTCTCAAGCAGTTGCTTTTAGCTGCGGGCGTTACACTACAGGCATTTTCCCTCTTTCTTGTCTCTCCTTCTCACAGAGACATACTACAAGTGCACTTTCTTACATACGTCACATACAGTACTGCCGCGCGTGCAACGTCATACGCTCTCGCAGAGCAGAGAGGTAGCAGAATGGGTGAAGTTAGCTGTGGTGCTAGCGGTAAGGTGTGAGTAGTAATAAGATAGAGAGAAGTTGCAAAACTGGTAACAAAAAAGAAGAAGAATTAATTCCCAAGAAAAACAGCACGGGGTGCATCGTCTGGCGGTGGTTTGGCTTCAAGCGGGAAGATGTTGAAGAAACAACAGTAATATGTCAAGTATGGGCAAAAGCGTTGCTACAAAAGTAGCATTACTGCTAATTTGTGGCATCACTTGAAAAGACCCGCTAGAGTATAAGGAGTGCTTGAAACTCAGCATGTCAATATCTCTATTCGGTGCCACACCAACAAAATACCGAAGCAACCATTTCCAGATCAACACCGTAGGAAAAAAATAGTCAACAACAGAAGGAGATAACGTCTGCAGTAACCTACCACATAGCTAAGGACATACACTATTTGATTTCCTATTATGCAACTCATTTTTATTTGACAGTTAATAAAATATCTTGTGACAGCATGTTCCAAAGAGCACTTTTTTTTTAAACATTGTAGTGGCGTTCTGTTCAAAAAGTGAACTTTAATTTAATGTTGTTTTGATATGTCATCTTAGTGACATCATGCACAAAATTGCACTAATAGCTTGCTTTAAAATGTCTCTGAAAATTTTGCATGTTCTGTTTTGGAAAGTATATGAATGTTTGTGCCGCTGCTTAATAACTGTTTAATAAATACAGTTTTGGTAAATTGACTTAGTTGTTATTTCCCTCTCTGCATGAAAGTTTATAATGAGCATATATTAGTTCTCCCTGTGACTGCTTGGGTTCCCTCCAGATAATCCGGCTTCTTCCCACCGCCAAAAACTTGCACCTGGGCATAGGTTGATTGGCAACACTAAATTGGCCCCCATGAGTGAAAGTGAATGTGAGTGTGAATGTTGTCTGTCTATCTGTGTTGGCCCGGCGATGAGGTGGCAACTTGCCCGGGGTGTACACTGCCTTCCGCCCGATTGTAGCTGAAAAAGGCTCTAGCACCCCCCGCGTCTCCGAAAGGGATAAGCGGTAGAAAATGGATGGATGGATATATTAATGCCGCATGAACAAGAATGTTTTAATATGGACACATACAATCATCATACCGGTGTGATTATATGCATCAAGTGTTAATTCAAGGCTAAGGCCAAATATTGAGATATACAGTATATCGTGTATAGGGGACGGCGTGGCGCAGTGGAAGAGTGGCCGTGCGCAACCCGAGGGTCCCTGGTTCAATCCCCACCTAGTACCAACCTCGTCACGTCCGTTGTGTTGTGAGCAAGACACTTCACCCTTGCTTCTGATGGGTGCTGGTTAGCGCCTTGCATGGCAGCTCCCTCCATCAGTGTGTGAATGGGTAAACGTGGAAGTAGTGTTAAGCGCTTTTGAGTACCTTGAAGGTAGAAAAGCGCTATACAAGTACAACCCATTTATCATTTATTTATCGTGACACGGCCTAAAAATATCGAAATATTAATAAATGGCCATATCGCCTAGCCCTAGTTCAAACTAATATATGTCAGTGGACTTGCTGTGGCAGCACTAAAAACTACCGGTACAACAAAGATGACGGGGAAAACACGCTGTCGAAGTGGGACCACAAAAATAAGATCGCCCACAAAACAGTGCATCCCGAGAAGACGATCAGAAAGCAGCTTAAAGATGGTCTGTAAAAGTTTGCAACATTTTTACCGAAGAACCTCCATTGCATGTTATGCGAACCTCAAGTAAGTGTAAAAAGGTGCGCCTTTTGTATGAAAATCGACCTTAATGGACCCCCTCATCGGCAGTGCACTTTATAATCCAGTGTGCCTTGTGGTCCAAAAAATATGGTCGTTGCTGTGACTGCCAATATGGGCAGTCCAAGTCCAATACAGCATGGTTGCCATCAGCTAAAACTCTCTTTTTGAAACGTAAAGTAATTCTACACAGCTGACATGACAACTACGGTAGGGTAATTCATTCATGTTGCAAATCAAAGATATCCACAATATTTGGACTAATGGATGGGATGTGATGTTCTCCCCCTTGTAATTTCAGACACAGTAAATTTAGGTAATATTGAATCAAACCATTTCTATTATTTACTGATCTTTCTTGTGAAAATAAGTTGAGGTAAATGAAGCAATGCAACTTACTTTTGAGGATTCTTCTTAGTGAAAGACCCCTGCAGTCAAAAAGAAACTCACTGAGATTCAACAACTATACATTAAATGTTCATATCTACTATCATAAAAGCAAAACTTATCCCACCTTTTTTTCCATTACAGTGATTGGAAATCCTTTCAGTTCAAAGTTTTTTATGTCCCGAAATTTCTCTGCATCTTCCCTTTTCTCATAACAAACCACTGCCTACAACCACACATTATTGTTATCAAGAATTGACAATAAAAAACCCGTAACTCATGAGATATTATGTTGCAAATGATGTAAGTTGGAGAAAGACACAAATACTAGAACAAAAAGGAAGTACCTGCAATCTGTCGCGAAAGAGAACAAGTGATTTGATTTTCCCGTACTGCTCAGCGGCGGCCACCATGTCACCATAAGTAAGATCCGGAACAATTCCTTCAAGCGTCACAAAGGTTGGAGCAGAGGTTTCACCAGGCTGATCGAAGGCAGAGAGGAGCACACAATTAAAAAAATAAAATGAAATAAAACTTAATCAGTGACCTCGCAAGCATTAACCTTATTCTTTGCAGATGAATCTTTTTGCTTGCTGGCTGTCGCTTTTGCGCCCTTTTTGTTGGCTGCTTCTGAGGAGCAGGCAGCAGATTTCTTTGCGGTTGCAGTGGACTGTGAAGAGGAGGTGCCTCCTTTGAAAAGGGGGTACTTCATTTTGGCCAGTTCAGCCAACAAGACCGGGGCAAGAGTTTTAACCACAGCTTCCATGTCGGATTGCTTTGACAAAGACTGGACAGCTGGACCAAGACAAAGACAAAGTAGTCAAGACACAATGAATTTAATTGAGGTACTAAACATCTATGTCACACCTGATGATTTCAGAAGTTTTTTAGCAAGTCCCTCTGCGTTAGTTTCATGGCTCCTTCTGGGGGAAGAACGTCTCTTGTCGCTTCTATAAGTTGATGAGCGTTTATTGCGTTGGCCCGGCGACAAGGATTGCCTCTCACGACTTCTTGATGATGACGAGCTGTTGCTTCCCTGGCTCTGCGATGAAGATCGCCTCTTGCGGCTTCTCTTGGGTGATGAGCGTTTATTGCGCGGGCTACGCGATGAAGATCGCCTCTCATGGTATCTTTTGGGTGACGATCGTTTATTGCGCTGGGTTGGCGAAGAAGACTGCCTCTCGCGGCTTCTCAGTGATGAGTACCGATCCCGGCTTCTATTGGAAGACGACAGTCTGTTGCTCTTCTTCTTCGGTGAAGACGAGTGCCGTTCCTGACTTCTGGGCAGAGAGTGGTGCCTCTCATAGCTTCTCGAGCGTGAACGAGACCTGGGAAAATGATAAAGTAAAGTCAGTCAAGTCTAAAAGTCATGTCCACCAAGTACTAGGATCGTCTGGCAGAACCTGCGACTGTGTCTGGAGTTGTAACGTGAATGGGAGTCACTCCTCGTGTCTCTCCGGTTGTCCGAACTGCGACGATGCCGAGGACTGCGAGAACAGGAAGATGAGCGACTCTTACGCTGGCTTTTCTTATGGTGAGACTGTGATGTGGACGTGGACGTCTTCTGCCTTTTTTCATCAGAGACATTAAGCAAATCTCCATCCCTGATTACTGCAACAGACAATGTTACAAATAAATAACAGCTAGTAATTTGTTGACATGTCAGACTCACCGAATCTTTTTGGAAGCAGATTTTGTTCCATCATCTCTCCAATGGTGAGTGTGGCTGCAGCCTCAGCGCTGTGTGATGACATCACATCCTGCACCACTGCTGCCTTAGGTGGAGTCTTGGATGCTGTTGCTGTGGAAAAAAGACTTAATGAACAAGTCACTGGTTTGTCAACATTTAGGTGGCAAACCAACCTTGTTGCTTCTGTTCTTGTTTTTTGTCTCGTGTATGTGTTAGCTTTGTGTCCCCATCAGCTTCACCTTGACAATTAATTAGTAAATCCCTTTTGGGGGCTGCCGGTGGAACTGCTGATTCCACTAGCAGCTTGGTATTTTGCTGGTTTTTCACACTTTTGTCAGGTTGTGGCTCGGTCTTTGTGTAAGTGTCCACTACCATTGGTTCTGGAAACTCGGATTTTGGAGCCCCTGCTTGCTCTGGCGAACATGCCAAGGTTGCCCTTCCTACATCAGCTGCTTCTGGTGGAGTGGTCTTGGCCTTGGCGGTGTGGTCTCTTGGAGGTTCTGGCATGCTTGCTCGTGCGACATTGGCCATTTCTGGTTGTGTAAATGGCGCTTTTGGAGGTTCTTTCACCCTTGTTGGTCGAACATCAGCTTCTTCTGGTGATGCCGTCTCGGCCGTAGTGGTATGGTCTTTTAGAAGTTTGGTCAAGCTTGCTAGTCCAACAGTGGCTGCTTCCGGTTGTGTGGTCTGATCTCTTGGAGGTTCTGTAACACTTGTTGGTCCAGCATTGGCTGCTTCCGGTTGTGTGGTCTGGTGTCTTTGAGATTCTGTCACGCTTGCTGGTCCCGCATCGACCACTTTTGGTTGTGTGTTTTGCTCTCTGATGGCAATCAGCTCAGATGAGACCTTAAGAGTGAGTTGCTTTTCTGCAGTTCTACATTTCGATGGCTCCTCCTCTTTTTTAAGGGCAGTTCCTGATGCAACACTTTTTAGAGTTTCACACTTGGGTGCTTCTCTAATAACCTTTGACCCTTGAGCTGACTTAACAGTGAAGGTAGTTTTTAACTTTGTTTTTACTGGATCTTTCTTCTTAGGTCCTTTCACCGTCTTGGTGACCTGCTTGCATGAGACATTCTTTGCTTTGGAGACCAACATTTCTGCAGAAAGTACAGCACGTTTTGTAGAGGGAGTGCTAGTGGATTTAGATGTCTGAGTGGTAGAGACACTGTTTGAGGCATCAGGTTTTCTGGTAAAACAATGAAAAGATTTATGCAGCCTTAATTTTTGTAATTTACAAGGCAGGCCCGATACAACCTTTTCCTGTGATTATTGCAACTTTGTATATCAGCAGATAAAGATAATATGACTACGGTATATATATATATATATATATATATATATATATTTATATATATCATCAAAGAAAACTGTATTTCCTGCTTCACTGAAGGAAGAAATTAAAAGCCCACAACACAAGTTAAAGGGAACTTTTTTTAATGCAAAGCCAACTTTTCTTACTAATTGGTACCTTCTGTTTATTTGGGATCTGCATTATGTCCCGAATATTTGAAATCTAACCGTGGAGCCATTGAGATATTTATAAAACCCATTTGCCTTCCTTTATACTTTCGGAGAACTAGTCGTTTAGAATTTCCCCTTTTCGTAATGCTTTTTTTCCCCAAGTGTGACATCAGTTAAGTATGGTAGAAATTTACTAAAACTGCTTTGCGCGCTGCTGCCGTTGTAGTGAATAGGCTCCTTTTGTTCGCTATCCTTTTGCACGCAACCGCCGCCATAGTCAATAGGCTCTTTTTTTGTTCGGTATCCTCTTGTTGTGAGGCAGACTTTCTCGTATATGCACATGCCTGCTTCACTGTTACTGTTCTGAAGGTTTGCATATTAATGTAATAGTTCCTTTAAGTTCTACAATTAGGAGATCATTTCTGTTATGGGATTATTGTTATTATTATCATTATTTATTTATTTTTACTACGTGTCGTTTGGGAAGCTGAAATGTGTATTTTCAAATTGTTTGACCGTTGCTATGGCTTCGGTTGCTACAGTTACGGGCAGTTCCGTTTCCGCTGGCTGGTAGAAAAAACTGTTAAAAGAGCTCCGGCACTAACAGGCAGTGCAGCGTCGGTAGTACTACATGGAAGACAGTTTACCACGATTGCAGGTCGGAAAAAGAACCACAGTAAGAGTATTATTTCAGAGTGTTATAAGTGACAGTGTATCAGTTGCACTAGTTTAAGTTTAGGACGTTTGGGCGCTTCACGTTGCCAGTATACGTGAAGTGCATGCTAACCGCTAGTAAGCTAACCGCAGCTCGCACTTTTGTTTGTGTGCTGCACCGTGACTTCACCAACGGCAGGTTTAGTCACGTTTGCCTTAAGTTTGTTATATAGACCCTCTCCCCTGTGACTGTATAATTTGGAGAGCGAGTGTGGACAGTATAGCGAGTTTAGTTATTTGCTATTGTTGCTACATTGCTGCGAGGGACGTGGACATGCGAGGTTGGTGTGTCCATTGCACGCCCTCACGGACTAGTCGACAGAAAGGTGACCCAGGATGAGGCTGGTTCTCCTCTCGCTCCAGACTGGACCTCCTGAGGCGTGCTAAAGGAAGCACGGCCGTGCTCCCCCCCCGCCCCCCCGCATCGCATCTCTACTCCAAAACGGCAGGTGTCCCCCCCTCTCCAACGCCCCCTTTGTATCCAGCAGTTTCAACTCACCACCCTACCCCTAAGTGCACCACCGATTCATCAGGACCGTAACGGACAATCTTCTGGTCCAGCCAAGGGGTCCAGGTTGGACTGTGTGTGTGTGTTGTGTGATTGGTTTAGTGCGGGTTGTTCTATTGGGGAGGTAACATGGGAGTGGGGAAAAGTGTATGAGTTAATTAATATCTGGTTATTGTATAGTAAATTGTTAAACTGCATAAATAGTGAATAATTCGAGCATTCTTCATAAGGTAAAACTACAGTCTTTTACAGGCTCCCGTACAGTTACTATTTCTAACACAAAGTAGCATATTTTTCGAACTTAATCCGTCAGTAGGCTGGCTACAGAAGTGCTAAAGACGATTACAAAGATGACAAAGAGAAAACGCTGTCGAAGTGGAGCCACGTAAATAACATCACCCACAAAACGGCGCATCCTGAAGAAACGATCAGAAAGAAGCCTGAAAACGGTCTATAAAACAATTTATTCAAAATGTGACCAAAGAGCCACAATAAAATTTTATGTAGAAAACAAGTGTTTTAAATGTAAAAAAAAAATCTAAATATGACCCCTATAAGTTATACAATACAGCTGCTATTGAAAATGCTAGCATTGTTGATTGGTGGCTGGAACAAGCAAAACCTTTCCAAGATTAAAATATAATAAACTAAAATTTAGCCTGATAATCTTAAAACAAATTTTAAATAAATGAGAATACTTCATAATCAATGTGACCCTTACCTCATTGCCAAAACATAACTTCATTACAACAAATAACAGCATCACCACTTGCAAATTTGCAATAGAACACAGTAACAGCCCTATTAAGGCACTCAATAATTGTCACAGTTTTCCCCAAAAAATATATATGTTAATCCTCAAAGCTGTCAGTCTGCTCTTCCTTCCTTCAATAATAATTGAGGCTGTACTGCAGAACGAGAGGCTAAAGGTCCACTGAAAATGTACTGTATTTTTCGGACTATAAGGCGCACAGTGAGCCTATTATTATTTGGGATCCGCAAAAGTCACAAAAATTTGCAAACGTAGCCCGCACCGTCGTCAATAAGCTCCTTTTTCTCTATCCTTATTGTGGGCCATTCAGCCTCCACTGTTGTCATTTCTAATATGAAAGGAGCGTATAGTTCAAACTAGGGTGGGGCAATATATCAAATCGGGTTTGTCTTTGTGCGGTATAGAAAATGACTATATTTTTATATTCGACTATACGTTCTCACGCAGTTGCTTTTAGCTGCGGGCGTTACACTACAGGCGTTTTCCCTCTTTCTTGTCTCTCCTTCTCACAGAGACATACTACAAGCGCACTTTCTTACATACGTCACATAAAGTACTGCCGCGCGTGCAACGTCATATGCTCTCGCGGAGCAAAGAGGTAGCGGAATGGGTAAAGTTAGCTGTGGTGCGAGTAGTAATAAGATAGAGAGAAGTTGCAAATCTGGTAACAAAAAACAAGAATAATTAACTCCCAAGAAAAACAGCACGGGGTGCATCGTCTGGCGGTGGTTCGGCTTCAAGCGGGAAGATGTTGAAGAAACAACAGTAATATGTCAAGTATGGGCAAAAGCGTTGCTACAAAAGTAGCATTACTGCTAATTTGTGGCATCACTTGAAAAGACGCGCTAGAGTATAAGGAGTGCTTGAAACTCAGCATGTCAATATCTCTGTTCGGTGCCACACCAACAAAATACCGAAGCAACCATTTCCAGATCAACACCGTAGGAAAAAGATAGTCAACAACAGAAGGAGATAACGTCCGCAGTAACCTACCACATAGCTAAGGACATACACTATTTGATTTCCTATTATGAAGCTCATTTTTATTTGACAGTTAATAAAATATCTTGTGACATCATGTTCCAAAGTGCACTTTATTTGTTTTTAAACATTGTAGTGGCGTTCTGTTCAAAAAGTGAACTTTAATTTAGTGTTGTTTTGATATGTCATCTTAGTGACATCATGCACAAAATTGCTCTATTAGCTTGCTTTAAAATGTCTCTGACAATTTTGCATGTTCTGTTTTGGAAATTATATGAATGTTTGTGCCACTGCTTAATAACTGTTTAATAAATACAGTTTTGGTAAATTGACTTGGTTGTGATTTCCCTCTCTGCATGAAAGTTTATAATGAGAATATATATTAGTTCTCCCTCTGACTGATTGGCTTCCCTCCGTATACTCTGGCTTCTTCCCACCGCCAAAAACTTAAACCTGGGCATAGGTTGATTGGCAACACTAAATTGGCCTCCATGAGTGAAAGTGAATGTGAGTGTGACTGTTGTCTATCTGTGTTGGCCCTGCGATGAGGTGGCGACTTGCCCAGGGTGTACACTGCCTTCCGCCCGATTGTAGCTGAAATAGGCTCCAGCACCCCCCGCGACCCCGAAAGGGATAAGCGGTAGGAAATGGATGGATGGATATATTAATGCCGCATGGACAAGAATGTTTTAATATGGACACATACGATCATCATACCAGTGTGATTATATGCATCAAGTGTTAATTCAAGGCTAAGGCCAAATATTGAGATATATATCGTGTATAGGGGACGGCGTGGCGCAGTGGAAGAGTGGCCGTGCGCAACCCGAGGGTCCCTGGTTCAATCCCCACCTAGTACCAACCTCGTCACGTCCGTTGTGTTGTGAGCAAGACACTTCACCCTTGCTTCTGATGGGTGCTGGTTAGCGCCTTGCATGGCAGCTCCCTCCATCAGTGTGTGAATGGGTAAATGTGGAAGTAGTGTTAAGCGCTTTTGAGTACCTTGAAGGTAGAAAAGCACTATACAAGAACAACCTATTTATCATTTATTTATCGTGACATGGCCTAAAAATATCGAAATATTGATAAAATGCCATATCGTCCGGCCCTAGTTCCAACTGATATATGTCAGTGGACTTGCAGTGGCAGCACTAAAAACTACCGGTACAACAAAGATGACGGGGAAAACACGCTGTCGAAGTGGGACGACGAAAATAAGATCGTCAACAAAACAGTCCATCCTGAAAAGACGATCAGAAAGCAGCTTAAAGATGGTCTGTAAAAGTTTGCAACATTTTTACCAAAGAACCTCCATTGCATGTTATGCGAACCTTAAGTAAGTGTAAAAAGGTGCCCCTTTTGTATGAAAATCGACCTTAATGGACCCCCTCATCGGCAGTGCACTTTATAATCCAGTGTGCCTTGTGGTCCAAAAAATATGGTCGTTGCTGTGACTGCCAATATGGGCAGTCAAACTCCAATACAGCACGCTTGCCATCAGCTAAAACTCCCTTTTTGAAACGTAAAGTAATTCTACACAGCTGACATGACAATGGCAGTAGGGTAATTCATTCATGTTGCAAATCTAAGACTTGTCCAGGGTGTACCCTGCCTTCCGCCCGATTGTAGCTGAGATAGGCGCCAACGCCCCCCGCAACCCCGAAAGGGAATAAGCGGTAGAAAATGGATGGATGGATGCAAATCAAAGATTTCCATAATATTTGGACTAATGGATTGGATGTGATGTTCTCTCCCTTGTAATTTCAGACACAGTAAATTTTGGTAATATTGAATCAAACCATCTCTATTATTTACTGATCTTTCCTGTGAAAATAAGTTGAGGTAAATAAGTTGAGGTAAATGAAGCAATGCAACTTACTTTTGTGGATTCTTCTTAGAGAGAGTCCCCTGCAGTCAAAAATAAACTCACTGAGATTCAACAACTATACATTAAATGTTCATATACAATATCATAAAAGCAAAACACATCCCACCTTTTCTTCCATTACAGTGATTTGAAATCCTTTCAGTTCAAAGTTTTTTATGTCCCGAAATTTTTCTGCATCTTCTTTTTTCTCATAACAAACCACTGCCTAAAACCACACATTATTGTTATCAAGAATTGACAATATAAAAAACCCGTAACTCATGAGATATTATGTTGCAAATGATGTAAGTTGGAGAAAGACACAAATACTAGAACAAAAAGGAAGTACCTGCCGTCTGGCGCGAAAGAGAACAAGTGATTTGATTTTCCCGTACTGCTCAGCGGCGGCCACCATGTCACCATAAGTAAGATCCAGAACAATTCCTTCAAGCGTCACAAAGGTTGGAGCAGAGGTTTCACCAGGCTGATCAAAGGCAGAGAGGAGCACACAATTAAAATAATAAAATAAAATAAAACTTAATCGGTGACCTCGCAAGCATTAACCTTATTCTTTGCAGATGAATCTTTTTGCTTGCTGACTGTCGCTTTTGCGCCCTTTTTGTTGGCTGCTTCTGAGGAGCAGGCAGCAGATTTCTTTGTGGCTGCAGTGGACTGTGAAGAGGAGGTGCCTCCTTTGGAAAGGGGTGACTTCATTTTGGCCAGTTCAGCCAACAAGGCCGGGGCAAGAGTTTTAACCACAGCCTCCATGTCGGACTGCTTTGACAAAGACTGGACAGCTGGACCAAGACAAAGACAAAGTAGTCAAGACACAATGCATTTAATTGAGGTACTAAACATCTATGTCACACCTGATGATTTCAGAAGTTTTTTGGCAAGTCCCTCTGCATTACCTTCATGGTTCCTTCTGGGGGAAGAACGTCTCTTGTCGCTTCTATAGGTTGATGAGCGTTTATTGCGTTGGCCCGGCGACGAGGATTGCCTCTCACGACTTCTTGATGATGACGAGCTGTTGCTTCCCTGGCTCTGCGATGACGATCGCCTCTTGCGGCTTCTCTTGGGTGATGAGCGTTTATTACGCGGGCTTTGCGATGAAGATCGCCTCTCACGACCTATTTTAGATGAAGACCGTTTGCTTCGCCGGCTGTGCGATGGGGATCGCCACTCACGGTATCTTTTGGGTGACGATCGTTTATTGCGCTGGGTTGGTGTCGACGACCGCCTCTCGCGGCTTCTCAGCGATGAGTACCGATCCCGGCTTCTACGGGAAGACGACAGTCTGTTGCTCCTCTTCTCCGGTGAAGACGAGTGCCATTCCTGACTTCTGGGCAGAGAGTGGTGCCTCTCATAGCTTCTCGAGCGTGAACGAGACCTGGGAGAATGATAAAGTAAAGTCAGTCAAGTCTAAAAGTCATGTCCACCATGTACTAGGATCGTCTGGCAGAACCTGTGACTGTATCTGGAGTTGTAACGTGAACGGGAGTCACTCCTCTTGTCTCTTCGGTTGTTCGAACGGCGACGATGCCGAGGACTGCGAGAACAGGAAGATGAGCGACTCTTACGCTGGCTTTTCTTATGGTGAGACTGTGATGTGGACGTGGACGTCTTCTGCCTTTTTTCATCAGAGACACTAAGCAAATCTCCATCCCAATTTGGAAACCTGAATTATCATAAACAGTTCTGTCAAGGTTCAAGTTTTTAGTCCAGCAATGACAATAGTCAACTAAAGCAAATTAACTTTTGGTTATAATTCTTGAAGTAAAAAAAGAAGACTCACTGCTTTCGAAAGACTTTGCAGTTTTCAAGGTGAAGTGTTGTATTTTGGTGAGCGATCCAATCCTAGCAGGCAAAAATAGGTGTTAACATCATCACCAAAATAACCTTCAGGACTGACATTTCTCTGGATTCATACAAACGGACATGAAAAGTATGTGTTTTCTTACTGATGAGCGAAAAGCTAGAAAGCAAACACTCTTTAGAGTTAAACACCAATCTCTAAAACTTTCTCAAATACAAATCTCCTTGTGGACTTGGTTCTTCTCCCTGACATCTAGGTCATCTTGGCATCCATCATAGAGGATCAGGAAAACAAAAGCCTTAGGGAAGCTGTTGCCCAGTAAAAGGTCACCAGGTAGGTCAAAAAAAAAATCCATCAAAAAGGGGTCAAAGATGAAGCAAAATCGTCTTCTGTCAATTGGTACTGTATGTTCAGGACTTTTCTTTTTACAATTAGTGCAATACAAAATGGTATGTCAGATTAACAACAGTATATAACATTTAAGTAACAAAAAAAGAAGTCTTATTGGCGCTGATCGACATCCGTGGAAGACAAACATTGAAACCCTTTAAAAGTGTGATAAAGAGAAAAGAAGAAGCACAGCAAAACAGAACACTGGTTCACTCACCTCAATGAGCGCGCACTCTTTGTAACACAGAACACACGTGTGTGGAAACACGCTGGGCGTTACCGCACTATAGTCTTGCACCATCGATGTCGTCGGTCCGCCTTTTGAGACCACAGTCTGCGCTGGGGAAGCCTGGGGGTGAGGTTTGCTGCCAGAGCTTTGACCCGCGGGAAACGCGGCCATGCTGAGGCTGGGAATGTGTAACGCAGGCGGCATGGAAACTGGCATACACATCTGCTTTCTTAACAGACAGGGTAGCTGTGTGAATTTCTGCTTGGCCTGGTCTTTGAGAACCTGCTGCTTCTGGAGCACTGGTTGCTGCTTATTGTCTTTTTTTGTTGGCTGTGCTTTCTCCAAATTCTTCTTCTGCTGTTGCTGCTTGGTTTCAAGGTTTTTGACCTGCTTTGCACCAACTACACCTTGACTTTTAGGCTGCTCACTGGTGCAACTGGCAGTATCTGAAGAGAGGACAGGTCTGCTAGGATGGACATCACGAAACTGAGTGGATAGCGGTTGTGGTTTTATGGTAGTTTTGAGGTCAGCCACCGCCTGTATAAGAGGCCTGGCTTTCGGGGCTAGAGATGGATTATCTCCAATGCCATTGTCTTTAGAGAAAGTAGTGAACATGGATTTTTGAGTCTGCATTGGTTGGGTCTGTGCTGCTATCACTGCAATATTACTTTTTTGAGTCAGTGTGGAGCTCAAAGATGATCCCGCACTTGCCTGGTCCTGGCATGCACTTTTTCCAACCTGCTGTGCCGGCGCTTCAGTGCGAGTGCCTCTATCCAAATTGTGATTCATCAACAAAGTGTCGTCCTCAGCTCCTTTAGCTACACTCGCAGCATCCTCCCCAATCCTGCAATTGTATTTGTGTGTATGACCGTAGTCAATGACTTTACTCCTCTGGAGAAAAAGAGATGCTGCATCTCCATGGTCCAACCCAATCATTCCTGAACCACCCCAACTGGTCAGACCGCCTGAGCCACCAGTGAGCGCAGGTTCAGGGATTGCTTTGGGCCGATCTGCATCCGAGGCCTTTTTGTTCTTCTGAATGCGGATTTGGCGCAGGATGAACGGTAAGTTGGCAGGGGTGATTTGGTCTTCTGAGTAGGCGATGAGATGTTCCAAGTCCTCCTTTTCAAGTCCAAACTGCAAAAGAATGTTGGTCGCTGACTCGAATGTATATTTAGGCTTAGTGTGCTCATAAGCGGCGCCAGTTTGGGCCATGTTTGGCCTGTCAATATCTAAACCTGGAATAGAGTGAAAGTCTCGTTGACCCTCACTGGATACATTGAACACAGAGTAGCCAGCAAGAGTTGATGATGGACAATGAACAGAGGCTTTGTCAGCTGTGGCTCGGCTGTAGCTGGACAAACAGTTTAAGGAGCCGACACTGTTGTTGCTTTCGTTGCCAGAATTTCTGCTGAGGTTTTGGTAGGAGCTTGTCCTTCCAATCGCTGAAATAAACTCTTGTCTGCGAGTGTCTTGAGCTGATGGCTGGTGTATTGCTTTACCTTGAAGCCTCACCTCTTCCCTGGCTCTGCTAACATGTGTGTCGACGGACCACTGCAGATCTTCATTAAAACTGGCTCTTTCCATTGGCTGATAGTTGGGCACTGGCACTGGAAAAGTCTTGTCAGAAGTCTGCAATGGACTAGCAGGAGAGCTGAGACTGGATACAGTCCCCAGTACAGAAGAGACCTGTTGGAAGTCTCCCCCTGTCGGTCTTCTTTGGTTCCCATATGGGTTATACGGGGGATTAGACATGGTGTTTGCAAGCCAACAACACTTATGTCCACAGCAGAAAGTGGTTGTAGGTATGTGGGGCAAAGCCTGCTGGGTGTGTCTTGGAGCCAAACCAACCCCCAGAAGGCAGCCTGTCGGTTGATCAGGATTATGTTCTCAGGATGACCTCTGAAAAGAGGACTGGCTGGGGGGGGGGTCATGGAGCAGTAGAAGAGGTACAATGCCTTGATGTCAAAGCAAAGCTGAAAAATAATCAAAAAAACAAAATCTGGTTATTGCAGTGGACAGGAGCACGGCAACCTGGACAGGAATCATTCTTGGAGCATCTCATCTTGGCTCGTCTACAGTGGTTTTTCGGTTGGATACCTGGTCACTCACTCCTGCTTACTTCCTGCTGGTCACGTGTGAGAAAGGATAGACAGAAAAAAATATAAACTCTAAAATGATTTATTATCAGGTCAGCTATTTCCAGGTCGGATATCGCACAATAACATGATGTACTATGTTCGTAATGCATGTCAATTCTGTTATTTTTGCTCATGTGTGACATGTATCAGATTGACCCAGGGTTCTTTATTATTAGATGTAGATCTGACATGTAACTGATGTGACAGCAGTACAAACATTTAGTTGTTTATCCAAAGATCATCAAAAGGTAACAAAATCTCACAATTGCATGCCACAAGTCTATTAATTGATAACTTTGCCCGCTGGTTGAGAAATGTTGTACTTAAACTGCTGGACAATTTGCTCACGCAATGGTCACAAAACGGTGAGACTCGCCCCATGCTTGTTTGTGAATGACTGAGCATTTCATGGAAACTGATTTTATACCCAATCATAGCACCCACCTGTTCCCAATTAGCCTGTACACCTGCAGGATGTTCCACATAAGTGTTTGATGAGCATTCCTCAACTATCTCAGTCTTTTTTGCCACTTGTGCCAGCATTTTTGATTACATGTAGCAGGCATCAAATTCTGAATGAGCTACTATTTGCAAAAAAAAAAAATAAGTTTCTCAGTTCCAACATTAAAATATCTTGCCTTTGCAGTGTATTCAATTGAAATTTAGGTTGAAAAGGATTTGCAAATCATTTTATTCAGGTTTCATTTACGATTTACGCAATGTGCCAACTTCACGGGTTTTGGTTCTTGTAATAGGCTATATGTTATATAAGTACATATCCATCTATCTATATATCTATCTATCTATTATATATTAGGGCTGGGTGATATGGCCTTTTTAATACACAATATATATCTCAATATTTTGCTTGGGCCTCGAATTAACACTTGATGCCTATAATCACACCAGTATGATGATTCTATGTGTCTACATTAAAACATTTTTGTTCATACTGCAGTTTCCTCCGCCGTGTAGCGGGGCTCTCCCTTAGAGATAGGGTGAGAAGTTCTGTCATCCGGGAGGAACTCAAAGTAAAGCCGCTGCTCCTCCACATCGAGAGGAGCCAGATGAGGTGGTTAGGGCATCTGGTCAGGATGTCACCCGAACACTTCCCGAGGGAGGTGTTTAGGGCACATCCAACCGGTAGGAGGCCACGGGGAAGACCCAGGGCACGTTGGGAAGAATATGTCTCCCGGCTGGCCTGGGAACGCCTCGGGATCCCCCGGGAAGAGCAAGACGAAGTGGCTGGGGAGAGGGTAGTCTGGCCTTCCCTGCTTAGGCTGCTACCCCAGCGACCCAACCTCGGATAAGCGGAAGAAGATGGATGGATGGATGTTCATACTGCATTAATATATGCTAATTTTAAACTTTCATGCAGAGAAGGAAATCACAACTAAGTCAATTGACCAAAACTGCATTTATTAAACAGTTATTAAGCAATGGCACAAGCGTTTGTCATTTCCAAAACAGAAAGTGCAAGATTGTCAGAGACATTTTAAGTGCCAAATAAAAATGAGCTGCATAATAGGAAATCAAATAGTCTTTGTCCTTTGCTATGTGGTACGTTACTACGGACGTTATTAATTCTGTTGACTATTTTTTTCATACAATGTTGATCTGGAATTGTTTGTCTCGACATTTTGATGGTGTGGTTGTGTGGCACCGAACGGAGATGTTGACATGCGGAGTAAACACTCTTCATTCTCTAGCAGGTGACTTTTCAAATGATGCTACATTTTAGCAGTAATGCTACTATTTATAGCAAGGCTTTTGCCCCACACTTGAAAAATTACGGTTGTCTCTTCGACATATTCCCACTTGAAGCCAAACCACCACCAGAGGATGGACCCCCTGCTGTTTTTCTTGGGAATTAATTCTTCCTTCATTCATACCTTCTCTCTATCGTATTACCACTCCTACGGCTCCGCAAGCATCACAGCTAACGTTACTCATGCTGCTATCTCTGCTTCGCGAGGGCATATACGTATGTGACGTACGTAAGAAGGTGCGCTTGTCTGTGAGGAGAGACAGAAAAGAGCGAGAAGAGCCTGTAATGTAATGCCCGCAGCTAACATCAACTGCGTGAGAACGTATACTCAATTATCACGATATAGTCATTTTCTATATCGCACAGAGACAAACCTGCGATATATTGTGTATATCGATATATCGCCCAGCCCTAATATATATATATAATATATATATATAATTAATTTGATTCCGAAGAAATATTGATTGTTGTAAGAACGGTATTGAGGCTGTGGCGCATTTGCTTACATGCGAATTGAAAAATAAAGCTCCCATAGATCCACGCTGATGTCCGTATCACCTTTTCTTCACAACCATCGAAGTGCTCATGCAAGTGACGTCGAGGCCACATTTGGGCCTCAGCGCGCTAATGCTGGAGTTTGATAAATATCACATTTTACTTGCAGCGTTAACATCCATTTTCTACCGCTTGCATACTTGCCAACCTTGAGACCTCCGATTTCAGGGGGTTGGGGGGCTTAGTGGGGTGGAGGCGTGGTTGGGGCGGGGGCGTGGTTAAGAGAGATGGCGTATAATTCACCAACTCGAGTATTTCATATACATTTCATATAAATATATATATATGTATGAAATACTTGACTTTCAGTGAATTCTAGCTATATATATATATATATAAATTAAAGAAATAGTTGAATTTCCGACAACACCTATCAAATACACAGTAATAAAAACACAGTTGTTCTACTAACTGTACTGTACTTGCTGGTTACTAAAAAAAACAACAACACTTACCTATCACTATTTGAGTAACCTTTGTTCTGCCATTTGCATATTGGCGAGCGATCTCCGAATCCACGAACATCCTTACATATTTGTTGTAGACATCCGCAAATGAGAACGGGATGTTGTTTCCAGCTATCAGCATAGCCATCTTTGTCTCAGCATAAGTTACACCTGTGGTTCTCAACCTTTTTTCAGTGATGTACCCCCTGTGAACATTTAGTCTAATTCAAGTACCCCCTAATCAGAGCAAAGCATTTTTGTTTGAAAAAATAGATAAAGTAAAATACAGCACTATGTCATCAGTTTCTAAATTATTAAATTGTATAACAGTGCAAAATATTGCTCATTTGTAGAGTTTTTTTCTTGAACTGTTTGGAAAAAAAGATATAAAAATAACTAAAAACTTGTTGAAAAATAAACAAGTGATTCAATTATGAATAAAGATTTCTACACATAGAAGTAATCAACTTAAAGAGCCCTCTTTAGGGATTGTAATAGAGATCCATCTGGATTCATCAACTTAATTCTAAACATTTCTTCACAAAAAAAGAAATCTTCAACATCAATATTTATGGAACAGGTCCACAAAAAATCTAGCTGTGAACACTGAATATTGCATTGTTGCATTTCTTTTCACAGTTTATGATCTTACATTCATATTATGTTGAAGTATTATTCAAAAAATATATTTACAAAGGATTTTTGAATTGTTGCCATTTTTACAATATTTTTTAAAAATCTCACATACCCCTTGGCATACCTTCAAGTACCTCCATTTGAGAATCACTGAGTTACACCATCGGGTCTCTATTTTGCGAAGTGGGCCATAATACTAGGTTGTGAACGATGCTGCGCTGCGGATGCTTTGTGCTTCGCTGACTGACCGTTCATTGCTGAGTATATCCGGTCGGCCGCCGTGTTCAATGGAGAAGTCTGTTCTACGAAATTTACAGGCAACATACCCCTTCCTCTTTGAACCCTCCTGGATAAACTCAAATTCTTGATTCCAATCGTTCTGGAACTTGCAAGCGTATTTCTTCATTTTGCTCGTCGACTGTGTAATATATTGGGTGGGAGTCAATAACCAGGGGACGTGATGAAGTTACGTCTCTTTACTGTGGGCTTCAGAACAGACTCCCTAATGCATTTTCCTTGACTGCACTTAAATGTAGACTATATTTACATTCCATTCTATGTACAGTAGATGGCAGTATTGTCCTGTTTAAAAGGGTCACAACATTGAGTCAGGTCTGCATGGAGATGGAGGGGGCGTGGCCTCCAGCTCCGCCTGAATTTCGGGAGTCTCCCGGAAAATCTGGGAGGGTTGGTAAGTATTACCGCTTGTAAGTTTTGGGGTCGCGGGGGGTGCTGGAGCCTATCTCAGCTGCAAAATCATATCTAAAAAAGTCTGATTTGGGCCACTTTGGCCTGCAGTGCATACTTGCCAACATTCCCGATTTTTCCGGTAGACTCCCAACTTTCAGTGCCTCTCCCAAAAATCTCCTGGGGCAAACGTTCTCCCGATTTCCACTCGGACAACTACATTGGGGGCGTGTCTTAAAGGCACTGCATTTACCGCCCTCTATAACCAGTCATCACGTCCGCTATATGCGGTATATTCACACATACAGTGAACACAAAGCATTGTTGATCAACAGCCATACTGGTCACACTGAGGGTGGCCGTATGAAAAACTTTACACTGTTACAAATATGCGCCACATTGTGAACCCACACCAAACAAGAATGACAAACACATTTCGAGAGAACATCCGTACCGTAACACAACAAAACAAATACCCAGAACCCCTTGGAGCACTAACTCTTCCGAGACGCTACAGTATACACCCCCCCACCACCAAACTCACCCCTCACCCCAATTCGGAGGTCTCAAGGTTGGCAAGTTTGCTGCAGTGTAAACAATTTTTGTAACGTGTTGACCAAATAACCACCACTACATAATTGTGTAAACCACAAATAAGTCTCACATGTATACAAATCATAATGATCCCTTTAAAATACAGATATCTCACTGCAGATGATTTCGTTGTCAGATTAGTTTCGTTTAATAAGATTGCGTGACGCCTTTGAAGTTTGACATGCCCCTTAAAACGTAGGAGCAGTTTGTTAAAAATTTCCAAAATGAATTGACTGCTATGAACATTCTTTTTTCAAAATATGTGCATTAAGTGTAGAATATTTGAAAAAAATTTAAATAAATTAACATTCACGGCAACCCAACATCCTAGACCACGTGTAAGGAACCTATGGCTCTAGAGTCAGATGCAGCTCCTTTGCTGACTGCATCTGGCTCTCAGATAAATCTTAGCTGACATTGCTTAACACGATAAATAATGAATTCCGCTGGTAATCAGTGTTAAAAATAACGTTCAAATTATAAAACATTCTCATGCGTTTTAATCCAACCATCCATTTTCTATCACAATTCTTCAAGATGTCGCATTAATGGTAAGAAGTATTATATTATCGTACTTAATGGTAAGAAGTATATTTATTATTGTTTAACTTTAGAATAACAATGTTATTAACCTGTAGAAAAACAATGTTATTAAAAAGAATTGGACTTATAATACTCTAAAAACGTTGGTCTTATTTAAAAATGCATGAATTTAGTTGTTTTAGTGGTAAAAATTATATTATATGGCTCTCACGGAAATACATTTTGAAATATCTGGCTTTCATAGATCTCAGCCAAAAAGGTTCCCGACCCGTCCTAGACTTTGCAGCGATGCGGAGGTGAAAGCCTTACCATGCGCCATAAGCGTGTGCTAAGTGTGACGGTACAAAGGTGGACAAGGGACAGATGTTAACGTCCAGAAGCCGAGATGTAACTTGATACATTATTTGATCAAAAGTGACCATAAATTATTACAACGGAATTTGGAAAGTTGCTAAGACTTAAGTTTGCAGGCTTTCAGGAAGCTCCGTGTGTAAATTGCAGGGTACAAAAACACAGAGCTGGTAAATCAAAGATCACATTTGATGAAACACGACCATGTCACTCTTGCTTCTAAATGTTTACCTTTTAGTATCGGCAGTAGCTGGGCAGCTTCGATCGTCGTTTCCAAGTTGCTAGCAGCCATTAGCTTCTCCTGCGGCGGAAGTATAAACATGACAATTTCCGCTTAAAATTGGACTGGCATTAATAACCATTTATGGCCGTAGATACTGTCAAGTTAAATCTAAAGAATACAAAAGTTCCAGCTTCTGAAGCAAAATGAAAAAATATATATTTGGAATTTAACGTATTTTTTGAGACGCGCTCGTACTTCCATTTTAGATAAATACAGTAAGCATGTTTAAATGTCTAGTATTCCGACTTTTCACAAAGAGCACATAAAACGTAATAGCTTTCTGTCTTGTACTGAAATGCTTTAACGATCAAACATGGATTTTGAATACAAAAAAACATGAAGGCCAGTTGAATAGGTATAGCACTCTAGCTAGTAGGCCTTTAACAAGCTCCTTACGTTAACAAACAGTGCTGGTAAAAATATCGAACACATTTGATGCAAAACAAACGTTTCACTATCGTTTAAGATATACCGTTATGTACCAGCAGTATTTCAACGGCTTCATCGTCGTTTCCCATAGCTGCTATCCGTCAACAGCTGCACTCGCGACGGAAGATTGTAGAATACACACTTCACTTCAAAATAAGAGTGACTCCAAAAAAGAATGACACTCCTTTTCACATTTTTTAATTTTCAAATTAATATATTTTAGTGTTTAAAACCATGTATGTAATTTATTGAGAAATAGCAAGCCCTGAGCAAGTAAGCTATTAATAAACAGCAGATTAAATGTTTACACATTCCAACAATTACTTACAAGTAACATACACAATTAATCTCGCAAAAATTACATGAAAAGGAGTAGCTATCGGTCATAATTCTAAATATTTGAATTTTAAGACTATGTACACTTAACATAAATACATAGTACCATGATGATGAGTTCACATGTATAGGATCACTGTAATAGCGAAAATGTAAAACTCAATTGCACAGTGTAGATCCATCTTTGTTATAATATCCTGCAGGCGCAGAGCAGCAATGCCAGCTTGTTCTTATCTTTTGGACGCTTTCTGTTGAAGTGTCCCATAATATTTCTGGAAAAACAACAAGACAACAAAGAAGATGCATGAATCAAATATGTGTGCATGTGCGTGTGCGTGTACCTTAAGGTTGTTGTAATGCTCTCTACTGCTGCAGTGCACTTCTTGTGTTGTAATCTCGTGTTGGTAGAAAGTCGAGCACACATCACAGAAATACCCGCACCTGACAAACTCCTGACCTGGACATCAAACAGGAAGTGGTTAGATAAAACTAACCTATGTCTCAATTGATAAAAAAGTGTGTCTGTGTAGTACCAAGAGGGTTGTTGGCTTTGAACGCTGGCAGTCCAAAGCTTGGTGCGACACATGGAGCCTGAGAACGTGTTCGCTTTGTCGCAATATGCTCCTCCTTTACAACTAAAAGAGGAAGAAGAATGGTTGATATCCTCCAAAAAAGTGAGCGAAAGACAAGATGCTAACCAGAAGTTGGTCTGCCTCTCCTCATCGCTCTACCACTCCAGTTGGGGGAGGATGCTTCTTCAGGATCCGCCTCTTCTGCCTTGTCCTGCAACACCATGCTTGCATTGTCTTCTGAAGACGAAGTCAAAAGATGTTGTCTTGCCTGGCGTTGTCGAGTACACTTAGTAGGTTGTGATGTTTCCACGGATTCATCTTTATCCCCATCATCATCATGACAATCACCATCGAAAGGCACTTCTTTGGCTGGAGATTCATTCAAAGAATCAATGATCTCATTTGACTTGTTCTCCTGATGTTTGCTGTCAGTCATATCCTTCTTTTTTGGACTATTGTGATCATGAAGTGTCTTGTTCTCCACAGAATCCAGGACCTGGAATGGGGTTTCCTCTTCATCACCAGCATCTTGTTCATCCTTTTCTAAACAGTCATCTTTACTTTTAGTGGTTTGGACTGCTTTCTTAGGTCTTCCTCTTCTTCCTTTTCCTCTTGTAGTTGGAGGACTCTTCACTTCATCTTTCAGAACAGGCTGCGTTTTCTTGGTTGGTGTTTCTTTTTTGGTGCATTCCTGTGACGTTCTTGTCCTTTTCTTCATTGGTGTCATTTCTTCTTGAACTCTTTTCTCACTCAAAGCATTGTTTTTTAGCAGCCTCCCTCTTTTTCCTCTGCTCGATTGGGTTGTGATGCTGGGCTCTTCTTGTACTATCTCAGTGTCCACATAGTCTAAGATGTGAAATGTAGTCTCCTCATCCTCAACAGATGAATCATGGGTCTTTTCTTGCATGCTCCTGGACTGTTGAACTTTAAGAGAATCAACAACCTGGTGCTTCTGCTCAACTTCAGGTAGTCCTGAAGTGGTGTGGTTCTTCACTTGAGTCTGCTGCGTCTTTGGAGAGTCATGTTCTTCTTTCTTGGATATTGTGCACGGAGAACACAATTCCCACTCACTCGCTGTCTCACTCTCAGTAGAAGTTGGGTGCTCTTCAACAGAATCAATCACCTGTTGAGCTTCTTCTTTTTCTGAGACCATGGTGCCTTCTTTACAAACTGAGGTTTTTACAATGTCAATGTCATAGTCATCTTTGTTTGTTTGACAGGATTCTGCTGTCACCTCTTGGTCGTCTTCCACGTTGGTCTTCTGCTTGTCTTTACCCATAAAAGACTTGAATTCTGCAGGTAGCGGGTCACTCACATCTTCTGTTTGAGCCACTGTATGCAGTGGGGGTTCTGTCACGCTTGCTGGTCCAACAATGGCTAGCTCAGAGGAGACCTCAACATTGCACTGCTCATCGGTGCAACATTTGGATTGCTCCCCCTTTTCCTTAACAGCATCTTGAGATTGCTTCACTGTGATTGTTAGGGTTCTAGCTTTTGCGGGACCTTTCTTATCAGCTCTTTTTTTTCCTTTTGAAACCTGCTTGATTGAGACATTCTTTGCTTTGGAATATGACGCTGTGGCTTTCGAGACCTTTGCCAGGCTTATAGGGTAAGTTCTAGATGGAGTTGGTTGACGGTCCAGTTCCGTACTTGTTTCCGCTCTGGTTTGTTGAGAAACAGCAGGCATCTCGTGAAGAGGAGGCTTGCTGGATGTGCTGTACCTGGAATAAGCAAACAAAATGCTAGAATGAACCAAAGAGAACAAATGGACATGTTAAAGTTAGATAACTAAAAGTATGTCTTACGTGTTCGACTCCTCGTCGTCACTGTCCTGCACACGAACAAGACAATGTTTGGAGGAGAATTCAGCAGACAGAATACATTTAACAGGAAACATGCACTCACCATCTGTTTAACAACAGACACCGGAATGTCCTTTAAACAGAAGCTCTTTACGTTCTTCATCTTCTTGGCGGCGTCTTCTTGCTCAAAACACACAATGGCCTGCATGTGTACACATATACATTTATCGCTGAAGACATCCTCGTGGATAATGGAAGACCGCTCTAATGTGTCCCTCCAACATTTAAGACAGTACCTCGCCTTTGGCCCGAAACAGTACAACCGACTTGGTTTTTCCAAAGTTCTCGGCATAGGACGCAACGTCATCGTGGGAGAGATCACTACATATACCCTCCAGCTTCACCATTGTCGGGGGCGATGACTTGAGTCCGACCTGATGAGAGACAATTAGGTCAACAGAAGCAGATATTTGTCATCACAAAGGAACAACTGAAGAACAACTGTATGTCTCTTTCAAGTTCTTCTGCAGCATACTCCTCTGGGCATGCCTTTATTGAGTACTGGGAACAGAAAATGGTCCTTAAGTGGAAGAATGTGCCCCTATTCCATGCTCTGAATTATCTGATTCATTACAAAGAAGACTCCACTACACCTTTATGAAAGAGGAAGTTGGCGCTTCGGTCACATCCATTTGTTTGTCTGCAGATGAGGGCGAGGAAAGGGCAAGTGAAGAGAAAGACTCCATCTTGAGTAGTTCAGCCAGCAAGGCAGGAGCCAGAGTTTTCACCACAGTCTCCAGATCCCTCTGGTTGGACAAAGACTGGACCGCTGGACACACAAGACACAAGCAGGCTAGCCTTTCATCTATCCCAAGTCTCTTCTAGTCAAGATGCAGTTGAGTTGATCTTCTACCTGATGTTTCCAACACCTTCTTTGCAAGATGTTCTGCAGTGTATGAATTCTCTAAAAAAGGAACTTTTGCATCCTGACTCCTCCTTGGTAAAGAATGTCTTTTCATAAACCTTTTGGGTGATGCAGACCGGTCTCTGTGCCTTTCTGGTGACAAGCACTTTTTGGGGCTCCTTGGTGGCGAAGATGTCCCCCGATGGCTTCTTGCTGATGGATATTGTCTGTCCCAGCTCCTGGAGCGTGAGCGATAGCTGTGAAAATGACAACGAGACCTTAAAGAACAGCAGCATTCCAGAATTCATCTTTTGAGACTACTAAAAATAAACAAAATTTGTCCTGAATGTTTCACACATCACAAAGAAAGTGTACTGTTTGAGGAGTGGTGAATTCGTCTAGGTTAGGACCTGCGAATATGTCGGCTCGAATGCGGGGAATTCCGTCGTCTCTCCGGGCTCCACCGCCTCTTTTTACTCCTGGAAGGCGACCTTTCATAGCTTCTGGAACGGGAGTGCCGGCTGTCACAGGATGAGGAAGAGTAGGACCTGCGAGACATGTCATTGTGAGGGCAAAATGTCCACAATGTAGATTAGAGGGACATTGAAAGTGCAGGAGGAACCTGCGTCTGGAGGTGCAGGGGGACGGTGAGCGTCTCCTGGCTTTGTCGAACGTTGAAACAGGCTTGCTGCTAAGATAAGGATGAGAACAAAGTGTGCATCAAATGTCAGAAATGAGCAATAAAAATTAAAGACAAAAACAGACGTACGTCTTCCTGCTGGTGAGATGCAGGCTGCTGTTCGGTTGAACGAGACCATCCTTGGAAATTAAAAACAAGAGGATGTTTTAGGGGTTTACAATGTCATGTCTGAGTATACACTTTGTTACAAAGACAAACCATGTTTGAAAAGACTCTGGACGGGTCCACCACATTGTTGGATATTCGGGCTGTTTGGGGCAGGGCGTTTGAAAGGGGCGCTCTTCTAGGGGGTGCAGCAGTCGGAGGCTGACCTAGACACGAAAACTGAGTGACAATACTACAGATGGGTTGCACCCGTTTACTACAACCATCATCAGGTTTCTCTGGCATATCTTGCTTGCTTGTCGTGCACTGCTGTGCATGAGGTTTATTTGACATGTCTTGCTTATTTGATATATCTTGTTGTTTAATTGCTAAACATTGTTGCGTGGTCGGCTCCAGATTTTTTGCCATTCTCTGTTGCAGCTCCTTTGTGTATTGATTCCTCCTGGGTTCACTGGCACTGCTGTCGTCTTCATTTTTACAAGAAATGAGCAACAAGTTAGGTCGGCTGGAATGTGCTTGGTGGTATGCAGCGATGGATGCTTGTGATTCTGGTTTTGATGAGTGACCCGCTTCCAGTTCTCTCCGATAAACTATTTTAGATGATGCATGTTGGACATCTATTTCTTTTCCTGTCAGAGTAAAACTCTGTACTGCATAAACTGAATTGTGACTTTTAGGAGCCACAAAAGGGAGCATTGAGCTAAGAGAAGAGCTGGAATTTGCCTGATCTCTGAAATAAGCAGCCTGTAGAGCATTTTCCAAAGTGTTGCTTTCAGGCGCTGCTAAAGAATGTTTCAAACTGTTTTTTTGTGCAAATTGAGTCAATACTTTGGATAGATCTGTGGTGGCTGATGCAGTGACAGATGTTACGGTGGCGGCTATTGCAGTAGCGGCAATTGTAGTGGTGGCTGCAACAGCTCTTTCAGCTTTCTGAAGGCGTATTTGCCGTAAGATGAACGGTAAACTAGCAGGGGTAATCTGGTCTTCAGGATAGGCTAGCAGAAGGTCCATGTCCTCCTTTTCAAGTCCAAAGCGTTGAAGGATATTGGCAGCCGATTCTGAGGTATATTTGGTTGGGCTGGACCCGGGGGGAGCTGCTAGTTTATCTGACATAGGATGGTCATGATCACACAATCCCGGAATTGACTGATGATGTAGTTTAGTTTCATGAAAGACATTGAAGCATGAATCCATGGCACCACCATAGCTTTCTGCAGCTGTGGTTTGGTCGAGTGGGTTCAAAGCGGTGGTCCTTGCATCAAATGGGGGGACATCTGTTTGTTGACAACTTTGATGTGAAGGCTGAGGCAAAGGTTTTCCGTGAGCCCTCACCTCTTTAATGTGTCTAACATGCATATTTATAGACCTCAGGATTGCTTCATTGCTAGGGACAGTGCTGGGTTCTGGCCAACCATGAGGCACTTGTGTAGGGAACATCTCAGAAGTCCCAGACAGATCTCCAGAACAGCTCAATCAGGATCCTGTGCTGATAAAAATGCCCCCTTGGAAGCCCCTCTCTGTAGGTGTTTGGTTGGCCAAGGGGGTTTTTGGTCTTAAGAAAGTTGGAGAGCCAGATAGCCTGCAGATACAAAGTGAACTGAAATGGTGGAGCTAGCTGTCAATATCCCACCTCAGCCCCCACTGACCACAATATTGTGTCTGGGCTTGCGCTAGATGACTGTGAGCTGAGCTAAATGCTATAAGGGGGCACTTATGGACCAAGGGGCAAGAAGATGGATGCAAAGCAAAGCTGAAAAATAAAATAAAAAAACAAGTTATTGCAAAGGACATCACTGTTATTTTTTCACTGTTATTTTTTCCTGCTTTTTTCTAGGTAAGGATGGGACAAAATGAAAAGAAAACATTGAATTCTTGGGGCAGCAAACAAAGCAATAAAAAGAACATTGTGAAGAAAGAAACTGTGTGCGGTCTGTCTTTACACTTGACAGCAGCTACGACGATTCTGTTAAAATTAAAACGTGCTTGTCGCATTCCTGTGCGTTGTTTCTTTCCATACTGGTTTTGCAGCATTTAGCGTAATCTCATAAAATCCTCTGGTGCCGTGAATGTCCATCAAGTGACGAAAGTAACATCATAGTGAAGATGCTCATTCTTTGGTCTGTGTTTCAATGCATGGCTGACAATCGACCAAATGAGCACTCCTGCGTTAAACCATATCAAGTTATATTTGAAATCCGCAAAGTATGTGAAAATATTGTCTGAACATCCACAAAATGTCTAAAGTCAAAATTTTGCAGCGTATGCTTTACAGATCGTGTTCAAGCTGCTTTCTGAAGGTCTTTTGTGCTTTTGTTTTTATAATTGTATACGATTGACTTGTTTTGAAACAATTGTATGCCATACAATTATATGTAACACAAGCAAAAGAACAAGTTTAAATGTGTTCACATTGTTACACTCTCAATACAATTCACCATAAAAATACATCTAAAAATGTACAGTTAACATTGGTATTGGCATGGCCCAAGCTCACTCATGGATAATTAGAATCTGCAGCATAAAACCCTGATTGGAAAATCCTTAACCTGTAGTTCTGCTTTTACTGTAAGGCCATGTCCACATAGACACAGATAGTTAAAAAAAAAAGATATTTGGGGTTAAAACGATCTCCAATAACGCAAGTGTAGTTTCAGAACTGTCTCTGTCTACACACTAACGCATACATATTTTGTCTAATCAGAAGCCTGGAATAGCAGCCACAACTGACTTGGTGAAGTGAAGTGAATTATACATAAGTTCATGATTTGTCGTTAAACCAGAATAAAAACATGAGATAATGTTGTTCCTTTGACACAAAGCAAAAAGTATTGCATGCCAAAGTTGTCCCGTCAGTGTGGAGCCATCATATCCTTAATAGATGACTGTCATTGACGCTGGCGGACTGTTGCAAAGTCCGTTTTGATGTGTCTTTTTTGTAAATGTTGAGTGAAAATAAAAGCATTTTTACGTTAAAAAATACAGTAAATCCTTTCATAGTGTGTTTAAAAGGTAGTAAGGCAGTGTTGTTTAGCTTTGGAAATGACACCATTCTCAGTTTGTGTCGTGTACACGCATACGCTGAGTGGAGAGTTTAGAACTCTACACTTTGGCCAGCGATTGCGAAAGTCTGCGTTTTTAAAGGCAAAAGTATGCATTTGCGTGTAGGACAAGAGTCCTAAATGCAGCGATGATTATGTGTTTATAAGGTTCCAGGTTTGTGTGGACATGGCTTAACTTTCAAAACATAGCGAATTGCACCAAGTAGACATGAACAATTACACCTATCATCATTTGCTTTTTAAGGCCATTTCCACACAAACACGGATAGCTTCAAAAACACATACCCGGGGTTAAAACAATCTATCCACACGGGTGTAGTTTCAAAACTGTCTGTCTACAAACAAACGCATACACCTGCTGTCATGCACATTAGCACAAATCAGAAGCCTGGAAAAGCAGAAAAAGCTGACATTTTATCTCCATCCATCTTCTTCCGCTTATCCGAGGTCTGGTCGCGGGGGCAGTAGCCTAAGCAGGGAATCCCAGACTTCCCTCTCCCCAGCTACTTCGTCCAGCTCCTCCCGGGGGATCCCGAGGCGTTCCCAGGCCAGCCAGGAGATATAGTCTTCCCAACATGTCCTGGGTCTTCCCCGTGGCTTTCTACCGGTCGGACGTGCCCTAAACACCTCCCGAAGGAAGCGTTCGGGTGGCATCCTGACCAGATGCCCGAACCACCTCATCTGGCTCCTCTCGATGTGGAGGAGCAGCAGCTTTAGTTTGAGCTCATCCCGGATGACAGAGCTTCTTACCCTATCTCTAAGGGAGAGCCCCGCCACCCAGTGGAGCAAGCTCATTTCGGCCGCTTATACCCATGATCTTGTCCTTTCGGTCTTAAACCAAAGCTCATGACCATCAGTGAAGATGGGAACGTAGATCAACCGGTAAAGTGAGAACTTTGGCTTTCGGCTCAACTCCTTCTTCACAACAACGGATCGATACAGCATCCGCATTACTGAAGATGCCACACCGATCCGCCTGTCGACCTCACGATCTACTCTTCCCTCACTCGTGAACAAGACTGAGGACAAGATCTCCTCCCCAACGCAGAGATGGAACTCCACCCTTTTCCGGGCGGAGTAGCTCGGAAAACGGGCTCGGACTTGGAGGTGTTGATTCTCTACCCTCTACCACGATAAGGTGGCAGCTCAGAGAGGAGCCAGCGTTTCATCTCTGTTTTTTTTTTATATTACTTGTGGTAACTACAAATACTATTACATATACATTATCTTTAAAACGAGCCTGCACTTACACAGAGCCCTGGGAAGATTATGAATCTTTTTGTTGGTGCCTAAAGCGCACAGACGCGCCGGTGCGGCTGAAACCCGACACTTGTTGAATTGTAACACGTTTAATCAGCAACATGGTGATATATTACAAGTGTAATGAATTATAATACGTTTAATCAGCAACATGGGGATACAATACATATGTAGTGAAGTATACATTTTTTTTTTATTAGCACACACTAACCAAGAGTCAAAGAACCTCTTGAATGCTTAGGTGCCTAAAGCGCACGGACGTGCGTGTGGTGCTGCAAAACTCTTGAGGAATATATAATTTAATTCAATTCAATCATCAGTATAGTGATATATTACATGTGCAATGAAGTGTACATTATCTTTAACATCAGGACACACTAACAAGAAATCAAGGAGGGGTTTTTTTTGTAGCTCGGGCAGGTTAAACTCGCACCAGGCATCATCTACACAAACGAAACCAACACAATAAGTAAATAATTTCATGATTTGTCGTCAAATAAGGATTAAAACCATGAAGTAAAAAAGCAAAAAGTATTGCTTGTCAAAGTTGTTCCATTAGCTGGCTGTCTGACACGTATCTGATCCAAAACAGCTGACTGCCATTGGCGCGAGTGTAGCAGTGTCTTTCAAAGCCCATTTTGAGGAGTCTTTTTATTAATGTAGAGTGAAAATAGCAGCTTGTTTACGGTCAAACATACAGTAACCCCTCTTAGTGTGTTTAAAGCCAGCAAGGCAGTGCTATTTACTAATATATTGAGCTTTTGAAATGACAGCGCACAACAGTGACGTCATCATAGGAGTAAAAGTCTGCGTTTGAGCCATGTACACGCACAAATACCCTGAGGAAAGTGTTTTGGAACTCTTCACCTTGGCCAGCTTTGCAAAACGGTGTGTTTTTAAGGACAATTATTAAGTTTTCGTTTTTGTGTGAACAGGGCCTAATACACAGGGAAACTTCAATTGTTTTAAAATGTCGACCACATTCCTGTACAAGCCAGTATGCCCCACAACTAAAGGATAGCGAAAAAGAAAGTGCCTATTGACAATGCGGACTGCAATGGTGGACTAGCGTAAAGTACCTATGTATAAGTAGTCAGCTGAAATCACCAATTGGAAAAAATGTCACATATGGGCAATGTTTCGGGGGGCTCATTTTCCGCAAGTATCAATCATTCAAAGTCTACTTAAATAGCCCTAAATCACGATTGTCTCAAAGAGCTGCACAAGCCACGACATCCTCGGCTCAGACCACACATCTGGGCAAGAAAAAAACTCAACCCAAAGGGATGCAATGAGAAACCTTGGAGGGGACCGCAGATGTGGAGACCCCCCAAGGGCAACCGGTGCGATGGACGTCGAGTGGATCTAGTTCAGACCGGGGTAAATTAAGGCCCGGGGGCCACATGCGGCCCGTTAAGCTTTTCAATCTGGCCCGCCGGACAATCCCAAATATTTTGTTTAGATCTTTAAAGGCCTACTGAAAGATGTTCTTATTTAAACGGGGATAGCAGGTCCATTCTATGTGTCATACTTGATCATTTCGCGATATTGCCATATTTTTGCTGAAAGGATTTAGTAGAGAACATCCACGATAAAGTTCACAACTTTCAGTGCTAAGACAAATGCCCTGCCTCTACCGGAAGTCGCAGACGATGCCGTCACATGTTGATGGCTCCTCACATATTCACATTGATTTTAATGGGAGCCTCCAACAAAAAGTGATATTCGGACAGAGAAAACGACAATTTCCCCATTAATTTGAGCGAGGATGAAAGATTTGTGTTTGAGGATATTGATAGCGGACTAGAAAAAAAAAAAACGCGATTGCATTGGGACGGATTCCGATGTTTTTAAGAGACATTTACTAGGATAATTCTGGGAAATCTCTTATCTTTCTATTGTGTTGCTAGTGTTTTAGTGAGTTAAATAGTACCTGATAGTCGGAGGTGTGTCTCCACGGGTGTCTTGACGCCAGTGTCTCAGGGGAGTCGACGGCAGCGATGGACGGCACAAGTTCAGCTTTTCTACGGTAAAAAGCGACTTTTTACCACAATTTTCTAACCGAAACCTGCTGGTTGACATTCCGTCGTGATTCATGTTTGCTTGACCGCGCTCTGATCCATAGTAAAGTTTCACCTCCAGGAATTTTAAACAAGGAATCACCATGTGTTTGTGTGGCTAAAGGCTAAAGCTTCCCAACTCCATCTTTCTACTGTGACTTCTCCAATATTAATTGAACAAATTGCAAAAGATTCAGCAACACAGATCTCCAAAATACTGTGTAATTATGCCGTAAAAGCAGACGACTTTTAGCTGTGTGTGTGCGCAGCGCTCGTACTTCCTAAAAACCCGTGACGTCTTGCGTACACGTCATCATTACACAACAATTTCAAGACAAAACTCCCAGGAAATTTAAAATTGTAATTTAGTAAACTAAAAAGGCCGTATTGGCATGTGTTGCAATGTTAATATTTCATCATTGATATATAAACCTTCAGACTGCGATGTGGGTAGTAGTGGGTTTCAGTAGGCCTTTAAGATAGAAACTGTAGCTGCCATTATGATGTGCAGTGATGTTTTCTAATGACCGTAAGTCTTCAACTATACAAAGCATTTCAATGGTTGGAATCTGCGCTTATGGATGATATACCAGTTACTATGGTAATCTAATTAGTTACTATGGTAATCTACGTCACAGCAGCTCAGACGAGGCACCAAGCAGTGTGGGCGGGAAGCGTTTCCACAAACGCGGAAGGAGCTTTTCACAACAAAGTTCTACAGCTTAGTGATATATCAGATGTATCAGATTGTAGGTGGGTTTATTTTGTACCCTTCGTTCATATTTCACTGTTTGTTGAATTTTTTTGCGTTTCACTTGATTGAAAAATATGTCAATCGAAAGGGGGTGTGACATTCATATTTTGTCAATATTCGGTGTTTAATCGTTCTAGAAAAATGCAAAATTCAATTACATTTTTTAATGCGGTCTGTCATAATGTTTTTAGCATTCAATCAGACATTATTGTGAAGTTTTGTATTAGTGTCCCTAAAAGTAGATATAACGGCCTCCTGACACCATTTTTTCTCTAAATGTGGCCCCCCGAGTCAAAATAATTACCCAGGCCTGATCTGGTTAATAGTGTGAGAGTCCAAAATATGTAGGAAGCAATATTGTTTCATAAATATGTATCAGCAATGTCTTTATGATTTGATTTTACATTTTCGGGATTTACGCAGATCCCCAATACACAACTGGTACCAAAATGTAAGGAAAGTTGGTTTAGCATAACAGGCTCCCTTTAAATGGTAAGCCGTCAAAAGTGTAGGAAGAAGCTTAGTTTAAAGTTATTCCGTGTTGTTTGCAAAGGGGTTTGAAAAATAATGATATAAATAAGCGATGTATGCTCATACAAGACGTGCAGCGGTGTACAGTATTTTAAAAACCAATACGACGACCAAGTTAGCGGCAGCTCAGCCGTCCGAGCCAGAGGCCGTGCACGCCTGTTGTCATGTTTGACAGAAAATAAGCCCACAACTCACTTTTTAAAACAAAAACACATCACTAACACATTTCATAGTATATCAGTTGTACTGTACTTCTATTACGTTTAATGTATCATGCCTTACTTTTGTTTCCTTATTGTTTTGTTTTCGCGTACCGCTTCTTGTGCAGGCCTGGAACGCGAGAGGTCTTCTTCTTCCGATTTTCGGTAGGCGAGACGCAGTGAATGTGTATTGTTGCCCTCCACAGGTGCATAGCAGTAGTTCTTCAGCGCCTCAGATATTGTCGTACAATCCATAAAAAAAAAAAATTTGGTGATTTGTGTTTTCAGCGGAGCATAGTCTTTAGTCAAGTGTCTACTCTTCAGTTGCTGTCAGTTTTGTACATGGTCTTATTTGTAGCAAATTGTAAAAGCATGAGTTACAGTTTCTTCTTCGACACTGCTTTTTCCCCACAATATCCTTGTTTTCCATTTTAAAAACGTGGTTTAATAGCTGGCTACATAAGCTGGAAAGGCCGGAGATGTTATACGATGACACGTGTTCAAACGAAACGGAAATCAGACACTTCCAGCTTTTTCTTTCTTGTTATTGTTTCACCCAGGGCCGCCCCTAGCGAAATGCAACAAAAAGGGTTCAAGACACATCTTGTAAATCAGGTTTTTTACTGATCATCACTCTTTTTAGGGTCTGTATTTGTATTGTTATTTTCAACTGGATTTGT